>NC_092388.1:10933927-11240698 GCF_030028105.1 Mobula birostris
CACAAAGCATTAGTTTTAACATTTGTTTTATTCGCACGCAGTGTTTCTTTTTAACTACCTAAGGAAAAAAAAAACCGTCTGCTTTTAGGTCAACCTCCCGAAATCCATGGTTCACAGGAAACCAGAAGTAGTATTGTATTTCCATAATCAGACAAAATAAAACAAGAAAGCAGAATCTGAAGGAACTCAATGTTTGGTTCTCACCCACACTGAGCATTTAGTGCTGAGGGTCAGTTTTAAACTGCTGTTATACTGAGAACGCCTAGGGCTAAGCTGTGTGACCAAATATTGCTGCACACTTTTTTCATTTATGGCTTTGATGTCAGCTGCTATTGAGAGTAAGATGGATTTGTACCATTTCACCATTATGGTTTTGTTTGTTGTAACCCTAGGTCTACCCGAAGAGGCCATTGGAAGAAGAGTCACGTGACACCGGGTGCCAATGTTATTCTATAAGGGTGTCAAGACCCTGTCAGTTTGCGAAATAAATATTGGGAAGCAACGAGATGCAAAAAGCAACATACTACGACAGCTCTGCGATTTTCGGTGGTTACACGTACCAAGGAGCAAATGGTTTTAACTACAATGCCAGCCAGCAGCAATATCCGCCTTCATCTCATGTGGAAAATGACTACCACCGGCCTGCCTGCTCTCTACAGTCACCTGCAAGCTCTGCCCCTCATCACAAGCCCAATGATCTTAATGAGAGCTGCATGCGAACCAGTGCCAACCAAACGAGCCATCTCCCTGTTATTGCAGAGCAACAAAAGCCGCAACCACCTCCACCACCCCCACCCCCACCATCTGTATCCCCACCCCAAAATGCCAGCAGCAACTCAAATCAATCTAGCACAAGCAAAAACCCCACACTTACCTCACAAACCACCATTAGTAAACAAATATTCCCTTGGATGAAAGAGTCACGCCAAAATGCCAAGCAAAAGACCAGCAGTTCTAGTTCAGGTATAACTTAACCTGTTTTTCTTTTGACTTACTTGTCATGACAGAGTTGCAATGAGTACATGCTAACAAAGTCAATCTCATTATCACTATCACAGGTGGTCAATCAAATAATTGTGTGGCTTATGTAGCCTTTAAAAGTGGTTTAAACATTTTCACACAATAATTAGACAAAGAGCCAATAAATTTCATTATTTCCAAAATGTAGTTTAGGTAAATTAAGGTACATATTTATCCATATCTATATCTATCTATCTATCAGCTTATATCTATCTATTTATATCTATGATCTATCTATCTATTTATGCATACGTATATGTGTATTTGTATGTATATGTGTATACGTATGTGTGTGAGAGAGCGAAAAGCAATTATATCTCACCTTCTCTCCACAGCCCTGTTGAACCCTCTTCCCCCATTCTTTTCTCTCTCTTTCCCACTGATCTTTTATCTCTAACATATTTAAAATCTTAGCACAACTTTGTTCTACTTCATTTATACTGGGTTTATTTGAATATTATATTTGTTATTTATGTATATGTTCATACTGATCAGAAGTTAGAATCATATATATATAACCTGTTCTAATTTCAATAATGTCCAGATGGGTAGTTAAGTATGTCTTCAATCCAAGGATTGGACAGTGAATAGCATAATCTTCATTTCATTTCAAGGTTTAATGACCAGTATAAATGTGGTTTAACTTAAATTATCTGTTATCTAAATGCAATCCCTGAAAATATGTGTATTATTATATGATTAATAGCATGATTTGTGGACAGCAGTGATTCTTTTATAAATTAAAATGGCTTGGAAATATTTAAAATTTAGATTTGCATCTGTGGTCACAACCAAATATATGCAAACATATATTTATATTCACAAGCTGAGAAATACATTAATAAGAGATTTGATAAATTTTCTGTAAACCATAACAACATATGGCATTGCAATTGAAAATTGCGATCAGTAGTTATGAATTATCATTATCCATATTGAATATATTTTTGTTCATTTATTGGATGTGTGCATTGCTGGCAAGAGCTGAATTTATTGCCTATCCATAATTGCCTTTGATTATGTGTGGTGAACCACCTTCTTGAACCACTGAAAATTATATGCAATCAAGTGCTTTTTTTAAGTAACCACTCAATAACTTGAAATAACATGCCATGTTAGAAACTGTAGTGACATAAACAAGCATATTTCTTGTAGAGGGTGAAGGACACTTCAAGTTGGTTTGTTAGTATTTTATATAAAGTAGATCAGGCGCTAGAAATCAGTGTTCATTTCTAAATATAACTCAATATTATGATTACCTATGTATGTATTCAGTATAGCCCAGAGTAGCATGTGTTACAGTTCTTAAAGGTCCAATGGCCAATTTTATTGTGTAACTTCTTAAAAATATTAGAATATATATATACATATATATTCTAACATTTTATATATCTTTTAAAAATATAAAGTAGATAAATAGATACTTAGATATGTAGATATTGATGTATATCCTTACAGATGTGCTTAATGGCCATTTCCTTTATTTATAGTTGAAAGTTCTGCTGGTGAGAAAAGTCCACCTGGCCCAGCATCCAAGAGGGCACGCACAGCCTACACCAGTGCCCAGCTGGTGGAATTGGAGAAGGAATTTCATTTTAATCGCTACCTTTGTAGGCCCCGGAGGGTCGAAATGGCCAATTTGTTAAACCTCACTGAAAGACAAATCAAAATCTGGTTCCAGAATCGTAGAATGAAGTACAAGAAAGATCAGAAGGCAAAAGGTATGCTAACTTCCTCTGGAGGACAGTCGCCATGCAGAAGCCCCATCCCGCCTTCCGCGGCGGGAGGATATGCAAACTCGATGCATTCCTTGGCGACCAGTGCACCCTATGATCCTCACTCACCTACTTCCTTCAGCAAACCTCATCAAAATGCATATGGTATTCCTACATCTTATCCTGGGCCTCTCAACAATTGCCCACCTCCACAGAAGAGATATGCTGGGACAACAGCTGTGACACCTGAATATGACTCGCACCCTCTTCAAGGTAATGGCAGCTATGGGACTCCTCATTTACAGGGTAGCCCAGTGTATGTTGGAGGGAACTTTGTAGAATCCATGCCAAGCTCTGGGCCTTCTCTTTTCAGCTTAACCCACCTTGGCCACCCTCCCTCTGGAAGCATGGACTATAACGGTGGAGGGCCAATGACCAGCAACCATCATCATGGACCTTGTGACCCACATCCCACATACACAGACCTTTCTTCACACCATCCGTCTCAGGGAAGAATTCAGGAAGCACCGAAACTGACCCATCTGTAATGGACCGGTTGGCTCCTGGTGTACTATCACTGTCTTATGCATTTATGTCATCTTAACCTTATAATTACATTTCTCCTTTCACCTCTTTCTCCTTTTTGATTTAGTATCAATCTTTATAGTTTACATGTAATGGTGTTTCTATAGACAACCAATCCTTGCTTGTATTGCTCTGTCTCTGGTTCGTGGTTGTTCTTCTCATGGACTCCAGCCTTAGCATTCAGTAGTAGAAGTGAAGTACTAAGGCTTCCAGAACTTTGCATATATAATCTTCTACTCTTATGGAACAGGGTATATGAACAAATTTTCTAAAAAAAATACCTAAACGTGAATTTGTTCGTGCTTTATTTTTCCTTATGAGGAACAGTAAAATGGTTTATATTGCACTTCTTTACATTGAATGGTTAAACGAGATCGATGCGCTTGTACAGGGTCTCCCTGGGCAAATAGAAATTCTTGTCCATCTTTCAGTATGTGTGTATGCTGGTGAACATTCAAATTTATTTATTTGCTCTTTCAAAGGAGAATAATCTAAGTGTTTAAAATATTATTTATCCCCATTGACACATATTTATAAAGAAAACTGTACATTAACTATTTACTTGGTTATGTTCAGCCTTGTGTTTTAAGTCATGGTAAATATATGTTTCTTTTTAAATTCCTGTAAGATACACAGAAAAATAGTTTTCTGTCCATAATGTAATAAAGGAAAGCAATTTGGTCAATTGTGGGAATAATGCCAAGAAAACAGAATTTAGTCTGTAACTGTAGTATTCTTAAAATGAAACACAACATTGCCACAATTTTGTTTTAGATATGCATTCCATGCTGCAAATGAAATACCCGTTGAACAGCTAGTTCTGAAGAATAAATTTTTTTTGTCAGCAATATTGTGTTGCTTGAAATATTAACTCTGCTCAAATCAATGCACTATTTTCCTTCTGAAATGCTTGTAAAAATGCAAACCAGTTCAGCAACACACAGTAAAGCACACAGCCCTGTAATCAGGTTTCCTTTGTGTTGTGTGGCTACAACCAAGTCTTCCACCCCCACACTGTAACATCATCCATTTTCATGTGGCTGGCATCTGTCTCCAATGCTGCATTTATTGAAGTCCAAAAGGAAAGGGACTCTCTCTGCCCCCCATGTAGGAAATGAAAAACTCTACAAGAAAATAGTGTTGGATTTATTATATTTAATAATTAGTAATAGTTTGTTTGATCAAGACAAATACACACTACAAATAAAAGGTACAGATAGTACACTGCACAGAAAATATTTCACCATCGGAGAGAAGCCCAGCTATTGTCGCCTCGTTCGTTTTCCAACGTACAATGCATGTGCTGAGAGGAGAAAGAAAAAAGAAAATGTCAGGATTCAGAAACGTTTGTCACTCATGGTTTTAAATTAATATCTGATTTAGAAACATTGCTGGAAAAGATTTTAACTCTAGCTGATGAATGCATAAAATTCGTAAACAAGCCGATTCTAAATAATGAAGAAAGAAAAACAGTCATGCATTCGGGTTGAGACATTTAAACGCCTACCGTTCAACGTACAAAAAGACTAGAACGAACAATGCTGGCTTATTTATTTTAAAATGCCCTTTTAATTTTCAAAGTTAATGAAGTTATCACTTACTACTTCAGCTATAATCAGTTGCACCTAAGTTATAAACTGTAATGTAAACTCCATACAGTAATTCAATAGTTACAGCAACTAATGTTAGTTCAGGATCTTTTTCTTCCTATTGCATGTTTCCCCGAGTCAAGAACTGAAAATAAAAGTATCCGGATAGACTTCCTTGTTGTCAGATAGTTACTTAAAATTACTGTTATGTAGTTTATTAATTTTCAAATAAGGCATTTTAATTCCAGGCATGCATTAATAATCACATAACCTTATGATCTATCAAACTACGTCTCAATATATATGTGTGCAGTGTATATTGATATATAGGCAGAAATATGGTTTTGGAGAATTTATTAACGCGCTGCAAATTTTCCCGTGTGCTTCTAAAAATGTGGAAGAAACAAGAAAAAGAGAGCTTATACTTGGTATGCTACATTTTTAATAAAAGGAATTAGTTTCCATTTGATAGAGCAGGAGCGCTCAGAAAGGAGACGCCATGTTGTCGGTGTCCTCTCTGTCGGAGTTTCCCAAAGGATATGTTGTCTAATTTATCTTCCTATCCAAAATACACGCACGACCTTCTTTACTCGAGTCGCAATGCTTTAAAAGTGATACTATTAAAGTGCGGACCATGGAATTGAACTGTAACCTGGGCTGCAATACTCCAAGAATTTATTATAAAGCACGAGCTTCGTAAATTCAGATCGAACGAAATCACTACGGGTAACCTGAGAAGAAACCTCAACATTTTTTTTCGCGCATATTAGCTATAAATAATGTATTTTAACGAGAGCACCTTTCTGATGTGATTTTGCTGTAATTTTGTACAATTGAAAACTAAAATCACATTTAATTGATAATGAAAGGTTGAATCGCAACAAAACAGTCCTTAAAAGAGCTATTCTAACTCAATATTTATCGTTGTGATATTTTAAACTTTCAAATTTGAATTAATTTAAATACTTAAAACGCTTATAACAAACCATTACTCCCAGAACACAGTAAGGATTTACCCAGAACATAGTGATAATCTAGCTAGCGTTTTAATAGGACCTGTATGTTTTCTTCAAAATATTTAAGATGCAATAGTGAACGATTCTCCCCGCATATCTATCCTTTGCTACAGTTTGCAAATGGCAAAGTTATTCATAAAATCAGCATTTCCGAATCTTAAAATACACTTCTTTTTATTCCATACCATTTGGTGTTGCTAACAAACTGATTTGCTTTCGCCCACATATCCTTGCCACAGAGACCCTGAAAATTTGCAGAACGCCAACGCCTACTCAAGTTTCACATACAAAAGCTCCATTTAATTGCAAAAAGCTCTTTTCATTTGTACGTTAGCACCAAAAAAATCATCATTACAAACTTGAAAGAGGGAAAATTAGTATTAATGATTAAATGTTTCTTTTTAAACGAACTCACCGCTTGGTGTAATAATAGAGTAGCGCTGATTATGGTATGAGGGTAAGCAAAATACTCCCTGCAACAATTTTAAGCACCAAACAGGGTTCTCACATTCTTGATGATATTCGACATTGCAGCGAGAAGCTTTAAATGTGTTCTTGGGGGCCAGAAGCTGTCAGACCTTTAGCCGAGCAAGATTGATAGCGCGCATACTTCCTTTCAGCTTTGTTTGCGGTATAAGCAATACTGAGGCCCAGCAAACCACTACCATTTCCATTTTGCCTGTTCCAATAAATTCCCAGCACCCTTGAATTCCTCGTTCGCGAAAGATATTTTGTCGACGTGCTGGTGTATTTATAAAATACTGCGTGGGCATAACGAATATAAGTGTATCGTGACTTAGCGTTCATCCCCTCCCCCGCCCAACCACCACACCCGCCCTTCACAATTTATATTAAAGTATAACTAATTTTATAAAGATAATTTAAAGATAAGTTCCTGAAAGCAGACGATCAGTTTACTGCTTCAGTTATGCTACGAAAAGTCGCGTTTAACTGAAACTCTTTCGTTTCATATAAAATAAAGTCATATCTTTATTCTATCTATTCATCTGTTTTTCTATTCTTGCGAGTTTATCAGCGTGGATGCTTAAGTGTACATGTGTGTCGGTGCTTTGCGAATGATTTAAATTCAGTGGCCTACTATCACGAAGAGCTAATCCGCAGATGTTACAGATTTCACAAAATAAGATTATACAGTACCTTCAGTAATATGCCTTTTTTTCGTTGGCCATAAATAAACGGCTATTAAAAAAAAATCATGTAATGTTGTATCCAGAATCACCACCACATTCGATGTCCTGCGTGAATTATTGCCTCCATACAGAATAAAAATCAAAGAATATCCGGTACAGTACAAATATAATAATGGGGGGACCGAACTCCCAGCGAAAGCATGGAAGCAAATGGCTGTAGCTTCGCCTTGTGTAACTTCTTATGTGGTTGGGTTCTGGGGTCCAATGTCAAAACTTTGAAGATTAATGGATTACTTTGTTAATGACTCTAGGCGTCAGATTTAGGTGCAAGATGATTTGTGAGGTGCAAGTCGTCTTCGTGACAGTCGGTAACACACAGAGAAAAGGGAGCCAGCAAGTGTGCAGGAGACAGAGAGGGAGACAGTAAGAAACAAGCAGGGCTGTGTGAACTGATTACCAGGAGCTTTAAAACTGAAATCTTTTACACATTTATTATGGGAAGATATCAAAAAGTAGAAATCAAAACACCGCTAGCCCAGAATGAGGCGTTCCTCTCTGACTTTTTGGATCAATCACATAGACAGTGCCTTCTTTTGATTAAACCCCAAATTGTCATTGGGCAGACGCAATCATGTGACAGCGAATTCGGTCCAATTTCAACCTTGTCTCCATGAATTCAATAGTTTAATAGTAGCACGGTCCCCATACGGCTGTAATCAGTGAATTAGAAAAAAAACAGCAGCGATATTTATTTTTTTAAAACGGCCCAAAAAATAACTAACACCTAACTTTCTCCCCCTACGTTCTGTGGAGACGGCAATGAATTACGAATTTGAACGAGAAATTGGTTTTATCAATAGTCAGCCGTCGCTTGCTGAGTGCCTGACATCTTTTCCCCCTGTCGGTGATACATTTCAAAGTTCATCAATCAAGAACTCGACGCTTTCACACTCGACAGTGATTCCTCCTCCTTTTGAGCAAACCATCCCTAGCCTGAATCCCAGCAGTCACCCTCGCCAAAGCCGGCCAAAACAGAGCCCAAATGGCACAAGTCCTTTACCAGCCGCGTCTCTACCTCCGGAGTACCCCTGGATGAAAGAGAAAAAAAACTCCAAGAAGAATCACCTGCCCGCTTCTTCTGGACCGGCAGAATCCCGTCTTTCCCAAAAAGGTCAGCTCAAAGACGTTTCATTTCTAATGATTGTCTTAACTTAGTCTAACTTATTTGCATGAAGTGTTTAATCAGTTTTATTTTGGCTACTAGGTAATAATTATGAAATCGAAGCACTTTCGCCTACTTATTTAATGGAGAATGATTTATTTGGCGAGCTAGTCAGAAAATGACCTTCTGTGCTCTCCCCATCCCAGAGTTTTTATATTTGACAGTAATGAAGAGTGATAGATGAGCGCGCTTTCATGGTAAAGCAGCGGATACAGAGATCACCAAATGTGCAAAGACTGTTGCGAACTTTGCTGTAAGATTGGGGCTACTGCACACGTGGATTTTACAATATCTTTAATATTTTAGAAAGAAGCAGACGCCACAGTCGCAGACTCTGAAACAATGGATTTGCTGCATTCAGGCGGCCATTTTGTTGCAGTGAACAGATTATGTTTTATATTATTTTGGTTCAAGTGGTTATAATCTGTTTCATGATTAATTTTCGCGTCCGTTTATTTGTAGAAACTCGTGAAATTCCGGATAATACAGGTGGGGGATCGCGGAGGTTAAGGACAGCTTATACAAACACACAGCTTTTGGAACTGGAGAAAGAATTTCACTTCAACAAGTATCTGTGTCGACCCAGGCGGGTGGAGATCGCAGCCTTGCTCGATTTGACTGAAAGACAAGTGAAAGTGTGGTTTCAGAACAGACGAATGAAGCACAAAAGACAGACCCAATGCAAAGAGAACCAAAACGGAGATGGTAAATTTAAGAATTTGGAGGACAGTGGGCAGACTGAAGATGACGAAGAGAAGTCACTCTTCGAGCAGGGCATCAACAATGTTACTGGCGCTCTTTTGGATAGGGAAGGGTATACTTTTCAAACCAATGCACTGACTCAACAGCAGGCCCAGAATTTACACAATGGAGAATCCCAAAGTTTCCCAGTTTCGCCTTTACCCAGCAATGAGAAAAATCTAAAACATTTTCATCAACAGTCACCCACTGTTCAAAACTGCCTATCAACAATGGCCCAGAACTGTGCAGCTGGCCTGAACAATGACAGTCCAGAGGCCCTTGATGTCCCTTCTTTACAGGATTTTAATGTGTTTTCTACAGAATCCTGCTTACAGCTTTCAGACGGAGTATCGCCGAGTTTACCAGGGTCCCTGGACAGCCCTGTGGATCTTTCTGCTGACAGTTTTGACTTTTTTACGGATACTCTAACTACAATCGATTTGCAACATTTGAACTACTAAATGAACAGTCGCTGTAAGCAAAATATGCCTTCTTTTAAACTCGTTTCCTTCCCTTCATTTCCTTTCAAATGGTCAGTATTCCCCCCCCCCCCATTTTAAATAACTTGAATGTGTTGAGGAGCACCTATAATTTGCAAAGATGATTTGGGCTTTCCCTCATATTTCACAACTTGCTAATTCAGCAATACATGGGTCTACGTGAAAATTACTTTGAAGATATTGACCAGTTGCTACTATTACCTCTTTTACTTTTGTATTAAGTTAGGGTGCATTGCCATTAATAATTTGATAGAGTAAAGTATTATACGCTACAGGTAGCCACCCTGAAGCATTTTATCTCTCAGGACTATTTACACAATAAATATTCTTTGTTTTCTTTTTGACATAAATTCATTAATGAAATCGAAGTGCCTGGTCAGTCTCGTTCTTTACTTCTTCTTAATAGTATTTAATTGCAAAAAAAAAACAATCCAGTACCTTTATTGTAAGGCTCAAAAGAAGGAATAAAAATGTGGTTGAAAACTTATCAAAACTGTGATACAGAGCCAGGGACTAGGGAAATCTAATAACGTAGCGTTTATTAAATCACAGAAAACATTGGCACTTTCATGAGCAGTACAAAGGCAAACAGGCGGGCACATATGGAAATCAACAATATTTCACGGGAGAAAAAAATCTTCTTAAGTTCACCCCATGGAAACATCAGCCACCACTGAAAATCTAGGAAAGAAGGGAAAAAGTTTAAGTGTTCATGGCCATGTGCACTTGTTATCAAACAACGCTCTTTATTTATTGATGTCAGTAGCTAATCTTTAGTGCCGATTCCACTATCCCTTATCTCGCTTGCTGTCACTCATCATCAGCAATATAGATTCCCATATGTTTTACCACGCCATGCGCGATTAACCTGATATTTTTTTTTAAAAAAAGATCTTAAGAATTCATAATATTGCCACGTAGTTAACTACTTTCAATTTACATGCCTCCTGAGGTAAATATTGAAGTGCAATTTTATTCATTTTTAAAACGAGCTTTGAGAGAGTGTAGTACGTAAAATCTATTCAACTTTCTTATAAAATTATTTTTTGATAAAAGTCTGAAGTAATTATGATCTGATTTTTGTCCATATTTTATAAAAGGCGACAAATATTCCAGTTCGTTTTCACGTTTGTATTTCTGTCAATAAAATCACTGTGGGAATGCTTCCTCGTGGTGCACTGGGATTTATAGGCAGCCATTCCTTTTTTTTTGTTTTAACTTTCCTATAACAATCCCTTACTCCCACCCCCCAGCTTCACGCCGGCCCTCAAAGAATTTGTGGTAATTCTTATTTCGATTCAGCAGAAACTTGAGTACGAGCGGCGATACACAGCGCTCGTGTTCGCGTCCCGAGCACGTTGGGCTTTTCCATAAGCGGTGACGGGAACCGCTCTGGAGGTAATACTTCCCAATCTCATAAATCAACCCTCCTTTATGAATGAGTATGTCATGAAATGGATCAATCGCAGTAGCACATAACAAAAAAAAAGTTAGCTTACGTATTTGGCCAGTCGGGGATCCCCTGTCAGTTTGTAAGTTGTAGGCGTTCAGTCGTAATTCATTTTTACAGAGCACGGCAGTTTCTTACAGCTGCCCTGACACACAGTTCGAATTTGAACAAACTACTTAAGGATTTACAGCGACGCTACTGTTACTCTGGAGTTCCAATTATTTAATCATTAAGCAGGGAAATGGCGGAAATGGATTTTTATTGCTTACTATTACTGGCACTGTGTCCAAGTGTTTTTTTAATATGTTACATGATCAGACTACTGTATCCTGTCCATTGGGAAGACAATACTCTTCGCTATTAAAAGCAAACCGCACGGGAAACCGTGACACATTGTCAATAACACGTCTCTATGAAGCAAGTCTTTACACGACATAATGGGCAGGCTACCAGAAAATGAGCTGTTTTCTGTGAAAGTATAACTAGAGAAGCGTGCTCATTTATTCTGAATTATAGGCTCTCTTTCCATGTCCAAATTCCAATGAAATCCAAATATCGGCCTTGTTTTCTGGGATGAGGGTGTGTGTGTGTGTGTATGTGTGTGTGTGTGTGTGTGTGTGTGTAAGGTGGGGTGGGAGACTTCTTCACCGGGTCCTTGGGAAATCTGCATCACTATTTTCCTTTCACGGTCGGGTAGAATTCCTTTTCTTTGCAGAATTCAATACGTTCATAAGGCGTTACAACATTATTTCCCCCTTTAAATCCATCTTTCTTGAGGAGGCAGCGTCCTCTGCACTGATTGTTCAACCCCAGAGAATAAAAATGGCGGAGCTGTTTGTTACAGTAAAGCTTTCCATTTGTTTGAACTTGCTAGCACATGGAAGGCGGAAAAATGTACTAATTGCAGCTTCTGATTGCCGCATATTACGTGAGGGGAAAGGGTGTATTTTTTAAAGGAATACATGACGGGAGAGATTATATTTTAAGATGAGTCAACAAAGCGTACTATTGAAACCAGCTAAAAAGAAATTTTGATAACCTTTGAAACAAAGTATCTCGCATTTTCCTCGATACTTTGTAATTCGACATCGATATTAAGCAGTGTTTGAACCATATTTAAATTTTAAAGTGGAGCTTTGCTGAAGCTAATCGATAGACTGCAGAATTATTTTTGTTTTACAAACATTGAGTATAATAATTCCTTAGTTTGGGGCAAATGTTATCCGGCATTTTTCATCATATTCTTCATTTAATAACGTGTATTTATTATACTCAAACACACAGGCCGTAAATAGCAACGACCACTTCACTGCCATATCTAAGTAAATATAATACTGCGTTTGATTGATTTGAAAAGATTGAATGTTTCCTAAAGTCTAAAGGAACATATACTTTCATTGTTGGCAATCTCCATGCTGATGCTCTGGAGCAAGTACTGAAATGGTCCCAGTTTTCCTCGTCCTGTCGTTATTCCCCAGTTCTACAGTGGGATTAGAATCCGCCGCTTGACATAATTAATTATTCCGAGTAAATTATTGTCTGTAAACCTGACCCACGTCGGTCTGTAATGCGCAAAAGATTGATCTGAAATTCTGACCGACCCTCTCCGCTTCGAGAGGCCTCTACAGGAAACTGACAGATGGCCGGCAGCGCCTTCGAATCGACCGCGTTTGCCTGCATTATGCTACGGCCAAGTGGAGTTATTATTCATAACTGTGTGTTAAAAAAATGTACACTCTGATTCCCGCAACAAACAGAATAAATAGGCAGGCCGCCAATACAAGGAAGATCCTCTGGCTGCTTGTAATCCTTTCGTGAGGGGAGGGGGTGGGGGGCTGCTCCCAGCAGCCTGTGTTCGATGGAAGGGGTTGCTCATTTCCATGCCAATAGCTGGAACGCAGAGGATAGACGCAGGCCAGGCCTTGATAGGCTGCGGTGACATTCGTGCACAGTGAAGACATGGCGCCTCCTTTTACAATCGGACGCCGCACCACACACAGCTTAATTATAAATATCTACATCATACACCCTTCAGTCCAATTAATCATTTTGCCCTCTGCTTTGAGGTCGTCCTTATGCCTCACGGATTAGCACTGAGGGCAGTATCAGTCAATAAAAAATATTCACTGTCGATCCTGTGCAGATCGAACAGCATCAGTTACCTGTATTAAAGTGCAAGAACCGGAGTAACACATAATAGGTTTCGCACAGACTTTCCCGACCTAAGACTGCAGAGCTGGGCTCCAATATAAAAATTAAAACATTGTTCTCCCACCCTGCTATATCTGAGGCACTGGCCACAAAATAATTAATCCCATAGGTCGACAAAAACACGACCCTCCCCTCGAGAGGTTCTTAGATGCTAAGTTTTAATATTATCAGCGAGTTGCTTTCCTTACCTGTTTGCGAGGCTGCTGTGCGGAAGAAGACGGACATCTCCCCATTGTAGACGTGCGATCGGCGCTTACACTAATACCGTAGCAGACCCGAGCAAAGCAGTACGTGCATCTTGAATAAATTCCTGCTGCATTCTGCCGGGCATGCTTTGAAGTATAATGCATTCGTGGGCTAATAATGTTCGCAACCTTGATGGAAGAGCGTTTGTAATTTAAATGCCACTACAGTGATCGATCACCGCCAAGAGCATGCAAACTTCGCAGCGAGCATCGCAATTGGCCAATCGGAGTCACGTGGCCACACTTCACTGTATATTGATATAATTTTCTTTCAGCTCTATTGAGGAAGTGGGGAAGTTGGCACGGTCCATCCAGGTTGGTGGACAGTCACTTTATATGCTGGTTATCCCATGACAGATGGACAATGCAAGGATGAACTCCTTTCTAGACTATTCCATCATTAGCGGAGACACTGGGACTTGTTCTTCTAGAAGTTACCATGCAGAGCAAGGAATTACAACTTACCAGTCTTGTGCCGTTGGCAATAATAATAGCAACGTTGATGAGCGCTATATCGTGAGCAGAGGTGTCCAGATAAGTTCTCCTCTTCATCATCACCATCATCAACATGCCAGCTACACACATAACAACCTGGGCATTCCTTATAGTGCCCACCCTAACTGTGGGACAGGATACCCAGCACAAAGCTTTAACACAGGCTATAGCCATCACTATTCACTGAACCAAGAGACTGATGGCAACGGAGGTTATCCTCAGTGCAATCCTGCCGTCTATCCCGGAAACCTCGCCTCAGCAATTAGCCCGCAGCACCATGGCTTTGGCGGAATGGTGGGAGCAGGCCAATATGCCCATCACCCTTACAGGCAGGAGCATCAGAGTTTGGTGCTCGCTACAGGCTGTCACCCTATGTCACCCGTTCCTGGCACTCACCAGGAGGCTTGCTGCTCCCCGTCAGCCGAAACCTCTCCGCCAGCACAGACCTTTGAGTGGATGAAAGTGAAGAGGAATCCGCCAAAGACAGGTGAGTTGAATTTATCTTGCCATATACCGTTTGTTTTACGGATAAAGGTAACATGAAGCCAACTTCTCGCTAAGTGGGCTGGAAAAGTGGCTGCCAAGTCTGTCAGCTCTGGTGGAAAACAATGAATCTTGCCCTGTTGCATATTGGTAAAGATGACCCGGTGAGCCCACCTCTTGCCTTGATTATTTCTCCTGTGATCTATTATGTCTTCTGTACCTCAACCGAAGTGGATTTTAAACATCAACTAGTTGACGATATGCAGCAGTAGTAATTAAAATTGTCTTAAGTACCTACGTGGAACTGCTGGCTTATCAGTGCATCAACTCTTGACCAGAAATTAGAAGCAATTATAACTTTGTTCTCTCTGACTTAATTATTTGTTCTGTGATTTTTTTACTGGTTTAGGGAAGGCTGGTGAGTACGGCTTTGCCGGTCAGCCCAACACGGTGAGAACCAATTTCACCACCAAACAACTCACCGAGCTGGAGAAGGAGTTCCACTTCAACAAGTACTTGACCCGTGCCAGGCGGGTGGAAATCGCTGCTGCCCTCCAGCTTAACGAAACGCAGGTAAAAATTTGGTTCCAGAACCGACGCATGAAGCAGAAAAAGCGGGAAAAGGAGGGTCTTACCTCAGCTTCTCCGGCCACACCTGGAAGTGAAGCAAACACAGAAGACGCTTCAGACAAATCAACCTCTACCTCGTCGACCCCCTCCCCTTCATCATCTACCTCAGAAACTCTCAATACTTCAGGCTAAAGCATTCCAAACACCAAACCAAATGTTTTACCATTTGTCTTTAGTTAAAAAGAAAACAAGATGTAACTCCATATGATTTTTCTGGGAAACTAACTAAACGAAACATTATGGGTTGGGGAAAATAATCTGCCAATCTCTAAGCAAACCAGAGATGCACTATTTGAAAAGCGTTTACACAGAAAAAACAACTACTGTATAATATAATTGTCCTATTTTAATTTAACGTGTTGCATATATATTGTAAGCTGCGCTGGCTGTATATATTGTCAAGAGTTTTATCTTTTTACAAATATTTTCTAAAAAAATCATGTTGAGAGCCAGGGTCACGTGGCCCTTATATGAAGTAGATGTAGAGATTTTATATGAAAATGTAATCGATGAATTGGAGAGGAAATTATGCATTTCTTGTTCATGCAGAACGTCGAGCTGAGTGAATAGAGATGCTCTGCCCACACTGTGGAAGGTTATGTGTACAGGAATTATTGTATACTTCATTGCACTGGGCTATGTAAAATGTGAAAGGTGAAAGATGTTAAGTATATGTCCCTCCCCCCTTCCAAATGTAAGTTGGTTACCTCAAGACCAGCAGTAGCACATTGTTAAAATACCTCAGAATGATCTCGTTTACTCAGATATTTGTTGGGCTTAATGTCATGAGCTACCTGTTAAAGTAAGTTAATTAAGAATGTAAGCCAAACGAACGTTTCTTTCTTTCCCCCTGTGGTTTGTGTCTAGAATTTTGCATGATACAATGCTGTCAGTGTGTACTTCTTCTACATTACTGAGTTTTATCAGTTCTTCTCTGTGACTAGATGTTATATACAATCAGCACGTGATTTGAGACAGTTCTGAGATTTTTTTTTGAGACTGAAATCCAGAACAGAATTTACGGGTCTAGATAATAAATTCTATTAAAATGCTGCGTTTCTTCGTTATAATCTGGTATTTTCCTTGTCGTTTCCTGAACTTGCTTACTTAGTAATACTATTTCTAAAATTTCTTTTTCCTTTTCTCCAATTTTTTTACATTACATGCATTTTATTTATTTTAGATTCTTAATTGATAAGACATGAAGAGAGAGGGGAAAAGTAACTGAGGTTAAAGCTTGCCGATTCAAGCAAACCGAATCAAAAGTCAAAAGGGACGTTTTCTGCTAATAGGAAAAACAGCGGCTCTTTAAAGGACCCCTTTCAGATCAACATTAAATGCCACACATACCAGATCGACAGAGTGACCTTTTCACCTTGAACAACTTATTTACATATATGTAAACAACGCACTTTCCAAAAACGCTGCCACCAACTAACTTTAGATTATTGCACCAAGTTTCCTTTGCTGATTTCACATGCACGTAAAAACAGTTTATTCAAAACGCACAGGATAAAAAACATAAGATTATCGAATTAACTTTTTAACCTAAATCATTTTTTTCATATTGTTTTGACGGAACAAGCTGCTGACGCCGCGTGACTAGAATGTCACTGGCATTTCCTTCAGAATCAACACGATTAGATGCACTTTGGTGTCAATAGCAAAAGTCGATGGTGTTTTAGGGCACGTCGGCCACATCAATGGAGAAAGCTGCTCGCATTTGGAAGATTGCAGTCAATGTAAAGAGAACTTCAAAGAAACGAACACTTGCTTTATATGTTACTCAAAGGCCCAATATCGTTTTGTTGACAAAAGTAAACAAACTTGTACGGAAATCACAAGGCGAAAGCCAACCTCCCTCTTCGTTCCCTTTATTTAATGAGCCGGCTAAATGTTCGTTCAATACAAATATATTGTTTTTATTTATATTCTTGAACGCACTTGGATTCCAATATGAAAAAAGGAATAATTGAGACGATATCAGAAGAAGGGCAATAGACTACATTTATGTAACACTCTTCATAACTTTAGGACACTTCTAAGCACGTTACGGCCACTGAAATTCTTTTGAAGTTTTATCAACGTAGGAAATACGATGGCTCTAAATAAGATGGAAAGATAATTCACTAGGTAAATTTACATTTTATAGTTACTGTATTTGTATCTTTCCACAATATTATAGAAGTTCACATATTACGTTACGTACTCTTACATAAACTTTACCAAAAGTCTGCACGGACATTATGCACGGCTGTAATACCTGGCCATCTGTTGCTGTTGAATAGGTGCAAAATTCAATCCCTAATTGATCCCGTTTGCTTTCTCACTCTTCAGATTTTAGCCCTCGCTACTCTAAACACTCGGTGTCATGATATGGAAAAGAAGTCGAGGGAATGTGTGCCCTTTAACGACTTCTTGCCAATGAATATGCCTATCAATTTTGTGTACACTCGAGAATAATCGTCTGTAAGCGTGTTACAACCTACACAAACCCTATAAAATAAAACCCTCCAAAAAGTATAATGAAGTCATATGCTGACACATTTCTGCATACACAACATGCTGGAGGGCCTTTAGCAAGTCAGACAGTAAACGTCGACTGCTTATTCCTTTCCATAAATGCTACCTGACCTCATGAGTTCCTCCAGTATTTTGTGTGTGTTACCATGGATTTCCACTGTCTGGAGAATCTAAACACAAGAAATTCTGCAGATGCTGAAAATCCAAAGCAACACACACAAATGCTGGAGGAACTCAGCAGGTCAGGCAGCATCCATGGAAGTAGGCAAACAGCCACCCCTCTTGTGTTTATGACTTTTCTACATGTTCTAATTTACCGAAGGGCATAAGATATCTCGGTCAGATTTACAATTCTTTTAATTTGATGTGGAATTTATTACTGATGTGGAATATATATTCAACTAAGATATAAATTCGCGGTAACATTTTAAATCTGCTGAATCCACTAATATGTAAGATCAAGAGATGATCTTTTTCTAATTTAGGCTTTTGTTTCCTTGTAGGGGCCAAGTTTTTGATGAACACCGAGGATATTGTGCCCTTTATTCGTGTACTTTGTGACTTTTTGTGTGTTGAATTGATCTGTCATGAACACAGTAGCATTCTTAGATGATGATTTGTTTGAAAACGGTCACGAGTTAGAGCACCTAATGATAAGGCAGAGATGGCCCAAACGTTCATTCCATTGTAACATTCATCCTCCTGAATTTACCTTTTCCATGTAGAGACTCCGCATTTCCCTCCAGGGCAATCAGATTAAAGCTGATCAATATTTACTCGGTGTGAAAGGTTGCCTGAAAACCCTATAGCTAAGAAACTGTTCCACTCTGCGCGTTCAACCCTGTGTAATCTTCAGTTCACTGAAAGTTCAAGCCGAATTAATTCAGTGTTGGGTCATTTTCAAATTAGCCCTCTTGTTTGTAGCCCGAAGTAAGCCCAAACATCAAACTCCAGACAAATATCTTAGACCAGAGATATGGTGTAAGCAAACTACGCACAATCACACCAAAAAACCCTCGCAGAATCCAGAGAAAAATGCAGGGTATTAAGCAAATTGTTATCCTTGTTTGAGGTCAAAGTTCACCCCACCACCGAATAAATGAATATTTAATTATACTTTATTGCCCTATTCTAATGACAGGTCACGTTCTTAGTAATCTTCTCTATAAACATTGACGTCCTAATCGATACTAGGGTTTAGTTTTATGACAGAACTGAGACAGAAATTGTCAGCCGTTATTGCAAGACTAACTAGACTTCATTGTCTACAGCTATTGCTTTAATATAACGATTTATTTCGTTGAAAGATGACAAGTTGCAATGGAATTCCGATTATTTAGTATTCATAAAACCCGTAACAACAATATACAATAAGATTTCCCAAAACTGAATATCAACGCATGGTTACGTAAATTATTGGGAACATTTTCCTGTATTGCAGATTTGTGAACTTCCATGCCGGTTTAACTTCCAGCAGAATTTCAAAAATACTTCTGTTCTTTTTCGTGCTCTGAGGTCGTATAATGGGGATTCTCAGAGTGATATATTTTATGGAAGGGGTTCAACAGCACCTAGATTCTAGGTCCTAGAACTACAAATTGAACGGACTGAATGGACCTTCAATCCGAATATTTAACACAATCATTTGATCTATATCTTAAAACAAACCATTCAGCTTTTGGTGAAAGCGAATTCACTGCTCTGCTTATACAATCGTGTAGTGATAGCAAAATATCTCTGCCACTATAGTAAGTGACCTCTAAAATAGTCAAATCAACCCTCGAGTTATTATTAGTCGTCAATGAATAGATTAAGTAGGACAATCTGACAGCATGAAGAAAGGCTTCAACTGAAAGGCACGCATTGGACGACTTAGCACAGAAAGATGATTCCTATAGCATTGCATAGCAAATAGCTACATTTTCTTTCGAGTATACTTTGACGTACCAATTACACAAGTAATGGCGGAAGTGACTCTTGCTCAACAGCAACACAGTATTGACGGCTGCACCGAACTCAGGGGCAAATGAAGTCATTGAAAGCGCATCTTTAATAAACTGACGAAATTCTATTTTAATGCACTTCACGTTCGGAAACAATCAACAAGTTAAAGTTCATATATAAACTGTCAGAAAAGTGTGAATTTGATCCGGGGTTAAGCAATATTCTCTTGTTATTTTGCGACCTGCTAAAGAGATCTTTATTTTTTGAAGGGGTGGTGGAGAGTTCGTTTGAACTATTTTCAATCTATACCTGTTCAGGTCATCATGCTTGTTTTCGTTTGCAGTTGATATTATCAATGAGCTTGGAGCATTTCCTGCATTTGTAAATCCACTTTATTAACAACGGATGAGCTTATCAATCTGTACAGTATTAATCTACGCTATAAAACACTAATTTGTTTCGAAATAATCAACTGGGTCTATATACCGGACAATCCCAGTTTTGACCTTTTGATAGTTTTGCCCATAAGGTTAAGCAAACGTACTCCAGGACGTAAGGGCCGATTCATCAATTTAAGAGGCCGCGCAGTAACTGGTCGCGCGTGATAGCAAATATTTTACATCTGGAAACAATAGGAGAGTTTAATAGTATGTACCAAATGACACTATGCTAATAAATAAAATTTAAAAATAAAGGAACTCAACAACCACGTTTGTATCTATGCCTGAAAATATACGCAAATTATAAACCAAAAGTTGAAATACTTAATCAAACTTGGTAATTAAGCATTTCGTTTTTTATTAATAAAACCATGTTCAGAGTACACATAAATGTACTTAATTTTACTGACGAGGTGCATAATTTATTCTATTCTACAATAATATTAGTGGAAGTAGTCAAATGTCCGTTTGCATATTTACACACAGATCATCGATCGGACCTTCTCTTACACTGTAATATTAATATAAAATTTTGAAAGTCAATAGCATGGATCGATAGTTTAAACATAATTTTCCCAGTTAATAGCAGGAAGTGTGAAGAGATAAAATCGATATCGGTCATGGTGTACAGATCATCAGAATCAGATTTAATATCACTGCAATATGCCGTGAAATATGTTGTTTTTCGGCAGCAGTACGTTACAATACATAATAAAAACTATAAATTACAATAAGAAATATAATTATTAAAATTAAATAAGAAGTGCAAAAAGGCAAAAAAAAAAGAAAACTAGTGGGTTAGTTTACATGTATTCATTGTCTATTGAGAAATCTGATGGCGGTGTAGAAGCTGTTCTTAAAACGTTGGGTATGTGTCTACAGATTTCTGTGCGCCCTCCTTGACTGTAGCAATAGATGACGGCATGTCCTGTGTGACGGGGGTCCTTAATAAAGGAAAATAAGAAAGGCATGCCTTTTGAAGACGTCCTCGATTACTTCGCAACCAACTGATAAGCCCTTGGTGTTTACACGCTTAAGACCAAAAACTAAAAAAAAGTTGCAAAATGAAGATTACTATTTCGTAAATACAATCGAATTTTAAAGAGGTTAAGTCATTTTTCGTTCCATTGACGGCGTTTGAAACAAGTTTTCACTGAATTTGAAGTGAATGCTGGACACAATTCTTAATTGATTGGATAGGCATGTTTACGCCTTAACTTCAGAGGTGTAACTATCATTATGATAGGAACGGTGCAACAGTGAACTTTCAGAATCAAACCTTTTCCATCTAAGTAGACGAATTTCATTTTGCAAGCACGAAGATACGAAAATCAGGATGAAATGCTCAGAGGATTCTACATTTTTGAATACATATTTCACGAAACGCTCACATTTTTGGGAATTCTAACAAGAATTGCAATGTTAGCTGGTGTTGAATGAATATAAGGGACAACGGAAAAAGTATGAATCAGTGTTTTAAAAAGTGTTACTTTTAATATTTCTTTCACTGCGTTAGAACCCGAGAGCAAGATTAAACTTCTGCAATAACTTTACACCATTCACCAACAAGAGCTATGCCGTTTCTGTTGGTTGGCACAGTCGGTTGGAATGTGTCTAAATGTCCGTCCCATGCTACCTGCAGGTTTGCAAGTTGTGCTAAACAGGATGCTCCTATTATAGTACTATGTCATTTCTGAACATGGAAAGTAAACCTTCGTACAAATTCAGTGTTTTCTCCACTTCGAAAGGTTAACCAGCCTTTACATGAGGAAAATTATGCTCTATGCTATTCTTATTGATGTAAGCTGCATCAGTTACCAATGGCCCTCGTTAAGGGCAATCTTTATAATGCTTCTGATACAACACTGGACTCCGTGAAACCGGACGGTAATTGATAACGCCAGCTCGCCCCTCTTCCCCACCCCCAACGATCCCTTCCTCACCCGCTCCCACGAAGACTGGAGTGATGAATGAAGGTTTAACTTTATTTTATTCGTCAATTGAAACATTTGATGTTTTCATGTGCAGTTATAACCCGAACATTCTCTGATAGGTGTCTTTTCAGTACCCGGTTGGGCCGCAGCCTTTGGCTTTAGAATTTGACTGTTAGGAAGACGAATTTAGTTTGGCGCAGAGTTGATGAAGACTGGAGAAAGCAAGCAAGGCGAAGGGACGTGAACTACTTAATAATGTCTTGCTGGTTAAACTTGCGCAGGACTTGCTTTTCATCTGGGTTTATACTTCAGTTATAATGTTCGGGGCGAGTCGGGTTTAGCCAGAGAATACTGAAAATACTTATCGCGAATCGTTTCGATTATGCGTGCAGATTTATGTACGATTTTTTTTTGTGCTGCTTTGCGTAAGATCTTGTGTGTGCTGTTTTGTGTACATTATAGAACATCCTGACCCACTTTCATCCTATATTCCCTAGTGCAGAAATGGGTTCAGCTGCAGAACCTGGCGAGTGCGAGCAAGCGAGAGAGAAAAAAAAACAGCTCTTTGTGTGCAATGAGCTCTTGGAGAAATCGATGATATTTGCATAGAAGGATCATTGGGTTTAATACTGAACCGGATTATTAATGTGTACTGTAACTTTTTAAAAAAAGATTTCTAATCGTCTTGAAAAACAGTTCTTCAGAAACATTTCTTTTTAAAAGACGCGTCGCATATCAGCTCTCTGATATATTACACATTGAGGAAAATAGGAAGTAATAGCCGAGATTAATTTTGGGATCAGTTTGACGTAACTTACAAAATAACATAACGTGCATGCAACGTACAGACACCTAGCGTACATCAAATACGCGCCCGTTTTAATTTAAAATCAAATGCAGTTTCCATTTTTTAATCAAAACCGGGTAGGAACTGTAAATTTAGAAACTAGACCCCAGTAAATTCCCAAAAGAAGGTCAGTTAAAAATGTAATGGAGATATGGTAAGTGAAATGCACGTCAAGATGTATCGCTCAAATGTAAAACGACATGTATCTTGGACATAATAATTTCATTATTATGTTGATACCCTTTCAAAGGCATACGATATGCAAACTGCATTTAGACAGCGCGAACAAGCTGCCATCAATGCAAAGCGTGCACCTGGGGCAATGCACAGAAGAGTTGATGGTTTTAGAGTTCAGCTGATGGGAAATAATAACCTTGCTTTCTCAAAACACAACTGGAGCCTGTTACTGAATTGCACGCGTGTTAAATTGTAGTATTAACAGATAATATTGGAGGGAGGGTTTCCAGGGAGGATAGAACGGGGATGAGTAGTTCGGTCATTTTGTCTTTTTAAAGCATGCAATGCTCAGTGCAGACAGTATGGTTTTTATCTGATTTACTGAGGAGATATTCGAGATAGCCCTTTCAGTTTGCGCCAGCCCATCATCGCGCAAGTTCCAGCGCTAATGATCACCTCACCTCTGGAGAAGAACCTTCAGAAAATCGTCAATGTTACTGCAGAACCCCTGCTCACTTTAGATGTAACATTCCGAGTTTACAGCTCGTTGATTGATATCTGGTAATAGTAATGTAGAGCTGCCACATGCGTCCATCCATCATCAAGGACCTCCACCATCCAGGCCATGCTCTCTTGTAGCTCCTGCGACCAGGGAGGAGGAACAGGATCCTTAGGTTCCACACCACCAGGTTCAGGAATAGTTATTACCCTACAACCATCAGGTTCCTGAACCACAGTGAATAACTTCATACACCTCAATACTGAAGTGACCCCACAACTTATGGACTTACTTTCAAGGACTCTACAACTCATATTCTCAGTATGATGTGCTATTTATTGTTTTGTTTGCACAATTAGACTTCTTTTGCACATTGGTTGCATGTCAGTTTTTTTACTTCAGTGTAGTTTTCATTGATTTTATTGTATTTCTTTGTTCTTCTGTGACTGCCTGCAGGAAAATGAATTTCAGGGTGTTACAGTAAATGGTACATATACTTGCACATACTTTGATAATAAATGTACTTTGAATTTTGAAATTTAGGGTGCAATTACACACAGAAATGTGCTTCTTATACTAACTCCATGGACTTTTCTTTCTATTGGCCTGAAGAGGTGCTTTGCACACACCAAAACATTCATGCAAAGAGTTAATTTTGCTTTAGTTTGCAATAGGTTTCTTGAGAAACATACAAACTAGCCTGAGGGTCGTCCTGAAAACTCATTAAAATTAGTTTCATGTACTGCTGGACTTGCACTCCTTGTGTTTGCAATCTGTTAAACACAAGACATTCTGCAGAATCTGGAGATCCAGAGCAACACGCCCAAAATGCTGGTGGAACTCAGCAGATCAGGCAGCATCTATGGAGGGGAATAAACAGTCAACATTTTGGTGGGTGTGTGGCTTGAGGTGGAATCTTCTATCCTAATGAGTTAGTATATCTGTCATTTTCTTTAAATGCCAAGATTCTTCTACTTTTCATAATATCCCAGTCTTCTAATACTTGAGATGGTCACATTCATGGTTACAACTTAGAAACTAAATGTCATAGTTTTTTTTAGTATGGAAAACAGGAATTTTCAGACTCTCTGCATTGTTGATGCAGTAAGCATTTATTGCATTTGCTAACTGCCTCTGGGAACATTGCGGTGATGAACTGTCCTCTTGAATATCTATGGACTTTCTGGAGAAGGCACTCCTACACTACCAGTGAAGGACTGGTGACATATTTCCGGTTCAGCATAGCGGGGACTGTACAGGTGGCAGCAACGCCATGCACATTCTGCCCTTGTCCTAGATGCAATGGGTGTGCAGAGTGTTGTTGGAGCAGGCTGTGTGAACAATCGCAACGCATTTTGCAGATGGTACACAGTGCAGCCATTCTGTACCCACAGTGGAGGGAATAATTGTCTTGTGAGGTAGTTGTGGAGCCAGTCAAGTATTCAGAATGGTGCTGAATTTCCTGATAGTTGGTATCCATCAGGCTTCTGAACCGGAATGGATAACTTCACTCATCTGAACTTTGAAGTGGTTCCACAACCTATGGCCCTACTTACAAGGACTTTACAACTCATGTTTGCAGTATTATTTATTTATTTAGTATTATTATTTTTATTTATTTTTCTCAGCTCAAGCTGGTAAAATCTAAAGTACAGGTATAGCCAAGCAGGCTTATTTCTCAATTGCTAGGAACTTTTGGACTATCCTAGTGGTTGTTTACTATTGGGGTTTTTTGAAGATTTCCATAAATATTGCTGGGTAAGCCTAATTGTTTAATGCAATTTTGGGATGATACCAGTTGTAGATATTACTATTGGGACAATGTATATATACCCTGTTCATCTTCCATAGTCTTTCAATTTCCTCTTTTAATTCAGCATATTTCTTGTGTTTTTCACTTACTAATTTCTGTATGTTATGTGTGTTTGAAATATCTATATTGATTAAGTAATTTGCTCTTGCTTGTTTGGTCTGTAATATTATATCTGGATGGCTGTTATGAATTGTCCTATATATTATTATTATTTGTTTTTTTGTACCTGTGCATTTAGTTTTCGCACATTGTGTGTTAGTCTTTGTTTGTGTGTAGTTTTTCATTGACGTTGTTGTATTTCTTTGTCATACTGAGAATGCCTGCAAGAAAATGTATCTCAGGGTAGTATGTGGTAACATATACGCATTTTTTATACTATATGTAAATTTACTTTGAACTTTGCACTTATGTAGGCAAATCGTATGTGTAACTTAGGGCCGTGCACAATCCGGATTTGATGGAGACAGCTATGAGAAGCGCAGAGTAACATCTGGAGTAACTTCTGAAATGCCTGCTTCACTGCCACTGCTACTGTGCGATCGAGAATCTCCGGAGACAAAGGCCCCAAATCCTCGGCTTTGTGTATCGCCTGTTGCCGGGGCCGGGGTCAAAGCGCTTGGCAAAGATGGTGCTCGGTGCTCGGTGTCGAATAGGTGGTCAGAGGCTCGGAGATTTTCGGGCGGACTCGGAGTCGGACTGTGGTCGGATGCTTCCGGGATGCTGCACCGGCAAGTTGGCAGCGCTGGAGGTTTACCGTCTGCATGAGATGATGGGACTTTCGAGAAGCTTTGAGACTTTTACCGTGCCATGGTCTGTTCTTATCAAGTTACAGTATTGCTTTGCACTGTTGTAACTATATGTTATAATTATGTGGTTTTTGTTAGTTTTAAGTCAGTTTGTCATGTGTTTTTCGTGATATCATTCTTGAAAAACATTTTATCATTTCTTAATGCATGAATTACTAAATGACAATAAAAAGGGGACTGCGTGTCCTCATAATCATAATAATCATCATAATAATAAATGAAGGGTATTCTTTTAAGATATGTGCCTTGTAGATGTGGAAATACTTTGATACAGGATTTCTAGCCTCAAGCTCCTTTTGCAGCCACACATGATATTTATGTGGCTGATCCAGTAGAACTTTAGTCAATGGTGATACTGGGATATTGATCCTATCTGAAATGGTAAAGATAATGCTATTGAATGGCAAGATTAAGTGGTTAGAATCTCTCTTGTTGGAGTTCGCCATTGCCCAGCACTTTATGACATGTTAGTTATCACCCATTCTTGAATGCTTTCTGGGACTTGCTCCATGGAGGCAAAGTCTGCTTCATTAGCTGAGAAGTTGCAAATGGAACTAAACACGGCATAATCATGAGCAAACATCTTCAATTCTCACCTTTCCCCATAAACCCTGTTCCCCATAAATTGGAATTTATTATTAGAGAGCATTGAACGTGCAGCACGTTACAGGCCCTTCAGCCCACAATGTTGTGCCGACCATGTAACCTACTCTAGAAACCACCTAGAATTACCCTACTGCACAGCCCTCTATTTTTCTAAGTTCCATGTACTTATCGAAGAGTCTCTTAAAAGACTGTGTTTTATCCGCCCCCACCACCGTTGCCAGCAGTGCATCCCACACAACCACCACTCTCTATTATGGTCTGGTATATCATTTAAAAAGTACTTTGACTTATGCAACAAAGTGTAGCATTTCCTGGGGTCTTTGCAGGGAGAATAACTCAAAAATACCTGCATTTTTCAACAATTTAGCCAAACTGTCTTGATTGCCTGTGAGTTAGAAGGCTACAAAGCAGCACCATCTGTGGGAAAAGTTAACCACATATGCACAGCAAATGCCAAGCTAATCTGAGTGATGATAGACTATTAGACCATAAGACCATAAGACTCGGCCTTTCAAGTCTGCATTGCTATTCAATCATATCTGATTTATTATCCTGCTCAACTCCATTCTCTTGCCTTCTCCCTGGAAACTTTGATGCCCTTACTGTTCAAGAACCTTTCAACCTCTGTTTTAAGTATACCCAATGGCTTGGCTTCCACAGACATTGGTGGCAATGATTCACCACCCGCTGGCTAAAGAAACTCTTCCTCATCTCTGTTCGAAAGGATTGTCCTTCTATTCTGGGGCTGTGCCTCCCTGGTCCTTTTGATAGTTTCTGGATCATTGCAATCCCCAAATCTAGGCCATGTGTGGCATGTGATCAGATTGTAATTCTGAAACAGGAAAGAGAATATTTCCAAATAAATGTTTTGTAGCTGCCAATTTTATGCTGCATTTTCGATCTGACTTTTGGAAGCAAATGTGATGAATTATTTGTTGAAGAACATGATCCAAGCATATTAATTATCTGTGTTTTCACTGATGCTGACTGATCTTCTGTGGCCCAGTATTTTTTGATGTATGATACATTAGGTACTATGTGACATTATGTCATTCTTGGCAACTAATAACCCAGCAAGTTTATTTAATACATCCTTTACCTATTATGGACCAGTTGGCAAAAATGTAGAAGTCTGTTTGGCTACCTCAGAGCAATAATTCATAAAAGTGACTGGTATATTTTAAAACATATTCACAAGCAAATTTAAAGTGAAAGATGGATCACGTTAAGAACAAATTCAGAAGCTAAAAGTAAAGATATGTTGCAAATCACAATCGCATAACATGCTAAAGTGTTTTGAAGCCATTAGGAGCATTTTAAAAATTAATCACAGCTGTAAGCTAAGAAATGCAGAACCCATTTGTGCTCAACAAGACCCTCAAAATAAAATAGGAATCTGGCAATTTGTTTTCTGGTACTGCTGGTTGCATAATAAATATTGCATAAGACACTAAGGAAAAAAAAGTCCCTGGTCTCTTTCAAATGCTGTTTGTGCATATTTTATGCCAATGTGGGAGAGCAGAAGGGATCTTGATTTAACGTTACATACAACCAAGAAGGTAGCTTTTGTATTGATTCCATAAGGTTGTCATGGCTGGGGGAGGTCGTAAGGATAAGCTTCCACTAACTATTAAATGCTCCCAATGGCATGTGTCTCAGATAGCCTCTGACAACCAAGTCCAGACCTTGACCATCGTGTGTGGCTACTAAGCCCAGCGGAGCTATTTCTACCAACAGGAGAAGGGGCAAAGGCAGGTTTCTAGTGCCTTAAAACCAATCGCTTTGGGCTCATCAGCCGTGGTTAGCAGTTCATCTCGGAGAAGGAAAACTCTGACCTCAAACCTTGGCTGCCTTGCGGCTACACCCACCAGGAGGAAGGCTTTGGGAGTAAACCCCAAAGATAAAAAGAGAGCTGGAGTCCCAAAGGCAGTTCTACATTGAGTTCAACATTGTCTGGCAACTCCTGTGATGCTGCTGGTGCCATATTATATTGGTTACTGTAGTTCCTTTGGATTCATCAGCTGCATGGAGAGGGGGAGCCTATTGCATGGGCAACAGCTTACACTCCATATCATATTACCTTGGCTTGCATATCATGTAGACAGCTAGAACACAACATCCATGGTTAACCGTAACCAGTGGAGGGCTTCACTTCTGTAACATATTGAAGTGTTCCCCACTGCTGCTGGCAACAGAAATGATTATGAAATACAAATTCATTTTGAAGAGAGATGGATATTCTTCAACGTCAATGCCAAAACATTGGAGTGAAAAGATTCAAGTTTTTTTGTGAAAATTTTCTTCTTCAGAAAAATAAACAATATCCCCAACGACTCTTGGGAAGCCCTCTTGATATAAAAGGTAGCATTTTAGTACAGGAATATATGTGGTGTCTTAAAAGGAATCTAGGCCAAGTTGTGCGGACAGCTTACAGGAGTTATCAAGAGGAAGGGAATGCAGCTAGCTGGAGGAGGAGATGGGGTCAGTTGTGCAACACCAGCTGTGAAATCACAGGAGATTTGGAGAGACAATCCTCCTCTCATTGGACACAAGTCATCCCTCGCCCTTGTTCACCAGAATCTTCCTCATTCTCTTGCTCAGTTACAGTCATAAATTCATAGAGAATTTCAGCACAAAAAGAAGTCCTTTGGCACCTCTGTTCCATGCTGAACTCTTACTCTACCTGCTCCTGTCAATGCACACCTGAGCTATAGTCCTCCATACCCTTCCCATCCGAGTACCTATCCAAACTTCCTACTTCTGTTGGCATCTTGTTCTCCTCTTTCAACATCCTTTGAGTGAAGAAGTTCCCCCCCATGTTTTCCTTGAATATTTTACCTTACACCCCTAACCTATGGCCTCTAGTTCTAGTCTCACCCAACCTCAGCAGAAAAAGCCCACTTGTATTTATCCTATCTATACCCCTCAGTTTTGTATGCCTCTATCAAGTCACTCTTCATTTTCCTGTGCTCCAGGGAATAAAGTCGTAACCTATTTAACCTTCCCAAAATAGTTTTTGAGCTATATCAGCAACATTCTTGGCTGCATTTTTGGGATGCACAAGGAGCCAGGAGTTGGTGTGATTGGAATGGGGAGGGACATTAGTAGGCAGAAAACTTGCAAGAAGTCAGTATGTGAGCTTTAAAAAAATAGTACCACATTCATTCATTAACTTTCAAGTTTGGTTCTCTAATTAGTTAAGAAAGTTTCCTTAAGGTTGTCATTGCTGGGGTTGGTAGTGGGGATAAGCTCTGACTACCTATTAAATGCAACCAATGGCTTGTGCCTCAAATAGCCTTTGTCAACCAAGTCCTGCTCCTGGCCTTCATGCGTGGCTTAGCTGCTAAGCTACTAAACCCTGTGGACCCGCTTCTACTGACAGAAGGGACAAAGGCCGGTTACTGGTGCCTTTAAACCAGTCATGTTGGGTAGATGGAGCTCATCAGCTGTGGTTGGCAGCTCATCTAGGAGAAGGCATTGATAGAGTGGATGTGGAGAGGATGTTCCCTATGGTGGGGAGTCCAAGACCAGAGAACACAGCCTCAGGATAGAATGGAGATGAGGAGGAATTTCTTCAGCCAGAGAGTGGCTGTAGAGGCCAAGACATTGGGTATACTTAAGGCAGAGTTTGATAGGTTCTTGATTAATCATGGCATGAAGGGATACCGGGAGAAGGCAGGAGATTGGAGCTAAAAGGGAAGGACTTGGTGGGTCAAATAGCCTAATTCAGCTCCTATATTTTATGGTTTTATGGTCTTAGGGTGTAAAGTCACATCAAACCATGGAGACCATACTCAGTACATCATTAGAACACTGACATACTTCCCTATGAAAACCTTGTTTGCTTTTCAGATGCAAAAATAGGTGTAATCTGATGGTGATCACTTTGGCTTTTGAGAAAATTGATTGACTTCTTTGAGTGCATTTAATGCTAGTGCATCTAATATTTTCCTGGCATTAGGGGCACATCTAATGATGTCACCATTTAATCAATACCCACTGCAGATTTAGATTCAGATTCAGAATTATCTATCATGTGTACATTGAAACACACAGTGAAATGTGCCATTTGTGTTAACAACCAGCACAGCCAAGGGTAAGCTGGTGGCAGCCCGCAAAGTGTTGCCACACATTCTGGTGCTACCACAGCATGCCCGCCATGTTGAGGAGAACATCACAAGCAGCAATAACAACAAAACAAATTTACAATAGCAAAATAAACTCCTTTTCCATCCCCCCATCCCCCACCACCAACCCACCCAGCCACTCACATATCCAAGCTACCTGTATTGAAACATACAAACACAGAAATCTACAGCACATTACAGGCCCTTCAGCCTACAATGTTGTTCCGACCATGTAACCTCTAGAAACGCCTAGAATTTCCCTGCTGCATAGTCCTCTATTTCTCTAAGCTCCATGTACCTATCTAAGAGTCACTTAAAAGACCCTATTGTATTCGCTTCTACCACTGTTGCTGGCAGTGTATTCCACGCACCCACCACTCTCCGTGTGAAAAACTTACCTCTGACATCCCCCTTGAACCTACTTCCAAGCACCTTAAAACTATGCCCCCTCATGTTAGCCATTTCAGCTCCGGGAAAAAGCCTCTGGCTATCCACACGATCAATGCCTCTCATCATCTTATACACCTCTATCAGGTCACCTCTCATCCTCCTTCACTCCAAGGAGAAAAGGCCAAGTTCACTCAACATAGTCTCATAACGCATGCTCTCCAATCCAGGCAACATCCTTGTAAATCTCCTCTGCACTCTCTCTATAGTATCCACTCTCTGCAGTTTTGAACTGGATTTGTCTAACACACACAAAATGCTGGAGGAACTCAGCAGGTCAGAAAGCACCTATGAAAATGAACAAACAGTCATCTATGAAAATGAGTCAAACAGCCCATAGATGCTGCCTGACCTGTTGATTTCCTCCAGCATTTTGTATGTGTTACTCTGGATTTCCAGCATCTGCAGAATCTCTTGTCTTTGCAATCTCTGGCTGTTGGGTATCAGTATAACTCAGGGCATTTTGTGCAGGTTTGTTACTTTGTGTCCTAAGGAGCACTGTTGAGCACTGAGGAAAATGGATAACTTCAGAACTGATTACAAGAGAGAAGAAGATGGGAGAGGGGAAGCTGGCAGGTGATAGGTGAAACCAGGTGAGGGGGAAGTGAGAAGCTGGGTGTTGATAGGTGGAAAAGGTAAAGGGCTGAAGAAGAAGCAATCTGGTAGGAGAAGAAAGTGGACCTTGGGAGAAAGAGAAGGGATAGGCACTAGAGAGAGGTAATGGGCAGGTGAGGAGAAGAGAAGGGGTAAGACAGGAGCCAGAGTGGGGAATGGAAAAGCCAAATCCAAAATCTACATGCAGTATCACATGTTACATCTAACAATGAGTGTTTTCTAAGCATTCTTCGACTGTTTCAGTCACTCAGTGCAAACTCAGTAATGACGTTGCTGGTAGTATTTCATTCTAGAGCCTTGTTATGGCCATGACTGAAGCTAGAGGCTGGGGACCGGGGACTGGAGATTGGAGACTGAAGGCATATCCTGCAGCTGAAGGACTGTCCGTGTGCGTGGATGGGTGGGAGGGAGTAAAGAGGCTCGTTTCCTCCAGCATTTTGTGTGTTTTGCTTTAGTTGTTCTGTTGCTTGCTCCGACTTGTTGTGTTCTGCGCTGTTCTGTCGAGAGTTGTGGACATGCTATGTCAGCGGTCAATGCAAACAATGCTTTTCACCGTATGTTTCAACGTATACATGTTAAATATTGTAAACCTGAATCTGAATCTGAAATAGGTCTTTTTTATATAGCCTGTCTAGATATCTCATAATTTTGAACACTTAAATTAAGCCTTCCTTCAGCCCACTTCCAAAGAAAACAAACCTAGTTTACCCATTCTGGCCTTCTATATATTGGCGAGACCCGACGCAGACTGGGAGACCGTTTTGCTGAACACCTACGCTCGTCCACCAGAGAAAGCAGGATCTCCCAGTGGCCACATATTTTAATTCCACATCCCATTCCCATTCTGATATGAGTATCCACAGCCTCCCCTACTGTAAAGACGAAGCCACACTCAGGTTGGAGGAACGACACCTTATATTCCGCCTGGGTAGCCTCCAACCTGATGGCATGAACATTGACTCCTCAAACTTCCGCTAATGCCCCACCTCCCCCACGTACCCCATCCGTTATTTACTTATATACATACATTCTTTTTCTCTCTCTCTTTTTTCTCCATCTGTCCCTCTCACTATACCCCTTGCCCATCCTCTGGGCTTTTCCCCCCTCCCCCTTTTCTCTCTCCCTGGGCCTCCTGTCCCATGATCCTTCATACCCTTTTGCCAATCACCTATCCAGCTCTTGGCTCCATCCCTCCCCCTCCTGTCTTCTCCTATCATTTTGGATCTCCCCCTCCCCCTCCCACTTTCAAATCTCTTACTAGCTCTTCTTTCAGTTAGTCCTGATGAAGGGTCTCGGCCCGAAACGTCGACCGTACCTCTTCCTAGAGATGCTGCCTGGCCTGCTGCGTTCACCAACAACTTTGATGTGTGTTACCCATTCTTTGCTACTATTACAATTTTCCAGTTTTTACAGCAGTCTCATAGGTCTCCTCTGCACCTTCTGCAGCACAACCAAGTCATTCCAATAATGTGGGGATTTAACTCAAGCCAACACGTACTGTGACTCTGTACTCTTGCATTCTCAGCCTCACAATCACAAACAGAATCAGATTTTAAAATATTGACTTATGTCGTGAAATTTGTGGTTTTGCAGCAGCAGTACAGTGCAATACAAAAAATGTACTAAGTTACAAAAAGATATATATATAGTAGTGCAAAAAGAGAGCAAAAATAGGTAGTTTCAGTAAGTTCATGGACTATTCAGAAATCTGAAAGCAGAGGGGTAAAAGGCTGTTCCTAAATGTTGAATCTGTGTTTTCACGCTCCTGTTCCTTCTCCCTGATGGTAGTAATGAGAAGAGGAATTCTCCTCACTTAAATGCCTCAGTTAATAAAGGGATTAATAAATCCACATATCTAATCATTAAACAACTTTGGTTGCTTAGGTAGATACCAGGTCCTGGAACCTGCCTTTGCATTCTGATTTCCTTGTGGAATGTACCTCTTCCAGTCAGTCTTTCACAACCAACACACACTTGCATTTTTTGATACAAACAGATGATTTAAATGAAACCTTTTCGCAACATTTTTCAAATTCTTGCATATTAAAAGAAGGAGATCAGTCTAGTAGGATTGATTTCATTGTACTCGTATGTTTGTGTGGTCACACTAGCTAGATTTTCTTGAATCATAGTCAAACCGGTAATCATTGATTTTTTTCCACTTATATTCTTGATGTCCCTGTCAGCAAGCTAAGCTTTACATAGGTTGAAATTGATTAATTCTCTCTTACTGGACTCAGCAAGGACTTACAAACTATTGATGCTTGGTACTGCCTTGAGATTTCAAGTCGAGGCATCAGTGATGCACAATCATGAGTCTTATGAGGATTCGGGGAGCTTCATCCCTTTCATCATCTTTTTCAGTATTTGACAACGTGTACAACCAGAACTGGATAATGTGACAAATTATCAACATTTCTATGAATAACAACATAGCAATTTTCCATTGATTTCTGCTTCAATCTGAGTGAAAATCACATTGGATATGACTTACTCAACATGCTTGGAGCAAAATCATAATTGTTTTTACAAATTAATTCAGACTAGTACACAACAGGGCCCATGGAGGGTGCTTTTTATTTATTTTTGCGGAACAAACCAATGAGCCGCATCACCCAACAGCCCATCTATTAAAGGTTCAAAGGTTCATTTTGCTATCAAAGTATGTATGTAGAATACAACCCTGAGATTTGTCTTCTGTAGATAGTCACGAAACAGCCATGGTAGTTGTTGAAAGAAAAGACATCAACTCCACCTCCACACACAAAAAAGTAAAAGAAACAAAAACTCACAAGACCCAAACCTTCAACCCCTCCCTTGCAAAAAAAAGTACATATCACCTACTTGGGGAAAAAAAACAGCAACAATAACATCAAATCCCCAATCCCGCCTAACAGTAGCCTAAACACAGGAAAATTTACAATGACCAGTTAACCTACAAACCAGTATTTCTTTGGACTGTGGGTGGAAACCAGAGCACCCAGAGGAAACCTGCATGTCATGGGAAGAATATACAATCAACACTGGAATTGAACTCTGAACTCCAGAACTCCCCGAGCTGTAATAGCATCACACTAATTACTACACTACTACCAGTTTATTACCACTATTTTAAGAATTGTGTCTGATAATGCTTTTCATCATCCCAAGAAATGCCAATGGTACGTGGTGATAAACTATTGTCAATCCTATATGGCCAGCTAAAGTAAGCATATACCACTGTGCTTCCATCAGAGCAGGCTTATAAAGCTTTACCTTCATTGTTTGATTGTTCCAACTTAAATTGGCTAGCAAGTATTGAAACTTTACCTCAGAATTACATAACTTCATGAATAAAAAGTAAGAGATAATGACAGAAACACTCAGCAGGCCAGGTTGCAGGTAGAACGGAAGCAGAGAGAATAGAAGCAGAAGAAGACAATTTGAGGCCTAGTATTGGGTGATCGGTGGTTCCTGGGGCCAATGCCAAGGATCCAGGCCTGATGTCCGATCGTAAGTCAGGAAGTTGAGGCCAGGTGGATCTGTGAGTATCTGAGAGTCTGCTGGGAAAGCCAAGGGCCTAATGTTTGTGCATCCGAGTCCACTGGAAGCCAAAGATGGCCTGTCCTGGGGTCAGAGGACTGTCTATTTGGGAGAGTGGGTGGGTGGCTGGGAGGGAGGAACGGGACTTACTTTGCTGTTGTTGTTTTGTCACTTGTTGTGTTCTGTGTAGTTCTACCAAGCATTGTGGGTATGCTAAATTGGCGCTGGGATATGTGGCGACACTTGCACACTACCCCCAGTACACCTTTATGTGTATTAGTTGTTAATGTAAATGCCACATTTCATTGTATGTTTCAATGTACATGTGATAAATAAATCTGAATCTTGAATCTTGAATCTTATTATTTCAGATGAAAAACCCTTCATCAGAACTGGGAAGGAGACAAAAAAATTGTTAATCCGCAGAGAAGATGGGGGAAAGTTGTCTCTGATAGGGTAAATCTAGGGGTGACCTGCTGATACTTCCAGTATTGTTTTGTTCATAATTTTCTTTTTTGATTTTCATTTACAGATCGTCTCAGTTTGGAATTCATTTGACATAATTCTATATTAATCAATAAACAGGTGGTATCAACAAGAATAGAAGACAGTTTCTCATCGTAATAGATGCTTTGAGCATTATCCAATCCCTCAATAAATGTATTCACTTTGACTACCATTGTAGCTTTTTATCATTTAGATTTGAATCAGTTGACTCGACACAAAAACAAATAATAATAAGCAGAGCTCAACATTATTTAAACCATGACTTCGATACTAAGATGATAATAGTTGGTACTTTGGCATTTTGGACTATTTTCCTGAACACTTAGAAGATCATACCTCATTTGGTTTGCCTATCTTCAGTTTCCCAATTCCGAGAAGAACTCTACTGGAAAGCGCTATAAGGCTATACAAACAAAAACTTAACGCCATCTTAAAAGTTTCTTCATCCAGGCAGGTTAATCTGATCAACCATTCTACTTAGCACCCCACCCTCTTCTATCTATTATCTCAGTCACTGCACAGTAAACACTTTAGACAAATTTTATAAAGTTGTTATTGCAAATATACGGTGGTATTTATGCATATTTTATTCCATATCCGTACTTTAAACTCTAACATATTTTATACTTATACACATATACTGTGCAAAAGGCTTAGTCACATATATATTTAGCTTAAGAATTTTGCACAGTACTGTACTGCTGCTGCATGCTAAGTGATTATAAACCTGATTCTGATACGGGTCTCTGTGTGAATTGAGAGGGGGAAAGGGGGCAGGGAGAGGGGAATCATGGTTGGGAAAAGGGGAAGGGAGAGGGGAGGGAGTGGGAAGCACTAGAGAGACATTCTGTAATGATCAATAAACCAATTGGTTGGAATCAAATGACCTTGCCTGTGATCTCGGGTCTAGGTGTGTCTCCACCCGGGCCACCCCAATCCCTGGCACTCCTTCTCTGCCATCTGTCCCACACCCCTCCTGTGGAGCTCCATCCTCGCTATTCCCAACATCTTTTGCTCCCGTTAGATTTACAAACTCATTCTCCACTCCACGTTGACAAATACAGTACTGTGCCAAAGTCTTAGGCACCCTGGCTATATATATGTGCATAAGATTCTTCACAGTATTGTATATATACAGACAAACACACAGAGAGTTATTTGTTTATTTCGTGATACGGCGTAGAACAGGTCCTTTCAGCCCAATGAGCACACCTCCTAGCAACCCACCTATTTAGCCCTAACCAAATCACAGGGGAATTTACTAACCGGTACACCTTTGGAATGTGGGGGTAAACCGGAGCATCCGGAGGAAGCCACGTGTTCACAGGGAGAAACATACGAACTCTTTACAGATGACATCAGAACTGAACTCTGAACTCCAATGACCCAAGCTGTAATGGCGTCGCACTAACCGCTACACTACGGGCTCCCCAATTACTCTTTATAATTGTTGAAAGTTGCTTTTCTTTGTTGAATGTTGGGCACAGACCAACACACCACAGCAAATTCTGATGAAGTTGTTACCAATATTTTAAGGGGTTTGATTATGGAGGAGTGAATGTAAGGATGAACATTTTAAAAATGACTCCGGGCAGCCATGCAGATCATCAAACATTAACGTGCTTGGGATTTGATGATAGATTAATGAAGCAGAGTTTTATGGAGTCATAGAACTCTACAGCACAGAAACTGTCCCCTTGGTCCATCTAATCTGTGCTAAACCATTAATCTGCCTAGTCCTATTTACCTGCACATGGATCATGGTACTCCACACCCCTCCCATCCATTCCCTATCCAAATTTCACTTAAATGTTGAAATCGAACCTGCATCCACCACTTCTGCTGACAGCTCATTCCACACTCTCACCACATTCCAAGTGAAGAAGTTCCCCCTCATGTTTCCCTTAAACACTTCACCTTTCACTCTTAGCATATGAGGTTGCGATGTCAGGCTGGGATGTAACCTGTCCGGATACTTTCTATCTGTAGAAGATTGAGAGAACCCTTGTGGACAAATCACATCATCATAGTGTCTTAAGAAAGTATGTGCACTGATGTGCTTTCTTGATGTAGACATCCTAAAACAAAAACAGAAAGTATTGAAAATGTCACGGTGTGTGCCGGCAACAAATCTACCCAGGTGCGGAGGAAGGGCAGACCCCCACGTAGAGACGGAAACAAGAGGTTATACATTGAAATTCCAACAGAACATCAGTGACTCAACCAAGCTTCACCACGAGACAGATCATTCTCAAAACTGGTACCCTCCGATAGGAGCCGATCGGGAGTCTGCTTTAAATAATCATAGCATGTGGAAAACCCGTGCCTATCAAAATAAGCTTGACAAGATTAAAGAGAAGGCACAAAGGTTTAACAACTCTAGTTAAGACAATAACTGACAAATGCAGGTGCTCTAGAAACCTTGGAGCCCAACGCTCTATGGCAAGCCATACAGGCCCGTAGGCTCATGACAGAAAAAGTAGGGATCAACATGTCAGTCAGTATCTATGGAGAGAGAAATAGTGCTTGAAGGGAGAAGATGGTGGTGCGACGGCAGTGCGTGTGGCCTCTCCGGTGATGAATATCTGTTATCTGTCAAGCAGGGGACCGTGCACAATTCTGATTTGATGGAGACAGACGTGAGAGAACAGCGGAACATCTGGAAATCTTCTGAAATGCCCGCTTCGCTGCCTCTGCTACTGTGTGGTAACCGGAATCTCTGGAGCTGAAGGCCTCGAAATCCTTGGCCTTGCATGTTTCAGCGGCCGGGGAGAGGTCAAAGGCGTTTGGCAGAGTATGGCGCTCGGGAGGCTGAATCGGAGAGGCTGCTTGGAAGCTTGGAGTTTTCGGACAGATGGGCTCAGGATTGGCTGTGGTCGGCTGCTTCCAAGGTATCGGCAAGTTGACGGTGCCTGGAGGTTTATGGCAGGGAGTTTCTCCATTTTGCCACCGCTATCGGGAACTCGGGATTCGATCCACTCGAGACTTTGAGACTATTTTTTTTACTGTGCCTATGGACTGTTCTTTATCGAATTACGGTATTGCTTTGCACTGCTGTAACTATATGTTATAATTATTTAGTTTTGTCAGTGTTAGTCTTTGGTCTGTCTTGCTTTCTGTGATATCATGCCGGAGAAACATTGTATCATTTCTTAATGCATATATGCATTTCTAAATGACAATAAAAGAGGACTGAGTGTTCTCATAATCTAAAACTATTTTACTACCTCCTATCACCTCCCAGCTTCTCGCCATCCACCACCCCTGCCCACCTGGCTTCACTTATCACCTTCCACTTCTCCCATTTTCTTATTCTACCTTCTTCCCCCATTGACTGGCTGCATCACAGCCTGGTATGGAAACACCAATCCCCTCAAACAGAAAATCCTACAAAAAGTACTGGATAGATAAATTAATTAACTGCATTAATTGTTAACTTATCTGAACCATCTCTGAACTTGGCCCCTTATATTTTTTTATCTCAATAACCATTGAATTTCAACAATATTGGCTTCTAGATCTACTGATTTTTCTGTGTTTCAGATTTACACTGGGCTGTACTATTAGGCCCAGAAACTATTTTGGTGTCCTACTATTCAGTTGATTAAATGTTAGGCAACAGCCCTGCTGCCACTGCTGTTACGTCCGTGACTGGTTTAGTTGTTTTACTGGTTTTTCAGCTTGAGCTACAGCCTGTTTCCTGGCTAGAGTTTCACGCTTCTGGGCCAAAGTACATTTCTCTCCCATGCATCGATCTTATGATAATCTCCACCATTCTCATTTTGCTTAACTCCATCAAAATTGTTCCAAAACAAGAGCCCGGACTTTGATTTTAGAGTCATAGAGGCAGCACGGTAACGTAGTGGTTAGCACAAGGCTTCACAGGGGTACAATTCCCACTCCTGCCTGTAAGGTGTATGTACGTTCTCCCCATGACCACGTGGGTTTCCTCTGGGTGCTCCGGTTTCCCCCCACGGTCCAAAGACGTACCAATTGGTGGGTTAATTGGTCATTGTAAATTGTCATATGATTAGGTTGGAGTAAGTTGGGGGATACTGGGCAGCTCGAAGGGGCATGCTGTATGCCAATGAATGAATAAATAAAAGGAACGCCACAGCACCAGAAACAGGCCCTTTGGCCCATCTAGTCTGTGCCAAACTATTAATCAGCCTAGTCCCATCGACCTGCAGTTGGACCATAACCCTCCATACCCTTCCTGTCCATGTACCTATCAAGTTTCTCTTAAATGTTGCAATTGATCCTGCCACTTCTGTGAGTGAAGAAGTTTCCCCCCATGTTCCCCTTAAGTATTTTACCTTTCACCCTTAACCCATGACCTCTAGTTCTAGTCTCACCCAACCTCAGTGGAAAAAGCCTGCTTGCATTTACTCTACCAATAGCCCTCATAATTTTGCACACCTCAGTTAAACCTCCTCTCATTCTCCTATGTTCTTTTTGGCTACTTCTATTTTCCACAATCCATTTTCTGTTAACTATCACAGAAAGGTGTATCTTAGTAAATCATTCACCATCCTAACAGGGCAAATTGATTTTATTTTCTATGTCTCCCTTTATCTTCTTCCCTCTCTGGTTCTCGGTCCTTCCAAATCCCGACCTTAAGATCAGTCCCCTTCATCTTATTTCTGTTTCTAATAGCTTCTTACAGAATGGAAGGAGGCTGATTGAGTCTATGATTTCACTATTTCCACTGTTTATTTCCTTGTAACATTTTGTTATGGTTTTGTTTTTACTTTTATTTAGAGCTACTCCTCTGGATCTATGAGCCCACGCTGTCTAATTACACCCATGCAACCAATTAACCTAGTAACCCATACACCGTTGGACTGTGGGAGGAAACCAGAGCACCCAGAGGAAACCCACTTGCTCACAGGGAGAACATACAAACTCCTTACAGGCAGTGATGGGAATTGAACCTGAGTCGCTGGCCTTGTACTAGTATTTTGCTAACCACTATGCTACTGTGCCAGTCATGATGGCTATGCTATCACAAGTTTGAACAGTTCTTCCTCTTGACACCTCCTAATGTTCTAATAAACTAGTCCCGTGCCTGTCTTATGTCACAGGTATCTGACCAAATTAGTTAGAAAGATAAATGAGTAGAAGTTACCACATGGTTCTTCTTAGGGACTACATCAATATTTTGGGACCAGGTTAGATCCTCAGAGATCTTGACACTCAGGAACTTGAAGCTGCTCACTCTCTCCACTTCTGATTCCTCTATGAGGATTGGTATGTGTTCTCACTCCTGTATGCTCTCTCGTCACCACCTGAGATTCTACCAACAATGGTTGCATTGTCAGCAAATTTATAGATGGTATTTGAGCTGTGCCTGTCCACACAGTCATGTGTATGTAGAGAGTAGAGCAGTGGGCTAAGCACACACCCCTGAGGTGCACCAGTGTTGATCATCAGTGAGAAAGTGATATTATCACCAATCCGCACAGATTGTAGTCTTCCGGTTGGGAAGTCGAGGATCCAATTGCAGAGGGAGGTAGAGAAGCCCAGGTTCTGCAACTTCTCAATCAGGATTGTGGGAATGATGGTATTGAATCTTGAGCTATAGTCGATGAAAAGCATCGTGTTTGTGTTGTCCTGTTGGTCCAAGCTCTGTGGAGAGTCATTGAGATTGCATCTGCTGTTGACCTATTGTGGTGATAGGCAAATTGCAATGGGTTCAGGTCCTTGTTGAGGCGGAAGTTCAGTCTAGTCATAACCAATCTCTCAAAGCATTTTATCATTGTTGATGTGAGTGCTACTGGGCAATAGTCATTAAGGCAGCCCACATTATTCTTCTTAGGCACTGGTATACTTGTTTCCTTTTTGAAGCAAGTGGGAACTTCCGCCCGTAGCAGTGAGAGGTCGGAAATGTCCTTGAATACTCCCACCAGTTGGTTGGCACAGGTTTTCAGAGCCTTACCAGGTACTCCATCGGGACATTCCGACTTGCGAGGGTACGCTCTCTTTAAAGACAGCCTAACATCAGCCTCTGAGAGGATGATCACAGTGTCATCAAGTGCAGCAGGGATCCTCACAGCTATATTTGCATTGTCCCTTTCAAAGTGGGCATAGAAGGTGTTGAGTTTTAGATTTAGATTTAGATTTGGTTAAATGTTATAGAGTAACATGTTTTTAGGATGTACTGTATAACCAAGGTAAGAGCAAAAGTTCGTTAATCATTAAGGACCCATACCACCCAGGACATGCCCGCTTATATCTACTACCATCAGGGAAGAGGTACAGGATCCTGAAGACCAACCCTTACACTTCAGGAATAACTTCTTCCCCTCTGCCATCAGATTTCTGAATAGACAATGAACCCATGAACACCACCTCACTATTTTTGCTCTCTCTTTGCACTACTTATTTATTTTTTTAATATATACATTCAGTGGCCACTTTACACCTGCTTGTTAATGCAAATATCTAATCAGCCAATCATGTGGCAGCAACTCAATGCATAAAAACATGCAGGCATGGTCAAGAGGTTCAGTTCTTGTTCAGACCAAACATCAGAATCAGGGAGAAATTTGACCTAAGTGACATTGGCTGTGGAATGATTTGTTGGTGCCAGATGGGGTGGTTTGAGTACACCAGAACCTGCTGATTTCCTGGGATATTTATGCATACCAGTCTCTAGAGTTTACAGAGAATGGTGCAAAAACAAAAAAAAACATCCAGTGAGCGGCAGCTCTGTGGGCGAAAACACTTTATTAATGAGAGAGGTCAGAGGAAAATGGGCAGACTGGTTCAAGCTGACAGGATGGTGACAGTATCTCAAAAAACACATTACAACAGTGGCGTGCAGAAAAGCACAACACGTCAAACTTTGAAGTGGATGGGCTACAACAGCAGAAGACCGCAAACATACACTCAGTGACTGCTTTATTAACTACTGAGGGAACCTAATAAACTTACCACTGAGTGCATATTTCTTATTGTAACTTATAGTATATTTTATGTGCTGCACTGTACTGCTGCTGCAAAACAATAAATTTCGCAACATATGTTGGTGATAATAAATCTAATACTGAACAATAAATATTGCTATAGGGCGGCACGGTGGTGTAATGGTTAGCACAACGCTTTACAGTACTGGTGACCTGGGTTCAATTACTGCTGCTGCCTGCAAAGGGTTTATAGGTTCTTTCAGTGACTGTGTAGGTTTCCAGCCACAGTCCAAAAACATACCAGTTGGTAAGTTAACGGGCCATTGTCAATTGTGCAAGTTGTCCTGTGATTAGGCTAGGAGCAAATCAGGGGATAGCTGGACAGTTTGGCTTGAAGGGCTGGAAGGGCCTATTCCACATGGAATCTCAATAAATAAATAAATGAATGAACGAACGAATAAACAAATAAATAAATAAATGGATAAACATAAAGTCTGTATTGTGGTGGTAGATGGAAAGCTGGAAGAATTAGTAATACTAATCTTTGCTGAAGCAGGAGTCCTGATTAAGGGTCTTGGTCCAAAGCATTGACTGTACTCTTTTCCATAGATACGCGTGGCCAAGTGGTTAAGGCGTTGGACTAGTGATCTGAAGATCACGAGTTCGAGCCTCAGCTAAGGCAGCGTGCTGTGTCCTTGAGCAAGGCACTTAACCACACACTGCTCCTGCATGTTTATAGTCCAGCGGCAGCGGTTGGTGCAGTATGGACAAGACAGGACAAGACAAGATGCTTGGAGTTCCTCCAGCATTTTGTGTGTGTTGCTTTTGGGAAGCATGATTATTTTTACAGCAAAATTTGCCTTATCATATCAGAGCTGCAGTCAGAGTATGTTGGAGCTGAACCAGAGTTCATTCAACATTCTCCTTCTGCTTTACAGTCACTATTTCATCCACCCTCTCCCACCCATACACCTTCCCCATCACCCGGTCTCAGCTATCAGCTGCCTCCTCCCCTTCCTTGCCGGTCTTGATGAAGCTTCTCAGCCTGAAAGTTCAACTGTTCATGCCTCTCCGTAGATGTTGCCTGACTTGCTGAAGTGCTCCAGCATCTTGTGTGTGTTTTGCTCAAGATTTCCAGCATCTGTGGAATCTCCTGAGTCTATTTTTATTTTATTATTTTAGCATATGCAGTTTTTGTCTCTCAAAATAAATAATTTTCAAACAAGTACATGTATTACTCCAAGAAGAATAGAGATAAATCATAGATGTTTTTCCTAATCACTGCCTCGTTTTTTTCTTTCTACTCTGCCCTTGAACCTTCAGCTCCAATGACAAGTCACTAATATTGCAGTCTTACTTGTCACTTAGATTGAGAGAAGTTTTACATCAGACTTCTTCTTCACTCAGAGATAAAATTCTTTCAAGAATCCCTGGACCTGGCTTCAACTTCTGTCATTCCCCATTTTCCCTTTAGCGCACTTTGATCTCTTCTAAAAGCATTGTCTCCCATTTTCTATTCTCGTAAAACAGCTCATCCAAAACAAATTGCTATCATCTTGTTTGAAATTAAGAGCTACTCTTTCACTAAGTGTGCTCTTGGTAATCTGCATTTGTTCCTGGTCCCCAAAGGTTTAAATTCACATCTTTTTGCTTAAATTCAGTTTCTTGAGGCTTATGGTGCTCTTATTTCTCTAGTGTTCTTTTGGCCATTAATCCTCTGAAATGTACATTTCTTTAAAAATGCAAGAGGTTCTGCAAATGCTGGAAACCTTGAGCAACACAGACAAAATGCTGAAGGAACTCTGCTAGACAGGCAGCGTCAATGGAAAGGAATAAACAGCCAATAATTCAGCCCAAAATGTTGACTGTTTATTCCTCTCTATATATGAAACAGCTACAAAATCAACTCTTTATTTCCCTCTATAGATGTTGCCTGTCTTGCTGAGTTCCTCCAGCATTTCATGTGTGTTGTTCTGTATTTCTTCAAATCTGTTTTTTTTGTGCATTCTTAATATTTTCGCTTGTGCTGCCTGTAGCATCAGCCATCTAGGCCTAACATTCTGAATCTTCTCAATTTTTCCTCTTCATTTCCTTCTGTGTCTTCATCAAAAGCCTCCCCTAGGACTAAATATTTCATCGTCTGTGCTAGTTATCTCATTCTTTGTGTCAGCATTCTGTTATCTGAATACACTTCTGTGAAGATCTTGGACCATATGAAGTCGAAATTTACTCTTTATCTACCATTTTTACAGAGTCTCTAACCAAAGAAAAGTGCTTGAAGTGATCTTGTTGGTGCATTATGAAACAATATTTAAAGAAACTACACAATTTGGTCAAAGGATGATACTTTAAGTTTTATCTTAAATGATGAAAAAGTTTAGGAATGGAATCTCTGAGCTGTGGCTTGTTCAATTCCTACCACTGTCTGTAAGGGTTTTATATGTTCTCTCTGTGATGGAGTTTGTATGTTCTGTCCGTGATGGCATACAGTTGGTTTTCTCCTCCCAAAGATGTAGAAAATAGGATTTGTAAATTGTGGTCATGTTATATTGGTATTGGAAGTGTGGTGACATTGGCTCCTGCTGAGCACAATACTAGCTGATTTGATTTGACACAAACAATACATTTCATTGTATATTTCGATGTACATGTGACAAATAAAACTAATCTTCATATTTACTTTTTATATTGCAATATATTGGTTTTGATAATATAACCATGTGCGGCAAAACAGGCTGCAAGAAGCAGACAGAGAGGCTCCAGGGAGCTGTGAGTCAGTGGACAAGGACTTGTCAAGATTGAAAATAGCCTGGGGAATTTTAAAAGGCAAAGTATTTTTTAATGATGAGAGACAGAAAGGTGTTTGTGACTAGAGGGACCTGGACATCATTATATATGGATCATTAAAAGTTAGCACACAGGCTCATCAAACTATTAGAAAGGGAATTAGTATGTTGCCCTTTCTTGTAAGATAATATTGGCTCCTAGTACAACAGTGTCTGGAATATTATGCATGGGTCAGTTCTTACCTAGGAAACATACTTCCATGGGAGGGAATGCTGACAAGGTTCATCTTATTAATTCTTGGAATAATGGGTTTGTCATTTGAAGAGAAGTTTTTCAGAAGAGAAACAATATCTTTGAAAACCCCAGAAGATCAGCAGTTACTGAGATACTCAAACCTTCCTGTCCGACATCAACAATCATTCCATAGTCAAAGTCACTAAGATCACATTTCTTCCCCAATCTCTTGATCATGTCTGCATGTTTTTATACATAGAGTTGCTGACACATGATTTGGCTGATTAGATAATGAGCAAGAGTAGAAGTGTACAGTACCTAATTCTCATAAACATGAGGTGTTGCAGTTCAATAGGAATAACCTGGCTGGATCTTACACTGTAAAGGTAGGGCACTGAGGAGTGAGGCAGAACCAAAGGAGCTGGGAATACAGATACATAATTTATTGAAAGTGGCTTCACAGATAGAGAGAGTCGTAAAAAAAGCTTTCAGCACATTGTCCTTCATAAATCAAAGTACTGAGTACAGGAGATGGAATGTTATGGTGAAGTTGTGTGAGAAGTTGCTGAGGAATAATTTGGAGTATTGTGCGCAGTTTTGGTCACCAAACTACAGGAAATATGTAAACAAGGTTGAAAGAGTACAGAGGAAATTTACAAGGATGTCTGCGGGTCTGGAGGACCTGAGTTATATGGAAAGATTAAATAGGTTAGAATTGAAACCTTAGAACATAGAAGATGGAGAGGAGATTTGATAGAGGCATTCAAAAATTATGAGGAAAATAGACAGGGTAAACGCAAGCAGGCTTTTCCCACTGAGGTTGGGTGGGAGTACAACCAGAGGTCATGGGCTAAGGGTGAAAGGTGAAAAGTTTAAGGGGAACATGAGAAGAAACTTCTTCACTCAGAGGTTCATGAGAACGTGGAACGAACTGCCAGCACAAGTGGTGCATGGGAGCTCGCTTTCAATGTTTAAGAGAGGTTTGGATGGGTACATGGATGGGAGGAGTATGGAGGGCTTTGGTCCCGGTGCAGGTCAATGAGAGTAAGCGGTTTAAATGACTTCAGCATGGACTAGATGGGCCAAAGGGCCTGTTTCTGTGCTGTACTTTTCTATGATTCTATAATTATGATATGGGGCTCTATTGTGGACTGAGAGTGGGAAGGGGGCAGACAGAGGGGAATTATGATTGGGAAAAGGGCAAGAGAAGGTAAAGAAGTAGGAAGCACCAGAGGAACGTTCTGTACTGACCAGTAAACCAATTGTTTGGAATAAAGTGACCATGCCTGGTGTCTCAGGGCTGGATGTGACTGCATCACCCACCCTGGCACTCCTTCTCAGCCACCTATCCCATACCCTTCCCGTGGCACTCCACCCTCACCCTTTGCTCCTGCCAGATTTACAAACTCACTCTCCGCTCCATGCTGAATAATACAGAACTGTGCAAAAGTCTAGCCATGTATATGTGCCTAAGACTTTTACACAGTACTGTAGATCAAAGAGAATCAAGGGATGTGGAGAAACTGTAAGAAAATGCTGCTGAGGCAAAAGTACAGCGATGATCTTATTGAATAATGGAGCAGATGCAAGAGATGGGGAGGGGAGTCAAATGACAGATGCAATTTTTTTTGCTTAAGTTCCTACATTATTTTATCATGATTCATCTTGTTCAGATTCTTTTGAGTTTTGAGAAAATAAAGATTTTTTTTCTTCTTTTGATCTGTGCCTTAGGGAATCTGCAATACTGTGAAGGTGGTGGGTAGGGGAGGTGTGGTGGGTTTACAGAGTGGTCAGTTCAAAGCCATAATCAAAGTAAAATTTATTCAAAGTACAAATGTGTTACCATATACTACACTGAGATTTGTTTCCTTGCAGACTATTACCGAAAATAAAGTCAAAATTCAAAGTAAATTTATTATCAAAGTATATATTGCATATGTCATCATCTGCTACCCTGAGATTCATTTTCTTGCAAGCATTCACAATAAAACAAAGAATCAGTGAAAAACTACACACAAAGACTGATAAACAACCAATGTGCAAATGAAGACAAACTGTGCAAATACAAAAAAAAAGTACATAATTAAGTAAATAACATGAGTTGTAGAGTCTTTGAAAGTGAGTCCACAGGTTGTGGAAGCAGGTCAGTGTTGAGGTGAATGAGGTTACCCACGCAGGTTCAACAGCCTGATGGTTGAAGGGTAATAACTGTTCCTGAACCAGGTGGTGTGGGACCTGACCTCTTACTGTACCTCTTTCCCAATTGCAGCAGTGAGAAGGAGGTATGACCTGGATGTTTTTTATATAGAGTCTTCATGAATGTAAGTAAATTTTATGTCATGATAAATAAGTAATGTGCAAAAGAAGACAAATCGGCCAAATAAAAAAAAATGAGTTGTTAAGAATCCTTGAAAGTTGAGAGACAATTTAATAGCAAAAATATTTCCCTTGTTTAAAGATTGTACATTTACCAAGATATACTGGCAGGTTAATTCCTCTTTTTCTCCCATATTTTACCTAACCCTTTGCACCTCACTTGGCTCCAGTTTGTTTCAAAGAAATACATGGAAAAGGCACCTTGTGAATTACCCTGAAATACGCTCTTACATTCGTTACCACTGTAAGCAAACAACCTCACAGCACTTGATGACTTACACTGGGAAAATGTGAGGGGGAGGGAATGCAGCAAAAACAATTGGGTATTCCTGTCTTTCTCCCTGTCAGTGCACAGTCTGGTGGAGCATATCATTTACTGGGATGTGAAGAATTCATTGTGATTCTCAGAAAAACCCTTAAATTGTAGCAGCCATTTTAGCATGTGATGAAAGATGCTGCCACTTCTAAAGGTCCCTGTAAACAGAATGTACACTGCACTGTTTTAGGCCACATGTGTTCTCCATCACTTACACCATGTAAAGAGCAAAAGGACAAACCCCCTCATCAAATCATTTGCCGTTGCAGTGGTCAGCTAGATTTCTTTGACAGCAGACAAGAAACAGGGAAAAGCAAAAGGCCAAATGCACTGTCTGTGTGGATCACAGTGGTATTTGGCCTAACATCATGGAATCAGTGACGGAGAACAGTTTTTGTTACTTGAGTCAAATCAAAAGCAGTGGTAATGTGAACAGTTTATGATTCCAACGTTGTATAAGCATCAAGTGAGCTGGTATCACTGCAGTAAAATAGAGTTCACAGCAGAATTCGTGGCTACCCTTTCACAGCATGCAGGCTCACTGGCAATCCACAGTGACGTACCTATAGAGTGCTCACAGCTAACCACAGAATATCAGCATATTCAAAGTTTAAAGTTCAAATTTATTATCACCCTAGATTCAATTTCTTGCAGGCACTCACAGTAAATACAAAGAGATCTATGAAAAAACTACACACAAAGACGAACAACCAACCACTGTGCAAAAGAAGGCAAACTGAGCAAATACTAAAAATAAATAAACAAATAAATATTATGGAGAAGATGATTTGCAGAGTCATTGAAAGTGAGTCCGTAGGTTGTGGAATCAGTTCGGCGTCGAGGTGCGTGAAGTTATCTGTGCTGGTTCAGGAGTAATAACTGTTCTTGAACCTGGTACTGTGGGTCTTGAGGCTCCTGTATCTTCTTCTTGATGGCAGCAGCAAGAAGAGAACATGTCCTGGGTGGTGGGGGCCCATGATAAGTGCTGCTTTCTTGTGCCAGTGCTCCTTGTACTGTAGATGTACACGATGGTGGCTGGGGCTTTACCTGTGATGGACTAGGCTGCATCCACTAGGCCTGTGCAAATCATTTACAAATAAATAAATAAATAATACTGAGAACATGAATTGTGGAGTCCTTGAAAGTGAGTCTGTAGGTTGTGGCAACACACACAAAATGCTGGTGGAACACAGCAGGCCAGGCAGCATCTCTAGGAAGAAGTACAGTCGACGTTTCGGGCCGAGACCCTTCGTCAGGACGAACTGAAAGAAGAGATAGTAAGAGATTTGAAAGTGGGAGGGGGAGGGGGAGATCTGAAATGATAGGAGAAGACAGGAGGGGGAGGGATGGAGCCAAGAGCTGGACAGTTCTTTCCCATTTCACGCACATCTGCTCTCACCCCATCCTCCCGCCACCCCACTAGGGATATCTCTTCTTTCAGTTAGTCCTGACAAAGGGTCTCGGCCCGAAACGTCTATTGTACTTCTTCTTATAGATGCTGCCTGGCCTGCTGTGTTCCACCAGCATTTTGTGTGTGTCGCTTGAATTTCCAGCATCTGCAGATTTTCTCATGTTTGCGTCTGTAGGTTGTGGAATCAGTTCAGTGTTGTGATACATGAAGTTATCCATGCTGGTTTGGGAGCCTAATGGTTGAAGGTTAATAACTGTTCCTGAACCTGGTGGTGTGGGGCCTAAGGATCTTGTAGCTCCTTTCTCATTTCAGCAGTGAAAAGAGTACTGGTCTGGATGGTGAGGGACTTTGGTGATGTCCTTGATATTGGGATGTCTTATGAGAATAGGTTGAGTAAGCTAAGGCGTATCCCTCTAGAGCCAAGGAAGATGATAGGACACAATGGAGGTAGTATACAAGATGATAAGAAGCAGAAATCAAGTGGACAGCCAGAGACTTTTTTCCAGGGAGTAAATGGCTAATACCAGGGGGGGCATTGGTGGAAAGTACAGAGGAGGGGATGTCAGAGGTAGTTTTTTTTTAAACACAGAGAGTGTTGAGTGTGTGGAATGTGCTGCCAGGAGTGCTGGTAGAGGCAGATACATTAGGGACATTTAAGAAACTCTTAGATATGCACATGGATGATAGAACAATGAGGGGCCATGAGAAAGTCAAGGGTTGGTTTGATCTTAGAGTAGGTTAAATAATTGGCACAACATCGAGAGCCAAAGGGTCCGTACCATGCTGTAATAGCCTACGGTTGTCATATGACAAAGGCTTGCTAGATGAAGTGCGTTTGATGGCTCTGGGCCTGTATTCACTAGAATTCAGATGACTGAATGGTGACCTAATTGAAATCTATCAAATGTTGAAAGGCCTCAACAGAGTGGATGTGGAGATGATTTTTTTTTATGGTGGGAGAGTCTAAGATCGATCAGCCTCAGATTAGAGGGGTGTCCTTTTGGAATGGAGATGAGTGGTGAATCTACGGGATTGGTTGCTGCAGGCAGCTGTGGAGGTCAAGACCTTAGGTATACTTAAAGCGGAGTTTGATAGATTCTTGATCAGTTAGGGCACGAAGGGATGTGGGGAGAAGGCAGAAGATTGGGGCTGGGAGGGAAAATGGTGGAGCAGACTTGATAGGCCAAATGGCCTAAATCTGCTCCTATATCTTATGGTCTTATGCTCTATTTTCTAAAGGACAAAACATAGTTTTGACTGGTCAGTCACAGCATCATATACACAGGTTTCCCATAATTTCCTGTTGCTTTACCAACAACAACTGAAAGCTTGGTGACTTTAATAAATATCAAAAATGAGCCATTCTCTTTGATTTTTTGCATACACAGGCTCAACCCCAGTTCCTTTCCCAAATGTTACTCCAGGTTTACACCTGGAATACAGAATTTTGCTGTATTGTTCTAAGCTCAACACCACCACTCCATATCCTCCAACGTGCATATCTGTGACCATATTCACAAGAGATTCTGCAGATTCCAGAAATCAGGTTGCTGGAGGAACTCAGCAAGTCAAGCAGCATCTGTAGAGGAGAATAAACAGTTGACATTTCAGGCTGGCATACTTCATCAGGACAGCAAAGGAAGGGGGAAGAAGCCAGAATAAGAAGTGGGGGAGGAAGGGAAGTAGTACAAGCTGGCAGGTGATAGGTGAAGCCAGGTGAGGGGATATGTGGATGAGTGGGGGAAGCGTGATGAAGTGAGAAGCTGAGAGGTGATAGGCCCCTCCGTGACCAAAGCCCACGTCACAAGCACAAGAGATTCTTCAAATGCTGAAAACCCTGAGCAACAAACATGGAATAATGGAGGAACTCAGCATCTATTGAGGGGAATAAACAGTTGACGTTTCAGGCTGGCTCCCAACGGGACTGCAAGGGAAGGGGAAGAAACCAGATTAAAAAGGTGTGGGGTGGGTGGTGCAGGAAATGGTACAAGCTAGCAGATGATGGATGTAACCAGATTCTTTTCTGCTTTTAGAAATACAGCATAGTAGCAGATTGCCCGCCCTTCGCAATGAGCTGCAGCACCCAAGTACACCCAAGTTCAAATTCAAAGTGAATTTTATTATCAGAGTACATACATGTCACCACATACAACCCTGAGATTCTTTTTCCTCTGAGCATTCTCAGCAAATCTATAGAACACTAACAATAAACACGATCAATGAAAAATCAAGTAGAGCATAAAAAATAACAATCTGTGCAAGTGCAAATATAAATAAAGAGCAATAAATAGGAAGAGCATAAAACAACAAGATAAAGTCCTTAAAGTGACAAACATGGGAAAATCTGCAGACGCTGGGAATGCAAAGCGATGCACTCAAAAAGCTGCAGGAGCTCGGTAGCCCAAGCGGAATCTTTGGAAAAGAGTAAACGTCACTATTTTTGGGCCGAGACCCTTCAGGGACTGGAAAAACAGACGAAGTCAGCGTAAGAAGGTGGGAGGAGGGGAGGAAGAAGTACAAGGAGGTATGTGATGGGTGAAACCGGGAGAGGGGGTGGCGTGAAGTAAAGAGCTGGGAGGTTGATTGGTGAAAGAGATAAAGGGCTGGAGGAGGGGGAATCTGATAGGAGAGGGTAGAAAACTATGGAAGAAAGGGAAGGAGCAGGAGTACCAGAGGGAGGTGATGGGCGGGTAAGGAGATAAAATGAGAGAGGGGAGCAGGAATGGGGAATGGTGAAGGAGGTGGGGGGCAATTACTGGAAGTTCCAGAAATTGATGTTCATGCCTTCAGGTTGGAGGCGACCCAGACGGAATATAAGGTGTTGCTCCTCCAACCTGACTGTGGCTTCAGTGCAGCAGTAGGCTAGGCCATGTACTGACATGTTGGAATGGGAATGGCAAGTAGAATTGAAATGGGTGGGAACCAGATATCCCACTTCTTCTGGCGGACAGAGTGTAGGTGCTCGGTGAAGGGGTCTCCCAATCTACGTCTGGTCTCATCGATATAAAGAAGGCCTCACCAGGAGCACCGGATACAGTAGGTGACCCCAACAGATGTACAGGTGAAGTGTTGCCTCACCCGGAAGGACTGCTTGGGGCCCTGAGTGGTAGTGAGGGAGGAGCTGTAGGGCCTGGTGTGGCACACGTTCCGCTTGCAAGTGTAAGTGCCAGGAGGGAGATGAGTGGGGTGGGGGTGAGTGGACAAGAGAGTTGCATAGGGAGCGATCCCTGTAGAAAGCAGAAGGTGGAGGGGGGAGGGAAAGATAAAATGTGCTTAGTGGTGGGATCCCATTGGAGATGGCGGAAGTTACAGAGAGTTATGTGCTGGATGCAGAGGCTACTGGAGTGGTAAGTGAGGGTGAGGGACCTTACCCTGGTGTCGCAGTGCTGGAGGATGTGGTGAGTCAGACATGCATGAAATGGAAGAGATGCAGGTGAGGGCAGTGTTGATGGTGGAGGAAGGAAAGCCCCTTTCCTTGCAGAAGGAGGACGTTTCATTGGTAACCATGTTTGAGTCTGGTGGTCCTGGTGTTGATGCCAGTAGCCTCCCTGCTGAGGGCAGTGGGACAAGCAGACCATAAGCAGAGTGGTTGGGATTCCTCATGATGTTCCTGGTCCATTTCTAGCACCAGCCTATCGGCCCTTCTCTTGGGCAGTGATGCTTTGGGCAGTTTTGACTCGCCTTTGTAGAGATTTCCCGTCCACCGTCGTGCATTCTCCGTGCCTTACAGTGATGCAGCATGCTCTCTACTGCATATCTGAAGAAGGATATGAGTATAGATGAGCATAGTCCTGCTCCTTCAGCCTCTACAGAGAGTAGAGTCATTGGTGAGCTTTCCCAATTGCGTAAGATGTGTTCTGGACTCATGAGACGTTGTGTGAGATGTACACTCCCACAAGTTTGTAACACTTGTTATAAACCGGCAGTGTTGCTGTCCTGTGATATCATTTACTCGAAGTAGCTCATGTACTGAGCTATGTAAAGTAAATATCTCTATCATCTTGGTCTTAATGAAATCTTAAAACTCTGAGATTCAACATTAAGATTTTTTTTTACCTCAGTTTTGGATTCTGCAGAGGTCTCACTTTTCAGACTTCCTCCAATGTTCACCAGCCTTGTCATTCTGCTTATTTCCTCTACTTTCCCTGTACTGGCCAGCTTCTCTTCTCTACGTACACAAAAATGCTGGAGGAACTCAGCAAGTCAGGCAGCATCTATGGAAGGGAATAGACAGTTGATGTTTCGAAAGCAGACCCAGTCTGGCTTCTGCCCCCTTCCTTTCTAGTCCTGATGAATGGTCTCACTCGCGTGGAGCTCCTCACACAGAGCGCAAAGGGAGAAGGCAGGGTGGAGCTTACGCCAACCTGAGGGATCGATGGAATAGTGGGCCATGAAGGGTGAACAGATGGACTGAGCAATAAAGCGGCAAACACAAGGAGAATGGGTGACTGACAGTGGACAGCAAAGAAATGCAGGGCGTCGGGGTTGCACGGCAGGTAGGAGAAGGCCATGAACCAGCCTACTTTGAAGGCAGGGTGACGCATGAGTGAAATATGAAGACACAGAATGGGCAGTAGGGAGAAGCACGGGGGGAGCAGGATGGTTGTGTGCAGGCTGGAGGCAAAAGGTAGGGTGGATATCAAACGGACCTGAGAAGGTGAAGGCAGGGTGGAACTCAAGCGGACCTGGAAGGAAACCATCAGGGTGGATGCGGACCTGAAATGGTGATGGTCCTGTTGGCTGCTGATGACAGACGATGTAAACGGGCAGCAGGATTCAGCTGCAGAATGAAACAGTGAGGAGCAGGGTGGTAGGGAGTGGACCGGGCAATGCAAACACACGCAGGGCGACAAGCCAGTGCACAAGCTTGGGAGAAGCATGAACAGACAGAGAAGGCAAGCGAAGTGAGAATGAACTACGAGGGCACAGAGGTGGTGGGTTGTAGGGCGAATTGCCCTGGAAGTGTGAAGGAGGGCCAGGGCACAACATGGACCTGATGAGACAAAAACAGACTGGATGCGGACCTGACAGGGTGAAGGCCGAGCGGACCGTGTAGGGTGAACCAAGAGTCAAGGTGGGCCGAGCGAAGAGGCAACCAGTTAAGGAATACGCAAGAGTAATTGGCCATACGGTGTAGCAGGAAGAACTGGAAGATTTTGTCGCTGGATCAGGCAAAGTGAAGAGAGATATCATAAACACATGAGATTCTACAGACGCTGGAAATCCAGAGCCACCACACACAAAATGCTGGGGGATCTCAGCGGGTCAGGAGCATCTAAGGAGAGGAATAAAAGTCAAAGTTTCGAGCCAAGATATTTCAACAGGAATCCTGATATCGACTCTTTATTATTCTCTAGCAATGCTGCCTGAACTGTTGCGTTCCTTCAGCATTTTGTGTGTTAAAGTAAAACAGGTATGGCTACAGTGGGGTCAGGCAGAAAACAACGCAGGCAATTGGAACTTGTGTGGGTGGCTAAAGGACAGTACAGATATGATGGGCCAAAAGGCCTGTTTCTGTACAACACTCTGACCTGGACTAATAAGTAAACAAAAATTCTAATTATTCTACTTCCTTAAAATATTATCCATACTGGACAATCGTAATTGGAGATCTGTGCTAAAGCAATAAATCTAGATTACTTTACAACTGGCGACTAATGTTCTTGAGATCTTTTAGATCTATGCATGTAATAGGACTTTTTAAGCAACATTAAGCAGTTGTGTAAACAAAAAGATTACTGTGTGGTCTATATTGTTGTATAAACAGCCAAAGAGATAGCATTCTAAAGAGTATTTAGGGAACAACAAAGTCCAATTTATGGGAGATCTTTCATTTTCTCACGAATAGTTCCAACCACATAGATCCTCCAGCAAAAAGATAACCTAAATATTCTCAAGCAATTAATGCATTGCAGATTGCACTTAGAAGTTACGTCCAGTCTTCCAACCCAAAGCCAAGAATGAACAAATGTGAAAACTGACCTACACCTTCACACAATTTTCTTTTCAACAGATTTCAAAGCAGTGGTAAAGTGCTTGATTATTTTGCTGTGCTGCCGAAACACAATTTTGACCCTAAGGTTTCCCTCGCATTTTATACGCATCTCTGGCACTTATGGAATAATGTGGCTCTGCCAAGCTTACTTGCAGGCTTTTGATTGTGACAAGCTCAGCATATAAGGCTCGGCATAATTACCTGTGTTTACCACATTTACCATTTAAAAAGATAATGGTCTCCCCTTTACAATCAGATTTCTCAATGGTCCATGAACACTACTTCATTATTTCTTATTTTGCACTATTTATTTCATAATTTCTAGTAATTTTATATCATCCTTGCATTGTACTTCTGCTGCAAAATAACAAATTTCATGACATGCAAGTCAGTGACAATAAGCCTAACTATTCTGGTTCTTCAGAATCAGAATTAAAGATAAGTCAGTGTCTGGATTATAATCAAAGTGCCAGCAGCCAAGAGCAAAGCTTGCGGCAGTTTATTCTCCCTCTTTACTTTATTCCAGTATTTGTTATAGCAGAAAGCCTAACCGTCATTCAATCTGCTCAGACCTGGTCGGAAAACTAGGGGCAAAGCAGCAGTGAACAGCGCTGCATCAGTACAATAGACCCTGTGTACGAGAAAGAAATCCTATGATGCCCTTTGCAGCATTGTGAGATGTCATTAACTTAGAGATGTTTTTCTTCCTGTGGTCTGTATACACTTACACTCACTAATATAAATAAGATAAAACACTCAGGAATCTGGTTGCCTTGTGACTCAGGTGGTGAAATGACAACTACCTTTCACCAGCCCAACCTGTGTTTGACCCCAGCTCAGCTGGTTCGAGGCTAGCGGTTGGGGCAAAGCTCAGAGACCAGAGAGGCATAATCTGAATCAAATGGGCAGACTTCCTCACTCTGTTCTAGACTGGGTGGTTAATAAATTATGGATGTACAAAAATGCTCAAATAAATAATCTCGAGCAATGATGTTGAGCATATAGAAAGAGTGGTCTGGTACAGTAGTGTCGCCCTTAGCATCAACACAATTACAGCACCTGTAGCACAGGTTCAATTCTACTGCTGCCTGTAAGGAATTTGTATGTCCTCCCCGTGACCGCATGAGTTTCCTCAGGGTACTCTAACTTCCTCCCACATTCCAAAGACGTACAGGTTAGATTTAGCAAGTTCAGGACACGTTATGTTGGCATCGGAAATATGGCGACAATTGTGGGCTGGCACACCACACACTCGGACTGTGTTGATCATGAATGCAAATGACATATTTCACTGTCTCAGCACAAAACTTTGACTGATTATTCATTTCCATAAATGCTGCCTGACCTGCTGAGTTCCTCCAGCGTTTTATGTGCATTGCTTCAGATTTCCAGCATCTGCAGGCTTTGTGTTTATGACATATTTCACTGTATGTTTTGATGTACATGTGACAACTAAAGCTGATCTTTAATCTTTAACACAGGAAGGTTGTGATGGTGAGAGTAGGGGCTTTAATAAGGGAATATAGAAACCCAGGGATACAAGGGACCTTGCAGTCAGGAATGTTCAGAATGACAGGAGGAAGGTAGAGGTCTTGGATCCTCAGCAGGTGGATAAATGGCATATGCCAGCCAGTGGTGGGGAGGATACACTTAGGAACCCACTTCCTTTGCTGTGGAATCCAATTATTTAATTATTTAGTTTTGATGTCCAGGTCACACATTCCCATTTTCCCAGAAAAGTCCTCATTTGTAGCAATGTTTCATTAAACATTAGCCTTGTTGCACTAGGGTGCAGAATTGTTATTCTTCTTGGACGTTTTTCATAGTTCAAACTTTCCTACGCTTGCTATAATCCTCCATTATCTTGTAATTGTTTAGTGAATTTTCAGTAATTGTAATATACAGTAGCTGCTTCTGTATTTTTCCAGAAGCTTCTAAGTTTTTCTGCAGCAAGTGAATCCAGCTATTTTAAGGGTTAATTGGTATCAATGGAATATACTGACAGTTCCTTGGGCAGACTGGATTGAGGAGGTGTTTGAATGTAAGAAAGCCAAGTATCTGGAACTGGTAGAGCAGTGGCAGAGACAGGGGTGGAGGACATGATGCGAGCCTATAGAGGTGGGGTGTAGAGGTTTTGCTAGCTGCTTGCTCTGCAGAATCTACTCTCTCCTTGGCACTACAGGGGCTGCAAAGAAAAGAGCCAAACGGGCCATCACAGGGGCTGCTGAGTGAGCCTTCAGATGGTTATGGATCAAGAGGTGTGAGCCTTGGACTGGTTCTGTTGGGACACAAGCCGGGACCCGGTCAACCCTGGATGGATTGCTTAGGTGAGAGTGTCTGACCTGAAACACGTAACGACCCCAGGTCACATCACTGATGAGGTGTGCCAGCACATCCTAAGAAATATCTCAGTATTTGGTCAGAGCTAGTTTTTGTATAAGACAGCACGACCAGAAGACTATGAGACTACAAGACATAGGACTGGAATTAGGCCATCGGCCCATCGAGTCTTTTCTGCCACACAGTAAGGGCTGATTTATTTTCCCTCTCAATCTGACTCTTCTGTCTTTGCCCCATAACATATGACACTCTTACTCTCAAGAGTAACATACCAGAAATGCTGGAAGAACTCAGCAGGTCAGGCGGCATCTATGGAAAAGTTTAAAGAGTTGAAGTTTTGTGCCAAGACCCTTCATCAGGCCTGGAAAGGAACAGGGAAGAAGCCAGAGTGATAAGGTCGCAGGAGGGGAAGGAGTGCAGGCTGGCAGGTGATCGGTGAAGCCAGGTGAGGGGGAAGGTAGGTGAGGAGGAAAGGGGGTTAAAGTGAGAAGCTGGGAGATGGAAAAGGTAAAGGGCTCTGGTAGAAGGAATCCGATAGGAAAGGAGAGTGGACCATGGGGGAAAAGGAAGGAGGGGCACCAGGGGGAGGTGATAGGCAGGTGAGGAGAAGAGAAGAGAAGAGGTAAGAGAGAAGTCAGAGTGAGGAATGGAAAAAGAAGAAGGTGGAGGGGTAAAATTTTACTGGAAGGCCCAATATGTCAACTCTTTAACCCTTCCATAGCTCCTGCCTGACCTGCTGAGTTCTTCCAGCATTTTGTGTGTGCTGCTCTGGATTTCCAGCATCTGCAGAACCTCTTGTGTTTAGGACTTACTAATCAAGAACCTATTAGCCTCTGCTTTAAATATACCCAATGATTTGTCTCCACAACCATCTGTGGCAATACATTCCACATTTGCACCATTCTCTGGGTTAAGAAATTCCTCTTCATTTCTGTTCGAAAGGGACATCCTTCTTGTTACAAGTATCAACCTTCAACTATAATTTTATTTAATTTTACTTATTTAAATAGCAATATAGCATTGAACAGCCCAACAAGCTACGCTGTCTAGCAACCCAACTAAAACCCTAGCCTCATCGCAGGACAGTCACAGAGAGAATCTGTATAAACTGGCAAATTCCGTTATTGGCTCAGTTAAAAACCACGTAAATTTACAAAACTCAACACCTGTGTGCACACCCATTAGGTCTCCCTGACCCTCCAAGAACAGTAAAAAAATTGAAATGTAACGCCCAGGAAAAGGAGTCTAGACTGGACCGCTGCCCTCCTTGTTCTCTCCTTTCTTTGTTTTTCTTCTTTGTTCTTGTAACAGTTAATAAGACCATAAGAGCAGAATTGAACCATTTGGCCCATTGAATATGCTCTGCCATTTCATCAAGGCTGATCCATCTTCCTCTCAACCCCATTTTTCTGCCTTCTCTCAATAACCATTCCCTCCCTGATTAATCAAGAATCTATCAATCTAATAACAAGGAATGTCAGGTGCGACACAGATATCAAATACAGAATAGCAATGGCAAAAGAAGCTTTCCAATAAATGAAGACCATATTAACAGACAGAAAGCTGAGCACGTACACTAAAATCAGAATACTTCAGTGCTACATTTGTTCTATCCTGACTTATGGAAGTGAATGCTGGACCATTTCCCCAGCAACAGAAAAGAGACTAGAAGCAGCTGAATTATGGTCCTACAAGAAAATGTTAAAAATATCATGGACCACACACACACATCAAATGAAGAAGTTCTCAGAAGAGCCCAAGCAGTTCGATCACTCATACCAACAATGAGAGAAAGACAATTCAGATTCCTAGGACACATCATGCAGAAAGATGAACTAGAAAAACTCATACTCTCTGGAAAGATTGAGGGGAGTAAACCTAGAGGAAGACCTCGGCTTATGTACATCAAAAGCATAGCCAGGTGGCCACACATCGGGGAAATGGAAGTCATCCAAAAAACGAAGGATAGATCTATATGGAAAACCATGGTCACCAAAGTCCGCATCGGATATGGTACCTAGACAGACAGGCATCAATCTCCACCTTAATTGTACCCAGTGACCTGGCTTCCACAACTGCCTGTGGCAATGAATTCCACAGATTCACCACTCTCTGGCTAAAAGTCCCTCTATTTTGATTCTGTGCCCTCTGGTCCTAGACTCCCCCACCGAAGGAAACATCCTCTTCACATCCACTCTATCTAGGCCTTTCAGCATTTGATAAACCAGCTGTAACTATCAAGTTTTATGCCTCATTCTTGACTTCTGAACTTCCGGATCACAAAATCACCAGGATCCAATATCCTCGAGTATGGAGTGTGTGCACTGGAGAACCTTTATCATCAGTGGTAGAAAACACAGGGACTGAAAAGCTGGGCAAGGTAAAGAAATCAGCTGCTTTACCTGTTGTCATACTGAAAGGAGTTTGCTGGAGCTGCACAACACAGAATATAACATCACTTTACTGGCCCTTTGGCCCACAATACTGTGTAAACCTCTGTGCAACAGAATGGTCATGAAAAATAGATGATAACATTTAATTTTAATCCACTGGTCCTCTAGGTTTGGGTGCTCACCTCAGGGCTAACAACTCTGACTACATATGGTACATATGGTAAAACAGAATTGTTTCTGAAACAGCAATGAAGAATCCTTCTACATTAAAGTGCGACAGTATATTCCTGAGTCTCCACCAGGACTTGCATGACTGACAGCAGTGAAAGCTGAGCTACTGACATGATCAATGAAGCCCTGAAAATTGCCAGGGATGGAGGACCTTCATTGCTGCCATAAATGCCAGCAGCATAAAGTATTTAGTTTTAAGCAATAGATCAGTAAAAAGAAATCCAAACAATTAAGTTATGGATTTTTAAGTGGTGGCTATCTATCATGTCTGACGATGACAGGAAACCTGTGTGGGAGAGTTTTTAAGGAGGAAAAGCCATTAGCCTGGGGTAGTTCCACTCTCTCGACCTCAGAAGTCCAGAACCAGTGGTACGAACTAAGCCTCACTTACTGGGGTCTTCCTCGGTTGCAGTGGATGACCATGACATCATGCCCTTCACTCTCTATGGAGCGTTCCAATATTGCCTTCCTAGCCGTTGGATCTCACTGTAGATCTTATCCACCCAGCCCACTGGAGTTGGCTTCTCATGCAAGGTTAGGCATGTCCCCATCTCACCGGAGTATGAGGCCACCGGCTACCCTCTCCTGGTTTAGCCCTCCTATTGAATCAGTGTCCCGGGGTGTGGCTGCTGTCACATGCAAAAAGCTACCTGGAGCCACAGGTGAGATCTGAGTGTCCAATGGTGAGTGAGCTGCCCCTGAATGGACATTACAAGCCTTTTCACCAGAGGTGCTACCCCTCCCTGGACACCCCGTACATCCCAGACATAATTATGCCATAATTATTATGACTATTAGATCATTGAACATAGAACAGTTTAGCACAGCATACACCCTTCGGTCCATGATGTATTGATCGTTTAACCGACTCTAAGATCCATTTAATCCTCCTCACCCACATAGCCCTCCATCTTACTATCATCTATGTGTCTATCTAAGAGTTTGTTAAATGTCACTAATGTATCTGCCTCCACCACCACCCCTGGTCCCACTGCCCTGGAAAAAAAGCTTACCTTTGATATTCCCCGCCCCCAACTTTCCATCAAAGTTATACCTCCTCGTACCAGTCATTTCTGCCCTGGGGAAAATGTCTCTGGCTATCTACTTGATGTATGCCTCTATCTTGTACACTCTATCGAGTCACTTTTCATCCTCCTTCGCTGCAAAGAGAAAAGACCTAGCTCTCTTGACCTATCCTCGTAAAACGTGCTCTGTAATCCAGGCGGATAGCATTGCTCACCAGCTGCGTATTGCCCTCAGACAGTAGCCAAGACACCTCAATTCCATTACTTAACCACTGCAATCTCTATTCACCTGACCTTGCACACATTCCCTTTCATCTTCTCATTTTCTCAGGGTGCAGTTGTGTATTTTTCACCCTTATTTTCACGCTCAGAATATCCATGTAGGTAACAGTGTAGCAACTTCCACGTCACAGCTCAACCATAGCACACACCACCAACTATTCCACCAATGCTGGTCTTTATGTAGTTTTTTAAAATTGATTTTATTGTATTTACTCTGAATGCCTGCAAAAAATGAATTATGAGGTAGTATATGGTGACATATGCGTACTTTGATAATAAATTTACTTTGAACTTTGCACATCATCACCTAAGCATTCCCGCAGGAGGAGCTGCTGGACAATCACCGACAGTTGTAGCTAGCAGAGCTCAAGTGAATCTGTGTAATTTTATACCAACAGTCACCAGTTTTAATAAATGAGTACAGTAGAGAGTGTTCTGACTGGTTGCATCGCAACCTGCTATGGATACACCAATGCCCCAGAATGGAAAAGTCTACAAGATGTGGCAGATACAGCCCAGTCAATCAAAACCCACCCCACCATTGAGCACAATGAAAGTCAACATCCATCATCAAGGATTACCACCCCCCCCGCCCCAAACTAACCCTTCTCACTGCTGCCACTGAGCAGGAAGTACAAAAGCCTTAAGTCCCCCACTACTTGGTTCAGAAACAGCTATCACCCTTCAACCATCAGACTTTTGAACCAGGGTGGATAACTTCAGACACCTCCACTCTGAACCATTTCCCCAATCCATGAACCCACTTTAAAGGATTCTATAACTCATTTCTCAGCATTTATCTATCTATCTATCTTTCCCCCTTTCTTTTTTCGTTCCTCATTTATTGCATTTGCCCAGTTCTTTTGTCCATTGGTGTTTATCAGTCTTTGTGTGTAGTTTTTCATTGGTTCTATTATATTTGCTGTGAATGCCTGCAAGAAAATGAATCTCAGGGTAGTATACAGTGACAAATATGTACTTCGATAATAAATTGACTTTGAACTTTCTTTTTGACTTATTCAGAGCTTGTAAATGTCACTCTCAAAGCCAATGTTCATTGTTTATATCTACTTCACTCTGCACACCTCTGCTGTGGGTCCGAAATTGCATTTGACCAGAATGGCAAAGAACAGCAATTTCCTTCCCTGAAGGAGTTCAGTAAACCAGACAGAGTTTTGTGAAAAATCTGTAACTTCTTATTGGCCATTACTGACTGTGGCCTTTTAATGCCAGATGTATTTAATTACTTTAATTTGAGTTCCCTCAGATATAGTGGTGGGATTTAAACTTACCCTTCCATATAAATAGCCCAGGTCTTTAGATGCAAGACCATTAAGTTACCCACTTAGCTTACCAATAAATCTAAGAGTCCAACCCAATGGCAAAGCTGAAAGATGACAGAATCCCATTACCTTCCTTTGCTTCACACATACTAAATTCCCTCCATAACACTGACTGATTTACAAGCTGCATTCTTTCTGTCACACTAATTTTCTCCTGCCTTCATCCATTACTCTTCCAGCTATACAAGAGGTGCAGGTTAAGGGTGAATGGCATGTGTAAAAACAAACTGAACCAGCATTATGCGGTAGACTAGAAAACACACTGCTGAAGGCCTTCGCACTGCAGAATAGTGCAGTGCTCTATAAAGCAAGCTGTACAAGTCCAAAATACTTTTGAGTCAGTGAATGTGTTTCCTAAGTAACACAGTGGCATAGTGGTTAGGGCAGCACCTTACACCACCAGCTGTAAAACCGATTGGAGTTAAATTCCTGCCGCTGTCTGTAAGGAGTTTGTATGTTCTTGCCATGATGACAAAGCCTTCCTCTAGGTACTCTGGTTTCCTCCCATGTTCCAAAAAAAAAAGATGTACGGGCTAGTGTTAGTAAGTTATGGGCATGCTACACTTGTGCCAGAATTATGGCAACACTTGCAGGCTGCCCCCTCGGACTCTGCAGGTCAACGACACATTTAAGAACCAGAATCAGTTTTATTGTGTGTCTTCAGGTTCCTCTACTTCCTCCCTGATGGTAGTAATGAGAAGAGGGCATGTCCTGGCTGGTGAGGGTCCTTATGATGGACCTACCTTTATGAGGCATCGCCCTTTGAAGAAGCCCTGGATGCTGTATGTTTCGATGTACATGTGGCAAATAAAGCTAATCCCTTTCTCTAAATCTTTCCTGGCAAACACAAAACTTAGCTTTCAGCCAATTATGCTATCAGGAAATGGTTCAGTCCTTCAGATACAACAAAGCTACATTAAGGCAGCAGAGATGTGCAACTAGTAGGGTCACTGCCTCACAGCAGCTGAGGACTGAGGAGTGTGCTGACCTCAGGTGCTGTCTCTCTGTAGTTTGAAAATTCTCCCTGTGGCTGTATTTGTGTGGATTTACTCTGGATGGCTCCAGTTTCCATCCAGGCCCCAAACGAGTCAACCAGAGAGGTTTATTGGTCACTGTAAATTGCCCCATTAAGTTGTAGAACTTGAGGGTAGTGACATGGAGAATAAAAATTGAGGTTAATTGGGATTAGAATCAGTGGAAGCTTGATGGCTGTATTTCTCCGTGAAAGTTAGTGAACATTCCCAGCTCTAGTACTGAAGATTCTTGGATTCCATTCAGACTCTTAAAATACGACACAGGCAACAATCCAACAAAGTAGAAAATGTCAACTTATATCCTGCCTGCCAAAAGCTGAACAAATTCAGTCTGGCCGATTACTGCTCCATCTGTCTCTCTTAATCCTCAGGAAAGTTATAGAGGGAGCTGTTCAAAGAGAACTTATTCACTAATAACTTGTCACTGATGCTCAGTTTGAGTACCCAGACTTTGATAAGGGAGTTCCCTCGCACTGTACAATTGACACACCAGCTGCTTTATCAATGCTCTTTCCTCCTTCAAAAGGTTAGGAAGGCTTGTGATAATTGCACAAAGTATAATATAAAGGCTTGGTTAATAAGTTGGAAGTACCCATTGCAACACACACATAAATGTTGTTAGCCAATTTAAAGGAGATGATGAATTGGCATATAAAAGGGAGATTGAATATCTGGCTGAATGGTACCACAGCAACAACTCATCGTCATTAAAGTCAAAGAGCTGATGACCTTGTTGTTAGGCTGTTTGGTTAAATGATTTGAAACTTGGCACCCTCCGAGACAAAAACCATCTGCCTCTTTGAGCATTGATCTATTAGTCATACATTTCCAGCAATCCCTAAATCCTGCTAAAAATGTATTTAAATTTCCTCTGTATGGCAATTTCCCTCCCCCCCGATTTGGCCTCCTCTACATTGGTGAGACCTGGCAAAGATTAGATGACAGCTTTATTGAGAAACTTCACTCCATCCACAAAATGTAGGATTTCTTGGTGGCCAACCATTTTAATTCCAATCTGCATTCCCATTCCAACATATTGGTCCATGGCCTCCTCTATTGCCATTAGAGGAATAACAACTCATAGTCCATATGGGTAGCTTCCAACCTGATGGCATGAACATCGATTTCTCTAACTTCTGGTAATTTTTCCCTCTTCTCTCTTCTTCTATTCCCCACTCTGGCTCCCCTCTTACCCTTTCTCTTCTCCTCACCTGCCTATCACCTCCCCTGATGCCCTCCCTTCCTTTCTCCCATGATCCACTCTCCTCTTCTATCAGATTCCTTCCTCTCCCGCCCTTTACCTTTTTCACCTATCACCTCCTAGCTTCTTACTGCATCTCCCTCCCCATCCACCTGACTTCACCTATCACCTTCTAGCTTCTTACTTCACCTCCCTCCCCCACCCACCTGACTTCACCTATCACCTTCTAGCTTGTACTCCTTCTTTCCTCCCACCTTCTTATTTAGGCTTCTGCCCCCCTTCCTTTCCAATCCTGAAGAAGAGTATTGGCCCAGAATTTCAACTGTTTATTCATTTCCATAGATGCTGCCTGACCTGCTGAGTTCCTCCAGCATTCTGTGTGTGTTGCCCTAGATTTCCAGCATCCGCAGAATCTCTTGTGTTTGGGATCTGTCTCTACCATTCGTACAAGAGCAATTGTCTCCTGACACCACCTTTCCCCTTCTCCCACCTGTCTCAATCTGCCCTTTATGTCCCTCCACACTTGGTTCCACTTATCACCTGCCAGCCATGAACTCACCCTTCCCTCTCAACTCTTTCTACTGGCCATCTCCCCTCTATGCCCTCAGCCTTGATCTGTCTACACAGATGCTACTTGACCTTCCGAAGATTTTGATCGAGCTTCCAGCATCTGCAGTGTACTGTGCCTGCAAGAACTGAAAACAGGTGTAAATAATCCTTTAGTAGACATTCTTAGTTATAATATTCTGACACAAATGATGCTTCCTTTAAATTCACAGCCCAGAGCTGAAGAAAAACTTGGGTCCTGATGTGGGTTTTGGCCCAAAACATTGAGTCTTTATTCCTCTCAATAGATGCTGCTGTTCATTCATAATTCTTGATTTCTAGCATCTGTAGAACCTCTTGTGTTTATGAAAAAAATGCTGTTTTACTGATAGGCTAATCACAGAGTGGGAGTGGGTCAACAAAGTAGTGTCTATAGCACTTTGTATAGTGTCTATAAAAAGTATAAAACCCATAGTATTTAGCTTGAATGTCTGACCTTGTGAGGGGAATTGTGCTCATACCAAGTTCGAGCCCGGGTGGGATCTGAAAGCCAAACAGGAAAGGATAAGTCAGACCATTAACTGCATTCCTTATTCGAGAGGAGAGTTTTAAGATGGCTAGTTGAACCAAGATAAAATTTGATTATTTACTTTGTGTAAAACAAAGTGATTTAACAATTTGTATGCACAAGAGATTTTGTAGAGCAATACACACAAAATTCTGGAGGAACTCAGCAGGTCAGGTGGCATCTATGGAAGGGAATAAACAGTTGACTATTTTGGGTCAATATCTTTCATCGGGACTGGAAAAGAAAGGGGAAGAAACCAGAATAAGAAGATGTGGGAGGGGAGAGGTAGGAGTACAAGCTGGTAGGTGATAGGTGAGGCCACATGAGGGGGAAGGTGGGGGGTGGGGTAAAGTGGGAAGCTGTGAGGTTATAGGTGGAAGATAAGGGCTGAAGAAGAAAGAATCTGATAGGAGAGGAGAGTAGATGATGGGAGAAAGGGAAGGAAGCGGTTCACCAGAGGGAAGTGATGGGCAGGTGAGAAGAATAGAAGGATTAAGAGGGGAACCAGAAAGGGGAATGGAAAAAAAGAGAGGGTGGATGGGGAGAAATTACCAGAGTTAGAGAAATCATTTAATTATTTGTGTGCACAAGAGATTCTGCAGATGCTGGAAATCCAGAGCAACACACGTAAAATGCTGGAGGAACTCAGCAGGTCAGAAAGCATCTATGCAGAGGAATAAACAGTCGACTTTTCAGACCAAGACACTTTATCAGTCCTGATGAATAGTTTTGGTCTGAAACATATGCTGTTTATTCCTCTCCAGACACGCTGCCTGACCTGTCGAATTTATAATTTGTATCCAACTTTGCCTCCTGCATTCAGATCAGACAAACAGCAGAGGCTCTGCATTCCAAAGCAAACTTTCTGCCATGTTAAGTTCAAAATCTCAATCAAATGTATCTTTCTCCTCTATTTTTATTTTTCTGAGGAGATTAATTCTGTTACACTTCATTCCACTCTTTCTCAACACCTTTTCCCCTTTCACCACATCTTCGCCAGCAAGAATAACAGTCATGTGCCCTCAGTTGACAGATTAGGTGTAGGGGAAGACAATTCTTCTCAGTAACGAAACTGCCAGAAATGCTAAAGGTCATCACTACGTAATAGTTCACTACAGATTCTCGCAGTACAAAATGCATTTGTGGTCTTGGATATTTACTTTCTGCTATAAAGAGCATATATTATTCAACATTAATACTTCTAATACTCACTCAAATGAAAAAGAAGCCCTTCAGCCCATCAACATCATGCCAGCTCACAACCAAACTATTTTATTAGCGTCATTCCCATGAAATATGTTTCATGTGTATTTCAGAATTGTTCCATTTTCAAATATTTATTTATTTAGGGTTACAACATGGTAACCAACCCTTCTGTCCCAACGAGCCCTTGATGCCCAGTTATGCCCACGTAACCACTAATCACCTAATCTGGACGTCTTTGGAACATGGGAGGAAATCGGCACACCCGGAGCAAACCCACGCAGTCACTGGGAAAGCGTACAAACTCCTTACAAACAGCGGAGGAAATTGAACCCTCTGAGGCTGTAATAGCATTACACTAACCACGATGAGCCACTTCTTTTCTGAATTCAGATGAAAATTCTCTGTTTTCAAATGAAAACTACAGAAAGCTATGATACAACTATGATTCTTATGTGAACCGAAAAAGCACGGCACTGTTTCATATTTGGACAAAGTAAAGTTATTACCAAGGTATACATATGTTACCATGAGATTCATTTTCCTGCAGGTATTCACAGTAAGACAAGGAATTACAATAGGTTCGATTGAAAGCTACACACACACAAAGACTGACAAAGAACCGGTGTGCAAAAGAAGACAAACTGTGCAAATAAAATAATAAGTAAAATAAATAATATTGAGAACGTGAGTTGTGGTCTCCCTGAGAGTGAGTCCATTGCTTGTGGATTCAGTTCAGAGTTGTGTTGACTAAAGTTATCTATGCTGGTTCAGGAGCCTAATGGTTGAAGAGTAATAACTGTTCTCATTGACATTCGGTGATGACACGACAGTGGTGGGCTTATTACCAACAGCGATGAGATGGCCTATAGAAGGAAGGTGGAAGAGCTTGAGGTCTGGTGCCAGGAAAATAATCTCTTGTTTAATGTCAACAAGATAAAGGAGATGGTTATCAGCTTCAGGAGAACTCGCATCACTCACATTCCCCTTCACATTGATGGCATGGCAGTGGAAATTGCGAGCCGTTTCGAACTCCTGGGTGTGCACATCTCACCTAACCTCTCATGGTCCCAGAACACATCCTACACAGTCAGGAACGCTCACCAATGCCTCTACTTTCTGAAGAGAACTGGACTATGCAAGTCCACACTTACATCATTTTACAGATGCTCAGTAGAGCATCTCCAAGCTGCAACGTTGTTTGATATGGAAACTGTACTGTAGCAGACAGGAAGCATCTACTGCAGGTAGTCAAAAATGCCCTACACATCACCCACCATCAAGGACAAATATACAAAAAGGTGCCAGAAAAGGGCCATTGACATCTTGAAGGATCCCAACCACTCTGCTCATGGACTGCTTGTCCCACTCCCATCAGGGAGGAGGCTACGTATCATCCCATATCAGGACCATCAGACATAAAAACAATTACTTTCACCAAACAGTATTGCTGATCAACACCTCCAGCCACTGACCCACCCCTCCACACCCCCACTACTTTATTATTTCCTGTTAGTCACATTATGTATAGGCACTCATGTGGTTAGCATCGCTTTATGGAGATACAATCAATCCACTCTATGTATATAAGCTATCCGATGTATTTATTGTGTTTTATTATTATTCTTCTTCTGCTCTTTATTGTATGTTTTTTTTGTGTGCAGCATCAGATGCGGAGTAACAGTTGTTTGCTTTCCTTTTCATTTGGATACAGGGAATGACATGAAACAATCTTGAGTCTTGAACGTGGTGGTGTGGGAGCTAAGGCTCCTGTAGCTCTTTCCCGATGACAGCAGCGAGAAAAGTGCATGGAAACGAGCGGGCAGACCTCTATTGTAATAGAGAACACCAGGTTCTTTAACTCGCAACAGCTGCTTGCAGGGAACATTCTCCAGGTGCTTCCCCACACCTTACTTCGGAAAATATGAGACACTTGCAGTCAAATATACGTCACGTCTGCTTGGTTCAAATGTCCATTCAAATTTCATCACCTCTGCTGAAAGTGTTAACTTTGGATACAATCCAATTTTTACAATTAGAATTGTCTATCCTGAAAGTTGAAACCCTTCCCTTTTATGTTACTGTTCTGTTGGTTTTAGAGTTACCAAGACTAAACTCTGAAAATTAATTTCAAGATTCAGGATTGTTTGAAGTCATTTCCAGTACACAAGTGTAAAGAATTGTTACTCCAGATTCGACGCAGCACAAGAAAGCACAATAAAATAAACAACACAATAATAAAAAACACAATAATACGCAAGATAGTTTAGATACATACAGTACTGTGAAAAAGTCTTAGGCAGAAAAACATAGCTAGGGGCCTAAGACTTTTGCACAGTACTGTAGAAATTTTATGCATTGCACCCTACAGCTGCTGCTGCAAAAGCAAATTTTATGACATGTATGAGTGATGATAAACCTGATTCGACATGGGTCTCAGTTGTGGATTGCGAGTGGGAAGGGGGCAGGGAGAGGGGAATCATGGTTGGGAAAAAGGGAAGGGAGATGGGAGGGAGCAGGAAGCACCAGAGAGACATTTTGTAATGATCAATAAACCAATTGTTTGGAATCAAATGACCTTCCCTGGTGTTTCAGGGCTGGGTGTGACTCCATCCCCCCCAACACCCCCACCCCCTCCCCCACCCTGGCACTCCTTTTCTTCAATCTGTCCCACACCCCTCCTGCAGCGCTCAATCCTCACCATTCTCAACATGCTTTGCTCCCTCCAGACTTACAACCATGCTCTCCACTCCATGTTTACTGTGACGAAGTCTTAGGCACCCTAGCTATATATATGTGCTTAAGAATTTTGCACAGTATGGTAGATTGATTGTAAAGTGTGCTGATAAAGTGACACCAGGTACAGGAGCATCTGTACATAAGACGACTAACAGGGTATGTTAAAGTGATGTTGGGTTGTGGTGGGACATATAAGTTCTGTAAATTATTGTTGTTGCAGTTTTAAACCACTAATGTAGGGAGTATAGTAAAGCCACAGATCACTGAAGCACAGAAACAGGCCCTTTGGCCCATCTAGTCCATGCCAAACTATTATTCTGCCCAGTCACATTGACTGCACCTGGACCCAACACAAACAAAAAAAAAACAGCAGTTTTCCAGCTCACGCTGAACAAATCACATTAATTTGAGACAATGTTCTTTCTCCTATTTTATTTGGATTTTCACTTTTTAGTTCTATTTTGCTTCCTCCCACTTCACATCTCCCAAGCCATGCAGATTGGGACTGGCCCTCTGCCATCAAAGAGGGTTAAAACCTTCTTCCTTTATATGTCTGACTTGGATGTAGAACAGCAGACAGAATTTCCTGTTTGGTAGTTTATGTAAGACAGTTGTTTCATAGATAAGACCGTAAGACATAGGAGCAGAATTAGGCCATTAGGCCCATTGATTCTGCTCTGCCATTCAATCATAGCTGATCAGCTTTTCCCCCACTCAGCCCCACTCCCCAGCCTTCTCCCCATATTCTTTGATGTCAAGTCCAATCAAGCTCTGCCTTAAATACATCCAATGACCTGACTTCCACAGCTGCCTGTGGTAATAAATTCGACAAATACACCACCCTTTGGCTAAAGAAATCTCCCTGCATCTCTGTTTTAAATGGACACCCCCCCCATTCTGAGGCTTTTCCCTCTTGTCCTAGACTCCCCCACCACGGGAAACATCCTTTCCCTATCTACTCTGTCTCAGCCTTTCAACATTCGGAAGGTTTCAATGAGATCCCCCCTCATCCATTTAAATTCCAGCGAGAACAGACCCAGAGCTATCAAACGTTTCTCGTATGATAACCCTTTCATTCCCGGAATCATCCTTGTAAATGTACTCTGAACCCTCTCCAATGCCGGCATATCTTTTTTTAGATGAGGAGCCCAAAACTGTTCACAATACTCAAGGTGAGGCCTCACCAGTGCCTTATAAAGCCTCAGCATCACATCCCTGCTCTTGTATTCTAGACCTCTAGAAATGAATGCTAACATTGCATTTGTCTTCCTCACCACTGACTCTACCTGTAAGTTAACCTTTAGGGTGTTCTGCACAAGGACTCCCAAATCCCTTTGCTTCACAGATTTTTGGATTTTCTCACCATTTAGAAAATAGCCTGCACATGACTTTAGAAAATGCATGACCATGCCTTTTCAAACATTGTATTTCATTTGCCACTCTCTTGCCCATTCTCCAAATCTATTTAAGTCCTTCTGCAGCCTACCTGTTTCCTCAACACTACCTGCCCCTCCACCAATCTTCGTATCATCTGCAAACTTGGCAACAAAGCAATCTATTCCATCATTTAAATCATTGATATACAGCGTAAAAAGATGCAGTCTCAACACTGGCTCCTGCAGAACACCACTAGTCACTGGCAGCCACCCAGAAAAGCATCATTTTATTCCCACTCACTTCTGCCTACCAATCTGCCAATGCTCTAACCATTCCAGTAATGTTCCTCTTATGTCATGGGCTCTTAACTTAGTAAGCAGCCTCATGTGTGACACCTTTTCAAAGGCCTTCTGGAAGTTCAAATATACAACATCCACTGCATCCCCTTTATCCATCTTATGTGTAATCTCTACAAAAATTTCCAACAGGTTCATCAGGCAAGATTTTCCCTTTAGGAAACCATGCTGACTTTGTCCTGTCTTGTCCTATGTCACCAAGTACGCCATAATCTCATCATAACCTCCAACATCTTCCCAACCACTGAGGTCAGACTGACTGCTTTAGAATTTCTTTTCTGCTGCCTTCCTCCTTTCTTAAATAGTGGAATGACATGTGTAATTTTCCAGTTCTCTGGCATCATGTCAGAGTCCAATGATATTTGAAATCTTACTAATGTTTCCACAATCTTTACCACTGCCTCTTTCAAAACCCTAGGGTGCAGTTCATCTGGTCTGGGTGATTTACGTACCCTTAGGTCTTTCAGCTTTTTGAGCACCCTCTCCCTTGTAGTAGTAATTGCACTTATTTCTCTCCTCTCACACCCTTCAACACCTGGCACACTGCTAGTGTCCTGCAGAGTGAAGACTGATGGAAATACTCATTTACTTCATCTACCATCTCCTTGTCCCCTGTTACTATTTCTCCAGCTTCATTTTCTAGCAGTCCTATATCCATTCTCAACTCTTTTGTCTTTTACGTACTTGAAAAAGCTTTTACTATCCACTTTGATATTGTTTGCTAGCTTGTTTTCATATTTTCTCTTTTTCCTCACCATGACTCTTTTAGTTGCTCTATGCAGGGTTTTAAATGCTTCCCAATCCTCTGTCTTCCCACTATTTTTTGTTAATTTGTATGCCCTCCTTTTTACTTTTACATTAGCTTTGACTTCCCTTGTCAGCCACGGTTGTACTATTTATCTATTTGACTATGTTTTTGGAATATATCTAACTTGCACCTACCTCTTTTTTCCTAGAAATTCATGCCATTGCTGGTCTGCTGTCATTCCTGCCATCATCTCTTTCCAATTTACGTTGGACGACTCCTCTCTCATACCACTGTAATTTCCTTTACTCCATAATAAGAGACTGGTATCTTCCTTGTACTTAAATTGGTAAATTGGCTTATTATTGTCACATGTACAGAGGTACAAGAAACACTTGTCTTGCACCGTTCATGCCAATCGATTCATTGCAACAATTCATTCAGGTAGTGCAAGGCAAAACAGTGACAATATCGAATAAAGCTTTACGCTCAAGAAAAAGTGCAATGCAGGTAGACAAAAAGGAGCAAGGTCATAACAAGGTAGATTGTGGAGGTCAAGAGGATATCTTATCGTACTAGAGAACTTTTCAATAGTCTTGTAACAGTGGGATAGAAACTGTCCTTGACTCTGCCTTTTGTGATTTCAGGCCTTTGTATCTTCAGCCCAATGGAGGAGGGAGAAGAGGGAATGACTGGGGTGGGTAGGGACTTTGATTATAGTGACCGCTTTACTGAAGCAGCGAGAAATGTAGACACAGTCCATGGAGGGGAGGCTGTTTCCCATAATGTGGATCAGGCACCAAGCTGATTTATGTTTCATAGTTCTACGTGGCTCAGATCATATGCTGGAGTTTTTATGTTTTATTTGTGCACCAAGTGCCTGTACCCCTCGTGTCTCTGCAGAAATGGTTTAAAGTTTCCCATGAACTTTCTGGAATGTCAAAGTCAGTCTTTATACTCATAAAACACTTATGATGCAAAAGGAAGTAATTTATTCTGTTGCCCACTATGGTTGAATACTACCCAACCAAATCCCACTTTCCAGTCCAAGGGCCTTAGCTTCCTCAGCTCTTGGCTTTTTGGCTCCACAGATAAGTATGTTTTAGATGCACTGAAGGCTTCTGGCTCTGACATCCTTCCAAGCAATGAGCTCCAAACCCCTCCTATCCTCTAAATTAAAAATCTTTCCAACAGTTTAAATTTATTCCCCCTGACATTTGAACCCTTTGATAAGGGAAGCAGTACATCCTGCTGTATATCAGATATTCTTCCAGTCACAGAGGCAGCAAAATACATCGTTCTGCTGGAGCTGACGGTGCCTTGGAAGGGACGTCTGGAGGATACCCATGAGAGGAAGCTTGCTGGATACAGGGAACTGGTCAGCAAAATTTGGAGGCAGGGCTGGAAGGCAAAGTGCATGCTCATTGAAATGGCCTGCTGTGGTTTCACTGGACAGTCTCTTTACGGAGCACTCAACACATTGGGTATCCCTGGTACAAGGAGGATGAGAGCCTTTAGCAAAATCTCCAAGGCAGCAGAGAAAGCCTCAAGATGCACCGTAGAAAGCATTCTTCTAGGGTGCGTCACAACCTGGTATGGAAGTTGTCCTGTCCAAGACCGGAAGAAGTTGCAGAAGATCGTGAACACGGCGCAGCACATCACACAAACCAATCTCCCGTCCTTGGACTCACTTTACACCGCACACTGTCGGAGCAGTGCTGCCAGGATAATCAAGGGCATGGCCCACCCAGCCAACACACTTTTCGTCCCTCTTCCCTCCGGGAGAAGGTTCAGGAGCTTGAAGACTCGCACGGCCAGATTTGGAAACAGCTTCTTTCCAACTGCTGAATGGATCCTGAGCCGGATCTGTGGCCGTACCCTCCAAATATCCGGACCTGCCTCTTGGTTTTTTTGCACTACCTTACTTTCCATTTTTCTATTTTCTATTTATGATTTATAATTTAATTTTTTATTATTTACTATCTATTTGTAATCCAGGGAGCAGGAAGCGCAGAATCAAATATTGCTGTGATGATTGTACATTCTAGTATCAATTGTTTGGTGACAATAAAGTATAAAGTAAGTAAAGTAAGAGGGCTCTGGGTGACGAAAGCAAGTCCCGAGGGATCTAGAGCACATGCTACCTGAACACAAGTCATGGCTTGATCAACCCTGGCTGGGTCGTCTGGGTGAGTGTGTCTGATGTTGAAAGACCCGAAACATCCGATGACCCCAGGTTCTACACTGATGATGTATTCAGAGAGAATACATTGTGAGATATCTTCTTCAAAAGGCTCCTTGTAAGTGTACACACCTAAGCAAAAGTTCTCCTCAGCCTCCTGTGTTCCAAAGAAAACAAGCTGAGCTTATCCAATCTTTCCTTATAGCTACAATTTTCCTATTCTTGTGGCATTCTCATAAATCTTCTGTGTGACCTCTCTAGTGCAATCACACATGCCCAGTGATGTGTTGAGTAGAGCTGCATATAGTTCCCAAGCTGTTCGCTGACTAGTGTGGTACATTGCTCAGCAATGACATGTTGCAAGGTGTTTGATTGGGACTTCTTATGGACTCTTTTTTTTTAACTTCCCTGAGCTTTTTTGGGAACAAATTACTGTACATTTTTCAGACTGAAATGCGTTGGTCCAGAAGGACTTTCACAATTTTACTCGATGGCAAAGGACTTTGGGAAGATCTTTATGAAATGGGAAACTGTTATTTGAGAAAGCACTCCCCAAGAGCATTATCATGCAAAAATTGACATTGTCCTGTTTAAAGAGGCAGTTGGAAAAAGGCCAAAAGTTTCATCAAAAAACAGGCTTAAGTGGACACTTACAGAAAAGAGGTTTGAGGAGAGAACTTTAAAGCCTCGGCTCCATGCAGCTGCGAATGCAGTGAATAATAGTGGAATGATATAAAAGGGGAAAAGAACGGCAGAAGGGAGAGATTGTGGAGATATATAGACCAGAGGGTAACGGGGAGGAGGAAACAGGGAAGGATTTGAAAGCAAAGATACAAACATGGAGTCTTTGGATTGGTAACTGATGTCTTCTACATTGTCAGTCCTTCCTTAACAACCTGTCAATTAATGTCACTCCAGCGAGAAGCTTGTTGGATGTGACATGCAGTAGTGCAATAAGAAAGGATAAGGAAGGAAGGAGGGAGGGAGGGAGGGATGTGTGATGTCAGAATCAGAATCGTTTATTACCATTGACATGTGTCATAAAATTTGTTGTTTTGCAGCAGCAGTAGAGTGCAATACATAAAAAATGCCATAAATGACTATAAAAGTTATATATATGTGTGTGTGTGTATATATATATATACATACACACATACACACATATACACACACACACAGATAGATACTATATATATACAGTATATATATAAAAATGCAAATATATATAAATAAATTCAAATTAAATAAGTAGTGCAAAAACAGAGAGAAAAAAAAAGGAAAATTAGTGAGTTAGTGTACATGGGTTCATTGTCCATTCTGAAATCTGATGGAATGGGGAAGAGTGTGTGTCTTCAGGCTCCTGTACCTCCTCGCTGATGGTAGTAATGAGAAGAGGACGTGTTCTGGGCGGTGAGTTCTTTAATGGTGGATGCCACCTTTCTGAAGCATTGGCTTTTGAACAGGTCCTCAGGCTAGTGCTCACGATGGAGCTGGCTGAGTTTGCAACCCACCGCAGCTTTTTCTGGCTCCTCTACTCCAGATAGTGATGCACCCAGTTAGAATACTCTCCACAGCACATTTGTAGAAATTTGTCGGACATCTGGTGATATACCAAATTTGATGTTACAGCTTTTGGATTGATTCTGTGGTAGAACCATGACTTACAGATCATTGTGTGCTAGATTTTGCAGGTTTAAATATGGAGAGTGATGGACATAAGTTCAAACGAGACAAAAGGTTTTGCCCTATAGACCAAGCTGCTGGGAAATACTGATAGTGGTCCAAGGTGTCTCTAGTATTGATGATTGTTCATAGGAAAAACCCGCCCTCAGCCTCTCCTGAAGGTATCACTGAAGCCAGAGAGTCAGCATGATGAAAATAATGGGTTGTGATCTCCATCCTACTGTCTCAGCTGCAAAATCCCAGTAGAGTATCTTAGCAGTGAAATGTAGAGACTGTCTTTAGAGATGATGATACCTGTGTGATGATAGAAAGCAAGAAAGTCTAGACAACAGTTGCATCATATTGCTGACAGTTACTTCTATTGTACTTAGAAAAAAATGCATTAAATTTGAAGTCTTCATCCTAAAATTTTACAACTGATTGTTGTACTATAGAATGACAAGGCAAGGGACACAATGTTTGCACATTATGCTTAAGGTAGGGTACAACCTGATATCTTTACAATACATTTGAAAAGCCTAAACAAATGTGGCATTCACTGGAGCTTAAGAATGGTACTTTTCACTGGGACACCTGCAAACAGGTGAATGACTTACATTTTACGACCAATTTTAGTAAAGGATTATATTTCTGAGTTGCAACCTTTTAATGAGAAATCTATCATATTAGAAGGCAGGACAGTATACCGCTTAATTCTGAATTACTAGAAGGGTGAGGTTTGCTGCAGGACATATCACACACATCTCTGGAAATTAATTCTATGTTTTATGTCAATATTTTGGTTAAAAAGTTTTAAGTTAACCCAGCATATAAGTTATTTTATATCTACAGATGTAAAATCATCCATAAATGTGAAGTTTCCAACTAGGTTTGCCTACCTGGAGGGTTCATAAATCACAATCTCTTCAATGAAGGTTAGAGCCCACAATTTTATTAGATTAATCTAATAAACTTGCTTTGACCAGCGGCGACTATATTTCATTAGGAGTTTGAGGAGATTTAGTTTATCACCAAAGACACTCACATATTTTTACAGATGTACCACGGAGAGCATTCCAGCTGGCTGCATCACCATCTGGTACAGGATTGAAACAAGCTGCAGAAAGTTGTAAACTCAGTCAGCTCCATCATGGGCACTAGCCTCCCCAGCATCCATCATTAAGGACCCCATCACCATGACGTGCACTCTTCCCATTGCTAGTATCAGGGAGGAGGGATAGATGCCTGAAGGGACACAATCAAGGATTCAGGAGCAGCTTCTTCCCCTCTGCAGTCAGATTTCCGAATGGCCATTGAATCCATGAACACCACCTCACTACTTTTTTCCCTCCTATTTCTGTACTACTTATTTACTTTAACACACCCACACACACACACACACTTTTACTGTAATTTACAGCTTTTATTATAATGTATTGCAATGTTCTGAGGCCACATAACAGCAAATTTCACAACATATGCCAGTGATACTAAATCTGGTTCTGATTCTGATTTAACTGTGATTAGCTGTGACTGAAGGTAGTATGTAATGTGTGAAAATGTGTAATTTCTAGGTGACTTGAATAGGCAAGGTGAATTAGAACGTAGAATTGTACAGCACAGGACAGGCCCTTCGGTCCTCAATATTGTGCCAAACCAATTAAAATAACAATCAAGTGCCCAACTAAACGAATCCCTTCTGCTTATGCAATGCCCAAATCCTTCCACCTCCCTCACATTCATGTTCCTAAGAGTCTCTTGAAGCCTCTATTACATTCGTCTCCACCAACACCCCAGGCATTGCATTCCGGGCACTCATCACTCACTCTGCAAAAAATCTTGACCCACACGTCTCCTTTGAACTTTTACCCTCCCATCTTAAATGCATACCCTCTGGTATTAGACGTTATGACCCTGGGGAGATACTGGCTATCTGCTCTAACTATTCCTCTCATGATCTTATAAACATCTATCAGGTCTCCCTTCATCCTCCACTGCTCCGGAGAAAACAGCCCAAGTTTGTCCAACCTCTCATTATAACATGTGCTCCCTAATCTAGGCAGCATCTTGATAAACCTCTTCAGCACCCTGTCTGAAGCTTCAACACCATTCCGACAGTGGGGCGACCAGAAATGAATGCAACTCTCCACATGTGGCCTAACCAGAATTTTATAATACTGCAACTTGATTTCCTGACTCTTGAATTCTATTCCTCGACTACTAAAGTCGAGTGTGCCTTTCGCCTTATTTAACACCCTATCAACCTGTCCCACCAGGCTAGAAGGTATGCTGTTTGGAGGACATACAATGCTGAAAGGCAAATTTATTCTCAAACAGCTGCTGCTGAGAATAAATTCAGCTATTTAGATTAATGTGATGGATTGCTGACTCAGTTTAATATTGCAATAAGCTTTTTAAATTCTTAAATGAATATACAGTATTGTGCAAAGGTCTTAGGCACCCTAGCTATATACAGTGCCTATAAAAATATTCACACAACCCCACCCCCGGGTTTTCATGTTTTATTATTTTACAACATTGAAACACAATGGATTTAATTTTGCTTTTTTGGACAGTGATCAACAAACACTTGCGTGTCAAAGTAAAAACAGATCTCTACTAAGTGATCTAAATTAATGACAAATATAAAACACAAAATAATTGATTGCATATGTATTCGCTGCCTTTTATATGACATATCAAATCATCACTGGTGCAGCCAGCTGGTTTTAGAAGTCACATAATTAGTTAAACATGAGATCTGTTTTTGGAGACTTGTGTGCAGTCAAGGTGTTTCAATTGATTGCAGTAAAAGTACGCCTGTATCTGGAAGGTCCAATTGCTGGTGAGTCAATATCCTGGCAAAAACTACACCATGAAGACAAAAGAAGACTCGAAGCAAATCCACGAGAAGATTATTGAAAAGCAGAAGTTTGGAGATGGATACAAGGCAATTTCTAAGTCACTGAATATCTCCTGGAGTACAGTTAAGTCAATCATCAAGAAATGGAAGGAATATGGCACAGCTGTAAGTCTGCCTCAAGCAGGCTGTCCTCAAAAACTGAGTGACCGTTCAAGAAGGGGATGAGTGAGGGAGGCCACCAAGAGAATTATGACAACTCTGGAGGAGTTACAAGCTTCAGTGGTTGGGATGGGAGAGACTGCACATACAACAACTGTTGCCCAGGTGCTTCACCAGTTGCAGCTTTATGGGAAAGTAGAAAAGGGAAAGCCACTACTGAAAAAAACTCACATGAAATCTTGGCTAGAGTTTGCCAGAAGGCATGTGGGAGACTCTGAAGTCAGCTGAAAGAAGGTGTTATGGTCTGATGAAACCAAATTGGGCTTTCTGGCCAAACACGGCACATCACCAAAAACACCCCATCCCTACTGTGAAGCATGGTGGTGGCTGCATCATGCTGTGGGGATGTTTCTTTGCAGCAGACCCTGGGTAGCTTGTGAAGGTAGAGGGTAAAAAGAACGCAGCAAAATACAGGAAATCCTGGAGGAAAACCTGATGCAGTCTGCAAGAGAATTGTGATTTGGGAGAAGATTTGTTTTCCAGCAGGACAATAACCCCAAGCATAAAGCCAAAGCTACAGAGGAATGACTTAAAAACAACAAAGTTAATGTCCTGGAGTGGCCAAGTCAGAGTACAGACCTCAATCCAATTGAGAATTTGTGGCTGGAATTGAAAAGGGTTGTTCACCTACGATCCCCATGCAATCTGACAGAGCTTGAGCAGTTTGTAAAGAAGAATGGGGAAAAATTGCAGTGTCCAAATGTGCAAAGCTGATAGAGACCTATCTACACAGACTCAAAGCATAAATTGCTGCCAAAGGTGCATCTATTAAATATTGACTTGAAGGGGTGAGTAATTATGCAATCAATTATTTTATGTTTAATAATTGTAATAAATTTAGACCAATTTGTTTTCACTTTGACACAATAGTCTTTTCTGTTGATCAGTCTCAAAAAAGCCAAATTAACTACAAGCAGTACGACAAAGTTATTAGTGATTTTCTATGGGATAAGAAGAAGCCCAGAATTAAAATGAGTAAGATGTGTATGTTCAGGGACATGGGTGGGCTCAGTCTACCAGATGTCAGGGCATATAAATTATCCTTTGAAATGATCAAGTTAGCTAAACATTGGGACAGGGCTGATGTTGAATTAGATTGGGTAATTACAGAACAGATCCTGGCTGCACCACATTCTCCAATTAACATCCTCTCACAACATGTGGAAACAAGACTAATCTAAATCCTATACTATCTCAGTCAAGGAGTGTGTGGAGTACAATCCATAAAGCCTGTAGAATATCACATTCAAACCAGTTATACTCTTCGCTCTGGAATAACCCTGAGATACGCATTGGGAAAAGAATAGTGTACTGGAAAGAATGGAAGATTAAAGGTGTAAATACAGTAGGTGATCTCTTTGAGAATGGGATTTTTATGTCATATGTGGATGTACAGAGGAAATATAACTTTGTAGATAAAGGGAATTTTTGGAAGTATTTACAAATAAAACATTGCGTTAGTAGTATATTCAAGAATGGTGACCCACAAAGTAACCCTTTAACTGAATACATTACCACTGGAAGTTCATAAAGCATCAGTGTTTTATAAGATGTTCAAGCACTCTGTGGGTGAATCGTGGGACAATCTCAAAGCAGTGTGGCAGAAGGATCTTGGAAGCAATATTGAAGATAATGAGTGGTCAAATATTTTATCAAATGTGGGTAGACATATTAAGGAAGCGAGAGGGAAATTTATTCAGTATAAGATAGTACACAGTTATTATTGGACACCAACTAGACTCTACAAAATGGGGATTGTTGATAATAATTTATGCTGGAAATGTAAAAATGAGTGGGCACATATTTTCACATGATTTGGGAGTGTTCCATGGTTCGTCCATTTTGGTGTAAAGTTCTTGATCTGCTGGGAAATTGGTTGGGTTCTACACTGCCCTTGTGCCCATGGTTTTGTCTCCTGGGTGATAGGACAATGAGACCTAATGTGAACAATGACAAATTTACTATTTTAAAGGTGGGTCTCATCACAGCTGCAAGAGTTATATGCAAAACTGGAAAAAACCCAGATGTCCCACTGTGAAGGAATGGACTGAGGAAATGATTAAGATTTTATCATATGAACACATGCTGGGAAGAGTTAACAGGGAGGGAAAAGTGCAAGATGTGTGAGATCAATTTTGGTTGTATGTTAATTTAAACTTAAATTAGAACTTCTTTCTGTTTCTAGGTTTTATTTGTTTTCCTGTCATGGGATGGCTGTGTAAATATGCTGTAATCTATCTGCTCTATGATATGCTGTGCTGCTTTGTAAAATAAGAATAAATAATAATAAAAATTTGAATTACAAAAAAAAGCGAAATTAAATCCACTGTGATTCAATGTAGTAAAACAATAAAACATGAAAATTTCCAGTGGGGGGGGGGGTGAATACTTTTTTATTGGCACTGTATATGGGCCTAGTACTGTATTTGTCAATGTGGAGTGGAGAGCGAGTTTGCAAATCTGGCAAGAGCAAAGGATGTTAGGAAAGGCAAAGGTGGAGTGCTGCAGGAGGGGGTGGTGAGGGTGCAGACACACCCAGCCCTGAGACACCAGGCAGGGCCATTTGATTCCAAACAATTGGTTTATTGATCTTTACAGAATGTCTCTTTGGTGCTTCCTACTCCCTCCCCTTTCCCTTCCCCTTTTCCCAAACATGATTCCTCTCTCCCTGCCCCCTTCCTGCTCTCAGTCCACAGTAGAGACCCAGATCAGAATCAGATTTATTGTCACTCACGTATGTCATGAAATTTTTCTGCAGTATCGTACAATATATAAAATTATTATAGTACTGAGCAAAAGTCTTACTTTGTATATGTGCCCCAGACTTTTGCATAGTGCTGTATAAATTTTTGTTCTCTATTGTGATCTTTTAAACTAAAATATGCTGGTTATTGCCTACAACAGATAATTAAAGAAATTGCCTAGATTGGGTAATTAATGTGAAATCTTGGGTAGCATAATGGTACAATTTGCCAAGCCATTTCATCATCACTCAAACAAGCTGAATTCAGTCTTGACCTCCGGTGCAGTCAGTGTAGAACTCGCATGACCTCTCTTTGATGATATGGGCTTCTTCAGAGAGTACTGCCATTTCCCACATCCCATAGATGTGCGGGCTGTAACTAATTTGTCTGTTGTAAATTGTACCTATTGTAATTGTAGATGTGTGGTAGTAGCTGGCTGTCAGGGTGTGTGGTAATACCTGCTGGGGTGGGCGTTCTAATTTTAGACGTGCTACTATCTGGCAGGGGCCAGTGCTGCTGAGGGAAATGTAGGGGAGAATAAAATATGATAGGCGCAGATGAGTTTAAAATGGGTGCTTGATATTTAGTAGAGACTGGGTGGAGGAAGGGTCTGTATCTGTGCTGAAAAACATTATGTCGCTATCACATTATTGATATTACTAAAATAATTTTTAGGTGCAGGCGAGATTTACCCGAATGATGCCTGAATTCGAGAGCATGTCTTATGAGGAGAGGTTGAACAAGCCAGGGCTTTTGTCTTTGGAAAGGAGAGGTGACTTGATGGAGGTAGACATGAAGATAAGAGGCATAGATCAAGTGGATGGCTAGAGGAATTTTCCCAGGGCAGATATGGCTAATATACGGGGGCATAGATTTAAGATGATTGCAGGAAAGTATAAGGGGATGTCAGAGGTAAGGAATTTTACATAGAGACTGGCAGATGAGTGGGACAGGCTGCCAGGGGTGGTGGTAGTATCAGAGTGGTAGGGACATTTAAGAAACTCTTAGACAGGCACATGAGTGAAAGAAAAATAGAGGACTATGTGGGAGGGAAGTGTTAGATTAATCATGGAGTGGGTTAAAAATCAGCACAGCATTGTGAGCCGAAAGGCCTGTATGTCCCCATCACTGCACTGCGCTGTAAACACCTTAAACCACTTTTTATAAGCTGTTTATATTGTAAATACATGCTGGTAGTTATGTATCTGTGCACAATTTATTCCATATTTGTACTCTAACCCCTAACTTTATTTTTATATAACTCTTTATGCTTTATAATTGTTGATTATCAAGCATCACCGCTCAGCCACCAAAAGTGAAAATTTCCCAATGGCCAAACACTTTAATTCCAATTCCATTCCCATTCCGACATTCCATGGCCTCCTCGTGCCAAGATGAAGCCACCCTCAGGGTGGAGGAGCAACACCTTGTATTCCATCTGGGTAGCATCCAGCCTGATGGCATGAATATCAATTTCTCCTTCTGGGTTTAAGAAAATCATTCCTCCTCCCCTCTTCTTCTATTCTCCACTCTGACATTTTACTTCTTCTTACCTGCCTATCACCTCCCCCTGGGTCCCTTCCTCCTCCCCTTTCTTATTGTCCACTCTCCTCTCCTATCAGATTCCTTCCTTTCCAGTCCTTTGCCTTTCCTACCCACCTGACTTCACCTGTCACCTTCTAGCTATCCTCCTTCCTCCTCCTCTCACCTTTTTATTCTGGCACCTTCACCCTTCCTTCCTAGTCCTGAAGAAGATCCTTAGCCTGAAATGTCGACTCTTTGTTCATTTCCATGGATACTGGTGATCTGCTGAGTTCCTCCAGCATTTTGTGTGTGTTGCATGTCACGCCCCGACCAAAACTCCACAGCATATTGCTAATACATCTAAATGTATATGGCAAATAAAGTTGCTCTTTATACTTTATTGTCGCCAAACAATTGATACTAGAATGTACAATCACCACATCAATATTTGATTCTGCACTTCCCGCTCCCTGGATTACAAATATTAAAAACAGTAAAAATCAGTAATTATTAAAAATTTAAATTATAAATCAAATAGAAAATAGAAAAATGGGAAGTGAGATAGTACAAAAAAACCCAGAGGCAGGTCTGGATATTTGGAGGGTATGGCCCAGATCCGGGTCAGGATCCGTTCAGCAGTCTTATCACAGTTGGAAAGAAGCTGTTCCCAACTCTGGCCATATGAGTCTTCAAGCTCCTGAGCCTTCTCATGGAGGGAAGAGGGACGAAAAGTGTGTTGGCTGGGTGGGTCGTGTCCTTGGTTATCCTGGCAGCACTGCTCCGACAGCGTGCGGTGTAAAGTGAGTCCAAGGATGGAATATTGGTTTGTGTGATGTGCTGCACTGTGTTCACGATCTTCTGCAGCTTCTTTCGGTCTTGGACAGGACAACTTCCATACCAGGTTGTGATGCACCCTAGAAGAATGCTTTCTACTGTGCATCTATAAAAATTAGTGAGGGTTTTAGGGGACAGGCCAAATTTCTTTAGTTTTCTCAGGAAGTAAAGGCGCTGGTGGGCCTTCTTGGCAGTGAGCTCTGCTTGGTTGGACCAAGTCAGGTCATTTGTAATATTGACCCCGAGGAACTTAAAGCTTTTGACCTGTTCCATTTGCGCACCACCGATGTAAATTGGGTCGTGCGGTCCGCTACTCCTTCTGAAGTCAACAACCAATTCCTTCATCTTGCTGACGTTGAGGGATAGGTTATTGTCTTCGCACCATGCCACCAGGTTCTTAATTTCCTCTCTGTACTCAAACTCATCATTACCCGAGATACGGCCTACAATTGTTGTGTCATCAGCAAACTTATATATTGAGCTTGTCAATATTCACCAGGTCTCGGTGAAACAGTTATCTTTGAACCATGATCCAGTGCTGTACAGTTCTATAAGATCATAAGACCATAAGATATAGGAGCAGAATTAGGCCATTTGGCCCATTGAATCTGTTCCACCATTTCATCACGACTGAGCTATTTCCCCTCTCAGCCCCAATCTCCTGCATTGTCCCTCTATCCCTTCATGCCCTGACTGATCAAGAATCTATCAACTTCTGCCTTAAATATACCCAATGACTGGGCTTCTTCAGCTGCCTCTGGCAAAAAATTCCACAGATTCACTAACGTCTGGTTAAAGAAATCCCCCACCCTCTCCATCTCTGTTCTAAATGAACGTCCCTCTATTCTGAAGTTGTGTCTTCTGGCCTTAGACTCCCCCACCATAGGAAACATTTTCTCCACATCCACTCTATCTTTCAACATTCGATAGGTTTCAATGAGATCCTCCCTCATTCTTCTGAATTCCAGTGAACACAGGCCCAGAGCCATCAAATACCGTTCATATGATCTTTCAATCCCAGAATCATTTTCGTGAACCTCCGTTGAACCCTCTCCAATGTCAGCACATCCTTTTTTAGATAAGGGGCCCAAAACTGTTCACAATACTCCAAGTCACGCCTCACCAGTGCCTTATAAAGCCTGAATATTGCATCCTTGCTTTCTCTTCGAGTGCTCTCAAAATGAATGGCAAATTTGCACTTTCCTTCCTTACCACCGTCTCAACCTGCAAATTAATCTTTAGGGAATCCTGCATAAGGACTCCCAAGTCCCTTTGCACCTCAGAGTTTTGAATTTTCTCTCCACTTATAAGTTATACTACACTTTTATTTTTTCTCTACCAAAATATATGATGTTCTTTATATAAAAGGAATCACCTCTCCTTTGACAATATTGTGAATGTGATGATTGTATAAAGAGGGGCTAAACAGCATTAGGCTCAGTAGAAGTAGAGACCAACAAATGATTTTGGAAACATATTCTATAGCACGGCTGCAGGCATGGAACAATATTTAAAGAGTAAGTTAATCAGATTGGCTTCACTTATCTAGCTCTAAACCATTAATAAATCAAGTAGTAATGGTTGCAAATGCCTGAACATACACATTTTATCATTTTTGATTTTATTTAAAGTATGCATAATTGTATAATTATAATTTCAGTTTAATACTAAAATACTCATCTGTAATTTTGAATTCATAATGCTCAGAATATTATGCCACTTATAAATGTGAGGATTGTCATTTAATACTACACATTAAGAAAATAAAACATGGCATTGAAATAATTAGCAGATCTTTGTCTTTGATTATTAAAAGAGATTGGGAAAAGAACATCCATTTTGCAATCAGCAAGTTTATGTAATCTGAACACAATAAAAGTAACATGCATTCAGTGGCCACTTTATTAGGTACACTTGTACACCTGCTTGTTAATGTAAATATCTAATCAGCCAATCATATGGCAGCAACTCAATGCATAAAAGCACGCAGACATGGTCAAGAGGTTCAGCTGTTGTTCAGACTAAACATCAGAATGGGGAAGAAATGTGATCTTAGTGACTTTGACCGTGGAATGATTGATGGTGTCAGATGGGGTGGTTTGAGTATCTCAGAAACTGCTGATCTCCTGGGATTTTCACACACAACAGTCTCTAGGATTTACAGAGAATGGCGCAAAAGACAAAAAAGACATCCAGTGAGTGGCAGTTCTGTGAACAAAGATACCTTGTTAATGAGACAGCTCAGTGCAGAAGAGCATCTCTGAACACACATCACGTTGAACCTTGAAGTGGATGGGCTGTAACAGCAGAAGGCCACGAACGTACACTCAGAGACCACTTTATTTGGTACAAGAGGTACCTAATAAGGTGTCCTCTAAGTGTGTATTAATTGACTGCTGTAAGAAAACACTTTATTACTCAATTTGACTTAATTGGCTTTGAATTATTAAAGCTTTCTTCTTCTGCAATTTATTCCAGTAATTCACTCTCCTCTGCTTACATATATACCACACTGTTCCTCTATGATTTTTGTCAATGAAGCTTACGTACAGTGGCCAAAAGATGATTACTGACTTTAGGCCACACAGGTTAACAGTATTTTCACATATACTAACCCCAGAGCCCAAATCAGTGTTGTGCCATCAGAGATGGTAGACATAAGTTATATACAGTACATTATATCTTGTTGAGAGGTTTATCACACTACTAATGTTCAACTTGCAAGCTAAAATTAGTAACAGTGAGATCCGGAAAGCTATGAAGGATTTGGGAATTGAGAATTTAATTTTTTTAAAGAACGATTTGTTCCAGCCATCACTTGGGAAAAGCTTTTTGCTTTAATAATCACACTTTAAACTTTTAATTGAAGCCTTGTATTTGTCTTTGTTCATCATTGATCATACCCAAGGACAAGTTTTCAAAGCATTGATTTTAAATTACAGACATAAATAAGATAACGTAATAAGATGCATGAATAGAATAATAGGCAGAGTTGAAAAAGAAACTCAGTCTCGGTCAGTAATGTTGACTGTTTATTCATTTCCATTGATAATGCCGGACCTGCTGAGTTCCTCCAGCACTTTATGTGTGTTACTCTGGATTTTCAGCATCTGTGTTTTAAATATGTTTGTTTATCTTCCCAAAACTTTATGTCTCTAAGCATTTATGTGGACTTTCTTATTCCTCTTTCCTCGACTTAGTCAAATCCTTGGGCAGCTTCTTGCTCTTCCATTCCTACTTTTTGTCTGTCATACTTAACACCTCAGTTTTTGTATGACACACCCTCAATTAAATCTATTATTACTGCTTACCTGTGATAACTTGTACTCGCGTGTATGCCTGTTCGAAGAAACGTACTGAAGAAAATGGTCAAAGGTTATATGATTTTGGAGTTTGTTATATTCATTTACAGGAGTTATTTTTAAACATTACCTTTAAAATAATTTGTATGAAGTTCACTTTAATCCTGCACATAATATACTTCATATTTCAGTAGCTGCAAAGACATTGCGAAGGTGACATAATTCTAGATATTATATATATTATTCTCTAATTGTTATGCATTTTAATTTTATCACATTAAACTAGGCATGTAGCTACAAGAAGATTATGTTAAATTTACACTGAAAGCTTAGAAGCATTTCCTTACAACAGAATGTAATGATATTTAATACCATGTAAAATGGTTGTAATCATCCTAGATCATATTTCTTGCAGTTACCTGTAAGCCAGCACTTTATTCCCCAATTAGATGTAAAGTAGTGGAACAATTTTTCTTCATTTTATCTTTGTCCACTGGCTGTTGCTGCTTGCCCTAGCCAGGGTCAAATGAACAGAACCAGCAGACAAGAAATAAAGCAGCAGGAAGAAAAAAAATGTATCAAAGAAAGAGTTAGACACTTGCTTTTCCCCAATCAGTAAGGCTGATCAACACCTCCATCACAAACTCACCCCCTCCACCTACTAACCTACCCCTCCACAACCTCTCACACCGCTACTTTATCACTTCCTGTCAGTGCCTAGCATCTCTTTATGGACATACACTCAATCTATCTATATAAGCTATCTTACTTATTTATATTTATTGTGCTCTTTATTTTGTGCTGCATCGGATCTGAAAGAACAGTTGTTTTGTTCTGCTTTATATTTGTGCCTGGAAATGACATTAAACAATCTTGAATCTCGAATCTTGAAACAGTAGCATTTGAATGCCAACCAAAGCCAAATATGAATACGTTTATTTTTGAACCATCAAGTGCAGATCAACTTTAGAAACAGTATTTATTGAATTAATACACTGATATCGCAAACGACTTTTGTTTGTGGGTCAAGGAAGTCATATCAAAGTAAAACACTTTCAGAAACCCATTTCTGATATAAATTCGGCTGTGTAAATTGGCAGATCAGAATTGCATTTGGCAGCTGATAACAGGTTCTGGCTTGAAAGATACAGCGAGGTGCTATGAGATGATGCTTCATGTACAATAGTGAGTGACATTTAAACAGATATGCCTCCATTACAGCAGCCGCATATTAGATATCACAATTAGCTCGAAAGGTAACTGTAGCTGCACTTGTTTACATGAGTTTTCTTATGTAAAAACACAAACAGCAAAAGCTTTACAGGATAAAATGCGAAGTGGTTTGATAGCGATTTTTAAAAAAAAATTGGTAACAAACAAAAGTTAAAATGAGAAGACACAATAGAGAGAGAGAGAGAAATATGTTACTGTGTTAAGTCTATGCCTTGCTGTCAATCAAATCACTTACACTCAGCTACAGCAAGCATTTTGAATAGCTAGCTAACTGAGATAGATGCCTTCAAGCTCAGCAAGAACAGAAGCTGTATTATGAAGTGCTGGTGTCAGGTATCATTTATGGTTATGCCATATATCATAGCGCTGGACAGAATCACAGCTGCAAAGATTGCGTAGCTGATTCCAGACAGCTGCTCCAGGTGACTGACATTCCTCTCTCCAGGGGTTAGCAGTGCTTGCAAGGCCTTCTGCTAAAATCACGTTCATAACTCATTTGCTGTTCAATAATTTGCACCAAATATTGCCCTCTCCACAACTGGATTGACGGCCTTTTCAATGTTTCTGTTGGTTAAAGTGGGCCTGAGAAACATTTTGCTTCATTACTCTGAGCGCATTGAAATTGGCTAGCATGGGGTGCTGTGATCACGCAGTGGATAACACATCGCTATTACAGCTTGGGCGTAGGAACTCATACGAGTTTGTTCGTTCTCCCTGTGAACCATTTGGGTTTCCTCTGGGTACTCTGGTTTTTTTTCCCCCCCTAAAGTCCAAAGATATTCCTGTTAGTCGGTTAATTGGTAAATTGCACTGTGATTAGGCTAGGATTAAATAAGTGGGTTGCTTGGCGATGCAACTCGTTGGTCTGGAAGACCCTGTTTGGCACTGCATTTCTAAATAAATAAATATAAATAATATCTTTCAAAGATTGCAGAAGAACGGCCTGCTTCTGCGTTACATACAAAGTACAAAATAAATTTGTTATCACATTACAAATACGTCACCATGTGCTACGCAGAGATTCATTTTCTTGCAGGCATTCACAGTAGGAGAAAGAAATGCATGGAGCAAATTTACAAGGAGTGCTGTCTCAGGAAAGCAGTATCCATTATCAGGGACCCCCACCATCCCAGGCCAAGCGCTCATCTCGTTGCTGCCATCGGGAGGGAGGTACAGGAGTATTAGCCCCCACACCACCGGGGTCAAGAACCGTTATTACCCATCAACCATTAGGCTCCTGAACCAGCGCAGATAACTTCACTCACTTCATCACTGAAATGATTCTACAACTTAAGGACTCATTTTCAAGGACTCCACAACTCACATTCTCAATAGTTATTTACTTTTTTGTATTTACACAATTTGTTGCTTTGTTGCTTGTGTGCATTTTTTCATTGATTCTATTGTTTCTTAGTACTTTCTGTGAACATCCACAAGAAGATGTATCTCAGGATAGTATACAGTGAAATCTATGTACTTTAAAGGGGTATATGAGGTATCCAGGGAGGGGTAGTGCCTCGGATGAAGGGACTTGTTGTGTCCATTCCAGGACGGCTGATTCACCTTTGGTCCCCACCGGACACTCAGATCTCAACTGTGGCTCTAAGCAGCTGTTCGCACGCGATAGCAGCCACCCTTCAGCACACAGCTTCGAAAGGCAGACTAAACCAGGTGAGGGTAGCTGGTGGCCTCATGCACCGGTGAGATAGAGACATGCGTGAGAAGTCAGCCCCAGTGGATTGGGCGGATGAGATCTACAGCAAGATCCAACAGCCAGGTAAGCAGTATTTCTAAGCTCTGTGGAGAGCAAAGGGCATGACAAGGCACAGATATGCACATCCACTGCAACCAAAGAAGACCCCAGTTTGTGACCCTTGTTTGTACCATTGGATTCCAAGGTCGAGAGAGTGGAACTGTCCAGTGCAACAACTTTTCCCCTTTAAAAATGTACACACACAGGTTTCCTGTCATCACTAAACATGATGAACCACCAACACATAGCTACTTTGGTAATAAATTTACTTTAAACTTTGAATTTGGAATCAATGAAAAACACACAAAGACTGATGCAGAAGATGACAAGCTGTGCAAATACAAATGAATTAATTAATAATATTGAGAACATGAGTTTGTAGAAAGTGAACTATACCAAGCAGAGAGTGACCGTTCAGCCCATCAGAGCAGTTCTAAACCTTAGAAATAACTATCCAATTAGACCCACTTATCAGTAATCTTCCCACCCATCCCTCCAGCTCTGCAAATCTTTCACTGTCTTAGAATTGTAGAATTCAAACATTTCAAGGTTGAGCATTTTTTGCAGTGCTGTCAATGATTGCAGGGAGAGTAAGTATGTCTCCATTTCTTTGTCAAAAATGGAATTATAACGTCCTTAAGGGCTTATTTTTTTTTAGTACATGCTGTTATTGGAATGGCTTCCTGTCAGCTTTTTACTATCTAGAAATCAACCCTAAGGTGTCTAACTGCATCCTCACTTAAAACCAATCCTATTTCAGCCTATCTTAATAATTTACCAGGGTGATATACTTGCGCATGGAAACACTAAGAGGCATTAACAATTTAGGATAAATAAAATAAGCAATCAACATATTCTGAGGCGTCAAGCTGTAAATATGTAAAACATATTTCCAGCATCCAATTGTTCAAAGTGTACTATTGACAGTTAGCTTTCAGCACTCTTAGACTGATAATTTTTTAATGTTTTCTTATTTCTGTGTAAGCATGTCATTAATTGTGCAGCAGAATGGTAGCATGAAATGGATAACATTTAATTTTAAGCAGTAGATCAATAAAAGTAAATCAAAGACATAATTTGTGACTTACAAGAATACCATAATTATAATGACTATTGGATCATAGAATGGTACAGTACATGCCTTTCAGCCCACAATGTTGTGCTGACACTTTAACCTACTCCAATTTAACCCATCCCTCCCACATAGCCACCATCTTTCTTTCATCCATGTACTTATTTAAGAGTTTACTAAATGTCCCTAATATACCAGCCTGTTCCACACACCCTCCACTCACTGTGTACAAAATCTCATCTCTGACATCTCCATTATTATTTCTTCCCAAGACCTTAAAGTTATGCCCCCTCATATTAGGGGTCATGGTAGCATAGTGGTTAGCCCAATAATTTACAGCACAGATGACCTGGGTTTGATTCTCACCACTGCCTGTAAGGAGTTTGTACGTCCTTCCTGTGACCATGTGGATTTCCTCTGGGTGCTCTGGTTTTCTCCCACAGTCGCAAGATGTACTGTTTGGTAAAGTTCAAATTTATTATCAGAGTACATACACATCACCACATACAACCCTGAGATTCTTTCTCCTGTGGGCATACTCGTCAAATCTATAGAATAGTAACTGTAAACAGGATCAGTGAAAAGATCAAGAGCATAGAAGACAACGAACTGTTGGAATACAACTACGAATAAATAACAATAAATAATGAGAGCAGGAAATAACAAGACAAGGAGTCCTTGAAGTGAGATCATTGGTTGTGGAAACATCTCAATAGATGAGTGTAATTATCTTCTTTTGTTCAAGAGCCTGATGGTTGAGGGGTAGTAACTGTTCTTGAACCTGATGATGTGAGTCCTGAGGTTCTGATATACCTTTTGCCTGTTGACAGCAGTGAGAAAAGAGCATGGTCTGGGTGGTGAGAACCTTTGATGATGGATACTGCTCTCCTACGATGGCGTTTCATGTAGATGTGCTCAATGGTTGGGAGGGCTTTACCTATGATGTGCTGGGCCAAATCTGCTACCTTTTGTAGAATTTTCCATTCAAAGGCATTGGTGTTCCCACACCAGTCCATAATGCAGCCAGTTAATATACATCCCACCACACATCCAGAGAAGTTTGTCAAGGTTTTTGATGTCATGCCGAATCTCTGCAGCCTTCTAAGAAAGTAGAGGCATTGTCATGCTTTCTTTGCATTACCTTTATATACCCAGGAATTTAAAACTACCGACCCTCTCCATCACTGATCCTCCTATGAGGATTGGTTCAAGGGCCTCTGGTTTCCCTCTCATGAAGTCTACAAGCAGTTCCTTGGTCTTGCTGGCATTGAGTGAGGGATTGTTATCATGACACCACGCAGCCAAATTTTCAATCTCCTTCTTGTATGCTGATTCATCATCGCCTTTGATATGGCCCACAACAGTAGTGTCATCAGCAAACTTGAATATGATGTTGGAGCTGTACTTAGCCACACAATCATAGGTTAATTGGTCATTGTAAATTGTCCCATGATTAAATTGGTGGGTTGTTAGGTGGCACAGCTGGAAGGGCCTATTCCACATTGTATCTCAATAAACAAATTTTAAAAATATTAGTCATTTCCACTCCAGGAAAATTCTCTGTCTTTCCATTCTACCTATGCCTCCTATTATCTTGTACACCTCTTTCAAGTCACCTCTCATCCTCCTTCACTCCAAAGAGAAAAACCCTAGCTCACTCAACCTATCCTTATAGGTCATGCTTTCTGATCTAGGCATTATTCCAGTAAATCTCCTCTGTACACTCTCTAAAAGCTTTACAGTAAGGCAATGATTATTCTTATTGTAATTTTGAACAAGATACCTACTCAGAATCAGACAGATGGTCAAGGTCTTCCTATGAGGCACTTCACTATAGTTCTGATATGACTTGTGTATTTAAAGAATGGATGAATCTGGCGATAGGTTGAGTATGTCGTCAGGTTGAGTCCATTTATTTCATTGTGGAATCACACCAGAATGCATTCAGTTTCTCTACTACATAGAGAATAATTATTTGTACAGTTTAAAATCAATTAAAGCCAGTGATCCCCATATTCAAGAATATAAGGTGGCTGCACTGATCTTTACTTGCGTTGATAGTATAGAATATGTGCTGTTTCATGGTATTAAAGGTTATGGGTAATTTCATTGGAAACGGTTTTTATTTATTATTGGACAGCTTACAGAAACTAATAAAATGCACTTGAGTTCATAAATTAATTTGCTATAGAACATAGTACAGTACAGGAACAGGCCATTTGTCCCATAATGCTGTGCCAAACCAGCTAAAAACCAATTCAAAAACATCCAAACACTAATCCCACCTACCTGTACCACGTCCATATCACTCTATCTTTCTTACATCCATATACCTATCCAAACATCTCTTAAAAAGTCACTAATATATTTGTTCCACCACCATACCAGACAGTGGATCCCTGGTATCCACCAGTCTTTTAGTAAAAAAAACTTACCCCTCATATCCCCCTTGAAACTATCCCCTCTCACCTTCAATACATGCTCTCTGGTATTAGACATTTTCAATTTCAGTGCTATAACATGTTCAATTTCATTTTTAATAAATCTTGTATAATTAAGATTTGACAGGGATGTCATAATTTCTGATTATATGGGCCATTTTGCAAAGTTTAAAAACCAGTGTCATGAAAAAAAATCATTAACAATAGCATTTTCATTCCACTCCAGTAATGGACAGCAACATTGGGAACGTAAGATGGGACATATGGGGCACCACAATAGCGTAGCACTTAGTGCGACACTATTATAGCTCGGGGCATTGAAGTTCAAATTTCAATTCTTTCTGTAAGAAAGCTTGTATGTTCTTCCCGTGCATGCATGGGTTTCCACTGTGTGCTCTGGTTTCCTCCCACAGTCCAAAGGTGTACTGGTTAGTAGGTTAATTTGTCGTTGTAAGTTATCCTGTGATCATGTTAGGTTTAAATAGATGAAGTGCGGGATGATTCAGCTCATTGGGCCGGAAGGGTCTAAATTATAATAGAAACATGGAGAAATATCGATGTTTGTTTACTTGTGGGATAGAATCATCACTGCCAGGCCAGCATTTAATATTCATTCATATTTGCCTAAGCTAACTACTTTCTGGAGCCAGTCGCACCCGGTTGGTCAGGTTACAAATGACTCTCAAAGTCCTGGAGAGCTCAGTGTTTTGTCCAAACCATAATGTAGCAGCATACGTGTGATTTCAGGTCAAGATAAGGATTGGAAGTAAAAGTGAAGGAGGTGGTGTTCCTGTGCAACGGCTGGAGAAGTGGAAGAGATTGTGAGTGTATAGCTGCTTTGATTGTGGATAATATGCGATGTGTCAATAGTGCTTCAGTGGGGAAAAGCTAAAGAGATTATACATTGGCTTTATTTGTCACATGTACAGTACATCAAAAACATACAGTGAAATTGGTTGTTACGTCACGGTCCGAGATGAGCGGGGTCAGCCCATGAGTGTCATAACGCTTCTGGCACCAACATGGCTTGCCCACAATTCACTAACACGAACCTATAGGTCTTTGGAATGTGGAGGAAACTCATGCAGTCAGAAGGAGAGCGTACAAAATCCTTACCTATAGCAGTGGAAGATGAACCCGATCTTTTGAGCACAGGTGCTGTAAAAAACTACACTAACTGCCATGATACCATGCTGCCATAAGGAGAGCAGGTTCAGTGTGGTGGATGTGGCTCTATTCAAGCAGACAGCTTTGCATTGAATGAAGTTGAGGTTCTTGAATGTTCCTAGAGCAAATGAACATTGAGCACATTCTTAACACTTGCCTGAAGGACAAGAGTTGAACATTCCATCGGGCCCCTGAAGTGACATACAGGTGTGCAAATAGTTTGGTGAGCCAAAAGCTGAATTCCTGACTGAGGAACACTGAATTTTTAACCTACTCTCATTATTAAGTTTCAAGATTCAAGTGCATTTATTATCAAAGAATGTATAACTTATAGAACCTTGAGATTTGCTTGCTCAGTTGAAGTTGACCCCGGTCCAGATACATTTCTGGGCAATGGAATCTTTTGGGATTTTGGAAAGATTTGGCTGAAGATAAGATCATAAATGCAAAGGGCTGAGATCAGACAATGTCCTGTTAGATATGCTGATAGCTTGGCTCTTCATTGGGACAACATGTTATCAGCCCAAGTCCAAAAGTGTCAAGTCAAAGTCACTGACTACGTTTCTTCTCTTCTTCCTCTGTCTGCATGAAAAGCAAATCCAAACACATAAGTTGTGACTTACAAGAATACCATAATTATAATGACTATTGGATCATAGAAATGGTACAGTACAGGCCTTTCAGCCCACAATGTTGAGCTGACACTTTAATCTACTCCAATTTAACCCATCCCTCCCACATAGCCACCATCTTTCTTTCATCCATGTACCTATTTAAGAGTTTATTAAATGTCCCTAATATACTAGCTTGTTCCACACACCCTCCACTCCCTGTGTAAAAAATCTTATCTCTGACATCTCCATTATTATTTCTTCCCAAGACCTTAAAGTAATGCCCCCTCATATTAGGAGTCATGGTAGCATAGTGGTTAGCCCAATAATTTACAGCACAGATGATTTGGGTTCAATTCTCACCACTGCCTGTAAGGAGTTTGTACGTTCTTCCTGTGACCATGTGGATTTCCTCTGGGTGCTCTGGTTTTCTCCCACAGTCCCAAGATGTACTGGTTGGTAAATTTCAAAAGTCAAATTTATTATCAGAGTACATACACGTCACCATATACAACCCCGAGATTCTTTCTCCTGTGGGCTGAGTGTGCATGATCCCATGACTGTGGCAAGCTATTTCCAATGGGATCTGGGAATACTCTCCGAAATATGCAGGAAAGCAGGTAGTAGAACTATTGTGTTGGCAGAGTGACGGTGTGGTCAGTGATACTGCAGGTGACATCATGTCTCTTACTGTAAGGCTGTTGTCTTTTTATTTGCAAAGAGTGAGGAATCTAGTAGCGACCACACTTTCATAAAGTTATACGGTTCCCATATTACTTTTTTTTAAAAAAATAATCCAGGTAGTGGTTCTTTTAGCTGTTAAAGGCACAAATCATCATTACAGGGCAATAGACATAGTGCAATTTGGCTGTACTGGTTTCCAAATGCTATTGCATCTGGAGTGGTCATGCAATATACATGCGATGGCCTTAGTTAATTTGTTTCCTTGATTGTGTAAAAGGTACACACTCAGTGGCCACTTTATTAGGTACTCCTGTGCAGCTGCTTGCTAATGCAAATATCTACTCAGCCAATCATGTGGCAGCAACACAATGCATAAAAGCATGCAGACATGGTCAAGAGGTTCATTTGTTGTTCAGACCGACCATCAGAATGGGGAAGAAATGTGATCTAAGTGACTTTGATTGCAGAGTGATTTTTGGTGCCAGGCGGGGTGGTTTGAGTATCTCAGAAACAGCTAATCTCTTGGGATTTCCTAGAGAATCAGAATCAGAATTAGAATCCTTTATTATCGCCAAGTATGTGGACACATACAGGGAATTTGATGTCAGTTTCCTTGAGCTCTCGCTGTACAGAATCAAAAAGCAAACAAAACAATAGTGCAAATAATCGTGAACTATATACAATGAGGTATACCTGTGTATGTACAGGTGGACTTGGTTTATAATAGACTAAAATTCAAATGTTCTTAAGACTGATGGCATACGGAAAGAAACTGTTCTTGTACCTATTTGTCCTGGCACACAGTGATCTAAAGCGCCTACCAGAAGGAAGGAGTTGGAACAGGTGTTGTCCAGGGTGTGATGGGTCTACAATGATGCTGATTGCTCTCTTCCTGACTCTAGATGCATACAAGTCCTGGATCGAGGGCAGCTTCTCACCAATAATCCTTTTCGCAGCCCTGATGGTTCTTTGGAGTCTATTCTTGTCTTGTTTGGTAGCTTATCTAAACCAGACAGTGATGGACAAACATAGAACAGACTGGATTATTCCTGAATAGAATTGAATCAGCAGCTCCTGAGGCAGGTTGTACTTCCTGAGTTGACGTAGGAAATACAACCTCTGCTGAGCCTTTTTGATAAGAGTGTCCACGTTGGGTGTCCACTTCAGGTCCTGGGAGATGTGACACCCAGAAACCTGAAGGTCTCCACAGCAGACAAAATACTGTTGAGTATAGTGAGTGGGGGGAGTATTGGGGGGGCTCCTCCTGAAGTCCACTGTCATCTCCACAGTCTTGAGTGTATTTAGCTCCAGATTGTTCTGACCGCACCAAAATTTACAGAGTTTAAAGAGAAAGGTGCAAGAGAGAAAACCAAAACACATCCAGTGAGTGGCGATTCTGTGGGCAAAAGTGCATTGCTAATGAGAGAGATCAGAAGAGAATGATCAGACTAGTTCAAGCGGACAGGAAGGCAACAGTAACTCACATAACCACACATTGCAACAGTGGAGTGCGGAAGAGCATCTCTGAATGCACAGCACGCCAAACCTTGAAGTGGATGGGCTGCAGCAACAGAAGATCACGAACATACACTCAGTGGCCACTTTATTAGATACAAGAGGTACATAATACAGTGGCCACTCAGTGCGCATTCACAATTTAAGCAGAAAATTGAAAGCAAATTGACATCCATAGTACTGAATTAATGGCAGCAAGCTGTCCAATGTTATGGCTTTAGTATTTCAATTAGCTAGCAACATTTAATATGGTTCACAATAGCATCTTACTTCCCTCTTCACAAGAATAAATCTTGTAGTAAGTTAATGTTGATGAAATATCTTCTGCCATTTCAGATTAGTAAACTGATAGTTTAATAGGAACTGCTGAACACTCTCCTTGTAATTTTTTTATAAATAATATGAATCCACAGGATGATATGTTTTGTCATTGTCATGTCATCGTAAAATGCAGTGTTGTAAAGGTATCCATCATTTAAATCAATGGGAATGTCAGAACCGAGATAATGGTTTCCCTGAGGCTGGCTGCGGGCTCCATTCAGCTGTGTTTTGATATTGGGACTTATCTGACAGTGTATATTTGGCTATATTTCTAAATTCAATTCTTGCTAAAATTTGTCTGTAACTTATCATGTTTCACTATAACATTAAACAGTAATGGAGAATTGTCAGTCGACGCTCACCTGGATTATGTGGCCGCCTGCTTACCCAGCAACAGTCTGGGCCTCTGAAGGACATTCTGAAAGTCGTTCTCATGATTTGCATGAAAAGTGAGGCATCACAGCTAGAAATCTCACTCCCATTGCTTACAATGCAATGCCAAGCCACACACTCAGTGGCCACTTTATTAGGCCCACCTGTACACCTACTCGTTAATGCAAATATCTAATCAGCCAGTCACGCGGCAGCAACTCAAAGCATCAAAGGTGGTCAAGCATTTTAGTGGTTGTTCAAGCTAAACAGCAGAATGGGGAGGAAATGTGATCTAAGTGATTGATGTTCCTGGACAGGATGGTTTGAGTATCTTAGAAACTACTGATCTCCTGGGATTTTCACTCACATGTCTCTAGAGCATGGGTTCCCAACCTTTTTATGCTATGGGGCTTTGCCACTAACTGAGGGGACTGTGGATCCTAGGCTGGGAACCCCTGTTCCAGAGCTTACAGAGAATGGTGCAAAAACAAAAAACTCCAGTGCGTGGTAGTTGCATGGGTGAAATTGAGTTGTTAATGAGAGCAGTCAGAGAACAGCCAGACTGTTTCAAACTGTCAAAAAAGCAACAGTAACTCAAATAGCCAGGAGCAGGTTTGGTCACCTAACTGCAGGAACGACGTCAATGAGATTGATAGAGGGTAGAGTTAATTTACAGGTATGTTACCAGGACTTGAGGACCTGAGTTATAGGGAAAGATTGAATAGATTTGGACTTTATTCCCTGGAGTGTAGAAGAATGAAGAGAGATTTGATAAAAGTCTGCAAAATTATGAGGGGTACAGATACGGTAAATGCAAGCAGGATTTTCTGCTGAGATTGGGTGAGACTAGAACTAAAAGTCATGAGATGAGGGTGAAAATTCTGCAGATGTACCACTGAATGGTTGCACCTCTCTCTGGTATGGAGGGCCACTGTGCAGGATCAGAAAAGTGGCAGAGGATTGTAAACTCAGCCAGCTCCATTGTGGGCACTCACCTCCCCACCACTGAGGACATTTTATTTCTTGATTTGATTCATCCTCTAATTTCAGTTCAACATTGAGACCATAAGACATAGGAGCAGAATTAGACTATTCAACCCATCAGTTCTACTCCACAATTCCGTCATGGCTGATTTGTTATTTCTCTCAGCCCTGTTCTCCTGTCTTCTCCTCATAATCTATCAGCCTTTGCTTTAAATATACCCAATGACTTGTCTTCAACAAGTGTCAATGAATTCCACAGATTCACTACCCTCTAGCTAAAGAAATTCCTCCTTATCTCTGTTCTAAAGGGACATACTTCTATTCTGAGGCAGTCCCCTCTGTTCCTAGACTCCCCTACCATGGAAACATCCCTCCAATTTCACTCTTTTTAGGGCTTTCAATATTCAATAGGTTTCAATAGGATCACCCCTCATTCTTCTAAACTCCATTAAGTACAGGCCCAGGGCCATCAAATGTTCCTCATATGTTAACCCTTTCATTTCTGCAATCATTCTCATGAATCTCCTCTGGACCGTCTCTAAGGCTAGCACATTGTTTCTTAGAAAAGGAGCCCAGCACTACGTACAATACTCCAGGTTGGTCTGACCAATGCCTTATGAATCCTCAGCATTTCATACTTGTTTTTATATCCTAGTCTTCTTGAAATGAATGTAAGCATTGATTTTGCATTCCTTACCACCAACTCAATCTGCAAGTTGACTTTAGGGAATCCTGAATGAGGACTCCCAAGGTCGTTTGCACTTCTAATTTCAGTTTGCTCCCTGTTTAGAAAGCAGACTACATCTTTATTCCTTTTACCAAAGTGCAGGACTATCCACTTCCCTACAGTGACTCCAAATCCAGCGGTTGGGATGGACCTTGGAGCATTTTCCTCAAATTCAGGTGCCCGTTGAGGTTTGTCTCTGACTCATTTTGCTGCAGCACAGGCATGCAAGCCATGAAACCACCCGAAGGGTTCATTTTACAGAAGATATAGCATTGATGGCTTGTGACAAGCAATGCTGTGCCATTTCCTCAAAACTTTTACCTATCAGTCTTGCTTCAGTGTTTCACCTTCCAACGAATTTCCTATCAGAGAGAGGCTACTTTTCAGAATTAATGGAATGCTGTTCAGTTATCCGTGACTACGCACCAGCATCAAGGTCACCCCAACTTCAGTAGATGAGCTACTACATGCAGATATTTCTTGATTGTTTGTATGTTTGGAGTCTGAGCGCAAGTCATTGTGAACTTGGAATATTCAAGAGAGTGAGCATCTAATCTGCATATAAAAGTTCTTCTACCAACATGCTACCACAGTGCATCACTTGATAAAGGACCATAATTGGACCCAGGAAAAAGTAGATGACATCTCAGAATTCAGGAGCGGCTTCACCACCAAGTAACGACAAACTTTGAAATTTACTGTTAATTTCAGCGGGCCACCATTATGTAGCCAAGTAATATAAAGAATATATCTAGATCAAGACCTCAAACCCAATACAAGATTCATGGTCCACAAGTCAGCAGTGATTTCAACTCTCCTGCCTGCTCTTGAGACTTGGATGACCTACCACAGGTACCTCAATACATTACAGTGATACCATGCATTGCTTCCCAGCAAAATCCTCCAAGCACAATGGACAAGTGACCCAATGCCCATGGTCTCCCTCCAAACAATGAGGCATGAAATACCCTTGGCTGGCTTCATAGGAAGGTCACACTACTCACATGGTTGACACCAGACTCCTGAAATAAGCAATTCATTCTGAGCCCTGTCACAACAAGAAACTACCAGCAGAGGAAAAGATTCAACAATATCCTCAAAGTTTCCCCAAAGAAATGCCACAGTCCCATGACTTTTGCATAACAATTTATAGTAGGGAAGAAATATGCTAGTTGCCACTGAAGATCTTGAGTCCATGCATTATGGGTACACAGAGACGCCATATCACAGGCACAAAGGACATACTAGATCACTACCCACCTGCCTATCACACGCACTACCTTCAGACTGTCTTCCCTCCCCCACCATGAGCCTCCTTGTCCCATATCGAGACCTTCAAGTGCTATGGAATAGGATTGGAAGCATCCTGAAAAATCAGAATCAGGTTTATTAGTTGTAAGATTAGTCAGCTCCATCTTAGCTACTAACCTCTGTAGTATCCAAGACATCTTCAAGGAGCGGTGCCTCAGCAAGGCAGCGTCCAATATTAGGAAAGCCCATCACCCTGGACATGCCCTCTTCTCATTGTTACCACCATGAAGGAGGTACAGAAGCCTGAAGGCACATGCTCAGTGATTCAGGAACAGTTTCTTCCCCTTTACCATGTAATTTCTAAATGGACATTGAACCAATGAATGCTACCTCATTTTGTCTTCTCCGTGGATTGTCACCTTGTCGTGGTGGAGAAGCTTGTGTGTTCCTGTGCTCCCGAGACCAATGCTGTCTGGAGCTATGCTCCTGGAAGGGTCACCCATGGCGGTAAGGTCGAGAGTGAGGTCCCTGACAAAGAACAATCGAACCAAGACCTCAACGGTGGAACAGACGGACGAAGTTACTTCAAACTCAACGGCTGTGAAGACGGATGAAGGCTGCAACAACTCCATCAGCTCCAATTATCGTGGTTTCCATGCCATTAGAATCAGTTGGTTGATTTGTGAAGTATCGTGTGCTTCTTGGAGTGCAACATCAAGTACATGTTAAACAAATACATGCACAGGCATCTTCGCTCTGTGGGCCACTTCAGAACGAATACCATCATCCTCAATCTCGAGGGATAGCCATGATGACGACGACCTCATTTTGTTTTATTAATTTAACTATTATATATATACACACACACTGTAATTCATTTTTTAAAAATATATTGATCATATATTGCGTTGTTCTGCTGCCGCAAAGTTAACAAATTTCCCTATGTATGTCGGTGACATTAAACCTGATTCTGATTCTGTGTAAGGCATGTATTTTCATATTTATTTACATTTACATTTTTCATAAAAATATTCATTTTAATTTTTGTTTCGGAAGCTCAAAGTAAATTTATTATTGAAGTATATATACCATATGCAAACATATGTTATCCTGCGATTCATTTTCTTGTAGGCATTCACAGAGGAACAAAGAAATAGAATAGAATCAGTGAAAAACTACACACAAAGACTGACACGTAACTAATGTGCCAAAAGAAACTGTGCCAGTACAAGTAATAATAATTACAATAAATCGTAAATAAATACTACTGAGAATATGAGTTGTAGAGTCCTTGGAAGTGAGTCCATGTGTTGCGCAAACAGTTTAGTACTTAAATGAACAAAGAATTGGGGGTAGAGGATAGAAGGTCAAACTGGAAATTTCAGGCACCCCTAAGCTCTTTAAATATTTAGTTTCGTTTCGTACATCATTGCAAACCTTTACAGTTAACTGTGTGTTTTGGAGTTCGTGTGCCAAATGAAAGCTAATCTTTATCTTTAACTTAAGGATCCTTTGTAACTTATTAAGACCAGGAGTGGTGCGTGAGCGAAATTTGGTGTGTACTGAGACTTGGGCTGCTGTGTTCTGGATCACCATGTTTAGTGAAAACAGAACAAGCGTAACAGTCAAAGAGCAATCAAAATAGTCTGGTCTATCAGCAATGAACTTCCAAGAAGACCATAGACTTGTTGTTGGGTTTGGAAGCTTGCATGCCTCCAATGAAGCAGAGAGCTATGTTGTCTGGCTTTGGCTCTTGCTAGGGTCACCCATGCAAAACAGGCCAAAGGGTTGAGGCCATACTAAGAGAGGTCCACCAGTCCTCCAGGTTCAGAGATTCAGCTCAGGGCTCACAACACTGACTGGTAAAACAAAATTATTATGGAAGCAGCCATGAAGAAACCTTCTACATCTGAGTGCAATAGCATTCCTGAGTCTCCACCCGGGACTTGCAGTGAAAACTGAGAGGAAGCTACTGACATGATGAAGGAGGCACTGAACACCACCAGAGATGGAGGACTTTCATTGCTGCCCTAAACACAAGCAGCATAATGGGCAAAAAGTAAGTAATCAGCAACAAAAATATGGATCCTAGAAGTTGCCAGCTGTAGATAAACTGAGGTGAAAATGAGAATGGACAATGTCAGAGATATTTTGATAAAATCACTGATATGTGGTACAAAGCTTATTTCAAGGTTAAATGTGACATCAAGTTTGCAAATACTCTTGTTCATTCTGGGGATGATGCCAGGGAGAATGCAGAGTCAGGGGTAAAGAATTTGTTGCAAGGATTGAAGATAACTTCAATCCTTCTGGCTTCTCATTGTTTACTGGGAGGAAATTTACACTATTCCAGGCATGTCCAAATCACAGTCGTCATTAATTACGTCCAAAGTTGCCACTTCTAAATAGCTTGTTTTATCAGCATAGCAACAACTTAACACATGTTTTAATCATTTTCTTAAAACTAATACTCAGATTTGGGATTAAGGGAATTTTTCTTTCAGATGACCTACTGGTTATGTGATGAGTGGCTTTCTCCAAGGTTGAGTCAAAAGGCTTCAGTCTTCCACCATGCATATTATTGAATTGATAGATAAAATTTTGCATCGGTCAGGAGGCAGTGCACAATTTTTGTCCCTCTTCCCTCCGGGAGAAGGCTCAGGAGCTTGAAGACTCGTACGGCCAGATTTAGGAATCGCTTCTTTCCAACTGTGATAAGACTGCTGAACGGATCCTGACCTGGATCTGGGCCGTACCCTCCAAATATCCGGACCTGCCTCCCGTTGTTTTTTTTGCACTACCTTCTTTCCATTTTTCTATTTTCTATTTATGATTTATAATTTAAATTTTTAATATTTACTAATCTTTACTATTTTTAATATTTAATATTTGTAATCCAGGGAGTGGGAAGCGCAGAATCAAATATCGCTATGATGATTGTATGTTCTGGTATCAATTGTTTGGCGACATTAAAGTATAAAGTATATTTGGTGCAGATGCAAGTGGCAAAGTGGACAAATTAGAGAATGGGCGAAAGTGTGGCAAATAAAAAAAATTGTTGCGGTGAAACACTTGTTATGTGGAAATCGGAAAATGCTCCTTTATAAGAATGTAAGAGGCTAACCACCTTTAAAACAACTTTAAATTCCTCAATGTTATCATTTCAGAGGATCTGTCCTGGTCCCAGCGCATAATTGCACTTATGCATAGCAGCACCTCTACTTCCTCAGACGTTTATGCTGACTCAGCATGACATCGCAAACTTTGACAAGTGGTGGAGAATATATTGACTGGTTGCATCATGGCCTGGTATTGAAACACCAATTACCTTGAACGGAAAAACCTACAGAAATTGGTGAGTGTGGCCCTGTGCATCGCAGGTAAAGTCCTCCTCACTGCTGAGCACATCAACATGGAGCCCTGTCACAAGAAAGCAGCATCCACCATCAAGAGCCCTCACCGTCCCGGCCATGCTCTCTTCTCACTGCTGCCATCAGGAAGAAGGTGCAAGAGCCTCAGGACCCACGCCACCAGCTTCAGGAACAGTTATTATCTTTCAATCATCAGGCTTCTGAACCAGAGGGGAGAACTTCACTTAATCTATCTCGCCCTATGCTTGAACTGTTCCCACAAGTTATAGACACACTTTCAAAGACTCTTCATCTCATGTTCTCGATATTTATTATTACTTCTTTTTTTCTTTTTCTATTTGCACACTGTTGCCTTTTTCACTTTGATTATTTATCCTCCCTGCTGTGGGCAGTCTTTCATTCATCCCATCTTGTTTCTTGCACTTACTGTAAATGCCCACAAGAAAATGAATGTCAGGGTTGCATATGGTGACATGTATGTACTTTGATAATAAATTTGCTTTGAACTTTGAACCGTTCGGTCAAAGTGAACATGACGTGGAGAATGGTTAAGTGATTGGACACTGAAGGCCAGGCCTGCAAATGAAACAAAAATACTTGCAAAAGCGTAGCTCAGTTCCGAGTTGTACATGTAAATTCAGAATCAGAATCAGGTTTAATATCACCGGCACACATAATGAAATTTGTTAACTTAGCAGCAGCAGTATAATGCAATACATGATCAATGCAGAAAAAAATTAATTACAGTAAATATATATATATACACACAACTTTCTATAGCTTTCAGAAATGTTTCACCAGGAAACAATATTGTGTGAAATTGAGATAAAAGGCAGACATTACATCTAGAGTAACACACACAAAATACTGGAGGAGCTCAGCAGGTCAGGCAGCACCTATGGAAAGGAATAAACAATCAATGTTTCAGGCTAAGACACTTCATCAGGACTGGATATTGCATCTTCTGCTCTTGCACGAGGAGATGCTGTGGAAAGGAAAATAAGTAAAGTAGGGACTGAGATAATCGAAGTGTGGCGGAGGGAATTGATCCTTTGAGATGCTGTAAGTCAAGGAGAGAGATGTATTTGCTGGTGGCGTCACCCTGGAACGGTTAAAATCGCAGAGAATTGTCTGAGAATGTGGAAAATATTGGCAATCAAGGAGAATGCTATTGTGGTTTGAGAAATTAGGCAGAGGAATGAGAGCAGGATCTGGTGAGGGTACGTGCAATATGGAGTTTTGGTCTTCATATTTTAAAAGAGATATTGTAGTGGATTGTGTTGAATCTGGGAATTAGGATTATAAAAAGCTTGAAGATGCTTTACTGCCACACAAAAATATTTATGATGTTAATTTAAATTTGAGAGGCAAAATTGGGAAGTTCAGGGAAACACTTTCAGCAAAGGACATTAACCTAGTGCGACCAGGATGAAGAATGAAAAACAATGGTGATGTCATGGCTTGGGATCAAAGGCTTTTCTTTGCAGAAATCAGATGCAGACATAAAGACAGAGCGTTTTCTAAAACTGGTGAAATGTGTTATACCAAGATGTCAATCAAGTCGCAACTGAGAAGAGTTTTAACTCCTGGCTGAGCAATTCTTTTGATGAGCTTCCAAGTAACGTCTGCTCTTTTAGCAATGAAGTGTAGTCAGATTTCTTTGCTTTATTTTGAAAAGAAAATTCTTTAGAATAAGCAGCAAGCCAGAAAAGCAGCTGCAAGAATGCAGCCAATGCTTCTTCCTTGTTGGTTAGGTGATACACTGTGACAACATCAATACAGACTTGATTTGAAGTATTGGGAAAAAAGTGAGCGTGACCAAATACACATCACCTTCCTATATTCCCACAGTTGGCTCGCACTCCTGTGCATCTCATGTTTCCTGACAGTGATATTTCAATGCTTTGCCAAAACTTACAAGAATTGAGCAATAAATCTTCATGAAATCTTTTGCTCATTCTTTATCACCACTGAGGCCTTCAATCATCCAAGCAAAAGATTATCAAAAAGGAAATAGAACTACAACATGCCATTCTGCGAATAATGTCTTGGTGCCTTTTATCCACCACATTTAATAAAACTGGATATTCAAAAAACGAGGACTGCCAAACGATACTTCTTGAGGATAATTTTCTTCCCACCAATATCATGTTCCCTCCTTTCCCTTTATCAGGCATTCCATTTCCTGTGTGAAAAAATGGCTCGAAGATATTGTTATGGGGAAGTTGTTCCTTCTAGTTGCTAAAATCAGACATCACTGTCTAGAATAAGTGCTATTCCCATTTCAGGTTGAGGTGAGGGGAAATTTCTTCATGCAGACCTTTCAGGGTGGAGGAGCAACTCTTCATATTCCATCCAGGTAGCCTGGGTACCTTGGTAATCGATGGCATGAACATCGATTTCTCCTCATAATTATTTTTTCTTTTTTTATTTCTTTTCCCTTTCCCTCTTCTTCTTTTCTCCAATCTGACCTCTTACTTCTTCTCCTCATCTGCCTATCACCTGCCCCTGGAGCCTCTCCTCCTTTCCTTTTTCCCATGGTCCATTCTCCTCTCCTAACATACTCCTTCTTTTCTAGTCCTTTATCTTTCCTACCCACCTGGCCTCGCCTATTATATTCTTACTTGTCTTTCTTCCTCTCCCCCCATCTTTTTATTCTGGCAACTTCCACCTTCCTTTCCAGTCCTGATGAACGGTCACAGCCTGAAACGTCAACTGTTTATGCATTTCCATAGATGCTGCCTGACCTGCTGAGATCCACCAGCAGGTGTTTGTTATATTGATTAGCTTATTTGCATTTATTGCCCGCTCAAAATAACAGAAAAATACTCCTCGTACCTGATAAAGTGGCCTTTGAGTGCATTTTCATGGTCTTTTGCTACTGTAGCCCATCCACTCCAAGATTCAATATGTTCTTCTGCACACCACTGTTGTAACGCATGTTTAATTGAGTTGCTGTCACCTTCCTGTCGACCTGAACCAGCCTGACCATTCTCCTCTGACCTCTCTCATTATCAAGGTGTTTTCACCCACAGAACTGCCGTTCACTAGATGTTTTTTGCTTTTTGCAACATTCTCTGTAAACTCTAGAGACTGTTGTGTATGGAATTCCCAGGAGGTGATGCAGTGTCTGAGATTCTCCAAACACCCCGTCTAGCACCAGCAACCATTCCACAGTCAAAGTCACTTAGATACCATTTCTTCCCCATTCTGATGTTTGGTATGAACAACGACTGAACCTCTTGACCATGTCTGCATGCTTTTATGCATTGATTTGCTGCCACATTATTGGCTGACTTTAGATATTTGCATTAACGATCAGATGTACAGTTGTACCTAATAAACTGGCCACTGAGTGTATATTGAGCAGGAGAGCTTTCATCTACCGATGCCTTCAATGATAATGTCTGGTCTACCTATTCCCCACAGGAAAATGAACACACGCATGGATTAGACATCCGAGCTTCACGAAATACTGTACTGTCAGTAACATGGCATGTTTTCTTTTTACACTGGACATCAATGCGACTCTATGCCGTATTCTTGCATGAAGAAACTGAGATTTGAGCCAGTGAACAATGCTTTTTATTTTCACACCTTGCAACTGAATGATGGGAAGCTGCGACTTTTTCTCACTCCACCTTTTACCTCAGGTGTCCTAACTCTGAAGTTTCACAAAGGTACTCAGTTGTGGAAGGATCAGCAAACAGTGGCATGCATTCACAAGTATGTGGTTAACGTGGCTAATAAAAGATTGACAAGCACCGCCAGATACGTTAGATATGACTTGTATTTCACCTGCTTGTTTCGCTGAAGGCAGATAATTTATGTCTTGGCTGATGACTCTCTATACTGTTAACAGCAGCTTGTTGAAATAATTGCAGAATGTTAATTGAACATGCCATAGATTCTGCATGCAGACTGTCCTGTTCACAGCCTGGTTTATAACAAACATTATAGTCAGAATGCCTCAGGTAATCCAGGTAATAAAGAAATTAGATAGAATAACAGAGTCCCGATAGATAAATGATATCCTTGGGTAAAGACATTTCACAAAACTACTTGAAGTTCCACAACCCTGCAATGTTAACCAAACCTCTATTGCTGTAGAGCCCCAGAAGGTTTGTTTGATTCAAGATTCTCAATATCCATTGCTAACTTACTTATTGTTATTTTCTTTCTTTTTGTGTTTGCATGTTTTGTTGTCTTTAGCACATTTGGTTGTTTGCCTGCCCTGTTGGGTGTGGTCTTTCATTAATTCTAATGTGTTTCTTTGTTCTACTGTGAATGCCTGCAAAAAAATGAATCTCAGGCGTGTATATGGTGACATTTATGTACTCTGATAATGAACTTACTTTGAACTTTAAAAAAGATTCATGATTACTTAATGTCACTTTCAGTACACTTTGGAAGGACAAACTCCAAGGCAGAGTACAAAGTAAATGGCAGGATACTTGGTAGTGTGGAGGAGCAGAGGGATCTGGGGGTACATGTGGATAGGGTAGTTAAGAAAGCTTATGGGGTGTTAGCTTTCATAAGTCGAGGGATAGAGTTTAAGAGTCGCGATGTAATGATGCAGCTCTGTAAAACTCTGGTTAGGCCACACTTGGAGTACTGTCTCCAGTTCCGGTCACCTCACTATAGGAAGGATGTGGAAGCATTGGAAAGGGTACAGAGGAGATTTACCAGGATGCTGCCTGGTTTAGAAAGTATGCATTATGATCAGAGATTAAGGGAGCTAGGGCTTTACTCTTTGGAGAGAAGGACGAGAGGAGACATAATAGAGGTGTACAAGATAATAAAAGGAATAGATAGAGTGGATAGCCAGCGCCTCTTCCCCAGGGCACCACTGCTCAATACAAGAGGACATGGCTTTAAGGTAAGGGGTGGGAAGTTCAAGGGGGATAGTAGAGGAAGGTGTTTTACTCAGAGAGTGGTTGGTGCGTGGAATGCACTGCCTGAGTTAGTGGTGGAGGCAGGTACACTAGTGAAGTTTAAGAGACTACTAGGCAGGTATATGGAGGAATTTAAGGTGGGGGCTTATATGGGAGGCAGGGTTTGAGGGTCGACACAACATTGTGGGCCGAAGGGCCTGTACTGTGCTGTACTATTCGATATTCTATGTTCTATGTACACAAGTATAAAGGAGAACAAAATAATTGTTACTCTGGATCTGATGCAGCACAAAAAGAAACACAATAAAATAAAGGACACAATAATAAAACAACACAACAAATATAGATATATAAAATAGCTTATATACATTGTCCATAATGCGATGCATCTTAAAATGGTTCTGTTGTATCCTAAAATGAATGATCCTTTTTTTAAGTAGCGCTCTCCAGCTTAAAGTTCTAAAGCTATGTTTCAGAGTTGATTTGATTTCATTGAAATTATCTTGATGATAGTTTTAAAAATAGGTGATCAGTGTGTGCTGTTTTATGAAGGAACATTTGAAAGTTTGCTTTCAGCCACAATTTTGGTCATAAATGCTAATTACCATTAATTTGAATTTACCTGGGAGTGTTAAAGCAGTTACCTGGAGAATTATCACTCACATAGCTGAAATTTTCTTGGAGCAGTACATATGGAATGGTGCATGAATTTCTACCTCGAGGACCAAGTGAGAAGGCTGACTTATTTTTAAATGTGACGCTGATGAGCCTGATGCAGAAAGACTAGAGGAGGAAAAATATTTCAGATCTACAGGGGGAGGTCATACAATTCGCCTTCGTGAACCAGCTAGCTTTCTCTCACACAGACGAGGTGCTCTTGCCTGGCCTCACCTTCCCTTCACATTTCTTCTGCTGACCAAGCACTCCACTAGCAGGAAAGAGCTGACCAAAAAGTCTAATTTTCTTGTGAGGTTCTGCGTGGTGTCCGATAAGGGAGAATATTCATCATCCAAGATGCCTTCAGAGAACTCACAGGACAATTAAAAAAAAGTAATAGTGAAATACTAGAGGGCATACTTTTAAGGTGAGAGAGGGAAAGTTCGAAAAAGTTGTGCAAGCAAGTTTTTTCTTTACACAGAGATTGGTGGGTGTCTGCAAAGCACTGCTAAGGGTGGTACCTAGGGCAGGTTCAACACTTTAGGAACAGTGTCTTTGCCTTCACCATAAGATTTTTATGATTTTAGTATTGAGATATAGAACGGAATAGGACCTCCAGCCCTTCGAGCCGTGCTGTCCAGCAATCCCCTGATTTAATCCCTGCCCAATCAAGGGACAATTTAGAACGACCAATTAGCCTACCAACCAGTAGGCCTTTGAACTGCGGGAGGAAATCGGAGAACCTGGGGGAAATCCATACGATCACAGGGAGAACTCCTTAACACTTCATTTAACACTTTCCCAGCAGCAGCTAGCTGAATATGTCTGAACAGATTATTTGTGAGAAGGTTAAGCACTACATGAGATAGCTTTCAGAAACTCCTTCCAGGCAGCAGGGGAAGTTGAAGCTGAGTCACTGGTACTGAAATTCATTGTGCTAACCATACACTACTGTGCTCCTTCTGATTGGTCCATGACCATTACCACACTATTTAGCTCTCTTTTTGCCATACTTGTGGGCATACAATCACTCTATCTATATAAGCTATCTTCCGAATTTATATTTATGATGCGTTTTTTTTATTATTGTGTTCTTTATCTTGTGCTTTTTTTTGTGCTGCATTGGATCTGGAGCAACGATTATTTTGTTCTCCTTTACACATTTGTACTGGAAATGGCATTAAAGAATCTTGAATCTTGATTTTTAAAAATATATTTCTTATTGTAATATATGGTACTACTTTTACGTATTGCACTGTACTGTTGCCACAAATCATCAAATTTCACAACATATGTCAGCGACAGTAAACCTGATTCTGAATCATGAATGTGCAGAGAATAGAGGGAAATTGATCATGTGCAGACAGAAGGGATTAAGTGCTGTTAGCTTAATTAGTGTGGCACAAGATCGTCAACCAAAGGGCCTGGTCCTGTGTGGTACTGTTCTATGTTCTATGAAATCTTGACAGTGTACCAGAAAATTTCCTGATAAGATTCTCAAACCCTCTTGAAACTTTCAGCAACAAGTCTACAGTGAGAGCTATCTTAAGTAGTGCTTAAACTTCTCACATATAATCTGTTCAAACACGCTCAGCTAGCTGCTGCTGGGAAAAGTCGTTAAACGAAGTGTTATCACTAAAATGGTGTGCTGCCTCTTTAATGAACATTAGAAGGCAATTTAATTGTCAATCAGCAATTTAGCAATCCTCCAGGCAGCTATTCCTAGTGCATACTTTATCAAAAATGGTGTCTTAAGCTAAGTGTCGACTTAACTGGCATTGCCACTTAAAATCTCATTTTGGCTACTTTTTCACTGCCTAAAATATTCTGCTAAGTTCAGTCGCAGTGTGATTTAAATGCATATTCTGGTAGCTAAACATTTCCTCTGGCTTCAACTAATAGATTCCTTTCTCCAAATAAAAAGCCCATCAAGAGAAAAAGAGAAATAAGAATCACAATCAGAATCAAGTGTATTATTGCTGACATATGTCACGAGATTTGCAGTTCTCCAGCAGCAGTACAACGCAATACATAAAATATACTATAAATTTCAAGAAGAAATATATATATATATAGGGGTGACGGGGTAGAAATACATCTCTACCAAAGGAGGCTTACCTTCTCTCCTCTCACCTGCAGCTTAGCCTTGGGCAAGATATAGTGCCCGATCGGGGCCACGTAAAGCATGGGAGTCTGTGGCGGATGGTCATATGAGCATCTGGTGCATATCACAAGTCCTGGTTGTGCGAACACTGATGCCAGGCAGACGATCTCTGAAGAGTATTGATAATGGTTGGGGTCATCCTTCTTGCAAAGACACTGCCCAGAAGGCAATGTGAAACCATTTTGGTAGAAAAATTTGGCAAGGACAATCAATCAATCAATATATATATGTATAAAATTAAATAATCAGTGTAAAAATGGAGCCAATAAAGTGAGGTAATGTTCATGGGCTCACTGTCCTTTCAGAAATCTGATGGCAGAGGGGAAGAAGCTTTTTCTAAAGCATAAAGTGTGTGTCTTCAGGCTCCTGTACCTCCTCTCTGATGGTAGTAATGAGAGAGAATATGTCCTGGGGGGTGAGGGTCCTTAATGATAGCTGTCACCTTTTTGAGGCATTGCCTTTTGAATATGTTCTCAATGGTCCATGAACCATAGATACATAAGTAGATAATGTTAATATTATCTATTTAATGTTATTAATAGAAAATATCAATGTTAATAGCATTATCTATTTATAATCAAAATAAACAGATAATGTTAGAAATTCATAATCAATATATGAGCTATTTTTGGATTAGGAGCTGCTGAAAAGTGCCAAGACTCTGCCCATAATGATCAGAGCCTGACAGTAAGGTGACAAAGTGATGCCTGCTGCAAACATACAGATTAAAAGCATTAGTGAAACTCTGCAAACACAGTTGGGAGACCTGCTTTATCTGGCTGCACAGATTGATTAGAGGTGATGAGAAGTGAGATATTTGAATAGTAATTGATCCACGCTTGGTAAACAATTAAGTTTTAAAACAAAGGCATGCCAGGCAGCATCTGTGGCACGGGATACAGGATCGATGCTTTGTGCCAAAGACACTTCAACAGAACTGACATTGAATACTTGCAGCATTTTTCATTTCAAGTGTTGATAGTAATTTGCTTTTCAATTAAGTTCTATAATTATCACACGAGCCTACAATCCCCATTGAAGAATCAGGATCAGAATCAGGTTTATTATCACGGACCCTTGTCATGAAAATAGTTGTTTTGAAGCAGCAGTACAGTCTTAGACAGAAAAAAAAATTACCGTAAGTTATAACAAAAATAAACAGTGTAAAAAAGGAATAGTCAAGTTTAAGTCAATTTTATTGTTATTTAACTATATACATGTATACCACCAAAGGAAACAACATTTTTTTGGACCATGGTGTAAAGTGCAGTGGGATAAATAGCACACATATAACACACTATAACTTAGGAAAGTAAGAATTAAATCCATAAATGGATTATGCATAGCTAAACAAAGCAAAGTGCATATATTAAATAATGTAGGGTAGAGTACAAATTATCCGCTGATTCTTCGAATGCGGGGGAGTTCAGAAGCTTAATGCCCCGAGGGAAGAAACTGTTTCCCATCCTGACCGTTCTTGTCTTTATGCATCAGAGTCTCCTGCCTGATGGTAGAAAGTCAAAGAGGTTGCTGGATGGATGGGTGGGGTCCTTAATAATACTAAGGGCCCTGTGTATGCAGCGCTCCTGATAAATGACCCGATGGATGGTACGAAGACCCCTATGATACACTCGGCTGTTCTCACAGTCCTTTGTAGGAGCTTCCGGTCCGATGCTCTGCAGCTCCCATACCAGATGGAGCTGCAGCTTGTCAGGACACTCTCAATGGTGCTCCTGTAAAATTCAGTTAAGATGGGGTGGAGGGAGGGAGTCTGGTTTGCCTCAATCAATATCCTCAATATACTCAGACGCTGTTGTGCCTTCTTATTCAGGGAGGTGATATTGAGGGACCAGGTGAGGTATTCCATGATTTGAACTCACAGGAACTTGGGTACACTTAACTTTGTCTACGGAGGAGCCATGCATTCGCACAGACGGATGGTTTATTTGCATTTTTCAAATGACCATTCCCTGGTCTAGTGAGGTAGTGTTCAGAGACCATTCGAAGTCTGAAGGCAGAGAGGATGGAGTGTTGAGTGTGGGTCTTCAGGCTCCTGTATCTCCTTTCTGATGGTAGTGATGAGAAGAGGGCATGCACTGGGTGGAGAGGATCTTAATGATGGATGCCACCTTTTGAAGTTATCCTTGATGTTGGGGAGGCTACTCCAATGATGGATCTGGCTGAGTTTACAACCCACTGCAGCCACTTTCAGTCCTCCGCATTGGAGCCTCCATACTAGGCGGTGCTGCAAACAGTCAAACGCTCTCAACGGTACAGCCGTAGAAACGTTCTAGCATCTTCGGTGGCATCCCAAATCTTTGTAGCTTTCTTCCTGGTTTATTTTTTCCTCTCTTATTTTCCTCTCCTGCTCTACTCATTCCTGCCCATTGCATAAAATGGTTATCACTGACTGTCATTGTTCCACACTCTAACTTCATGTTACTCAGCGGCCCAGTGTGTGCAAGTTGGTAGGCCACTTGCCTCTGGTCCAAGTGGGTACAAAAAAAAATTAGGATGTGGACACAGAATATAGGCTTCATAAGCTGCAGAACTTTCTGAGCAAATGAATTCTCAATACTGTCTTAAACACACAATCCCTTATTCAGAACAATTGCCCCCTAATGCTGGATTCCCCCATGAGAAGAAATGTCCTCTCAGCATCTATCTTGTTGCCTCAGAATTTCAGATGTTTCAATAAGATCACCTCTTTTATTTTTGAAATTCCAGTGTACATTGGCCCAACTTGTCTCACCTTTCCTCATGTCAACAGCCTCCTGCGTAAGAATACAAGAAAATAGGAGCAGAGGTAGGCCACCAGGCCTCAAACCTGCCCTGCCATTCAATATGATCATGGCTGAGCTAAACTGGCCTCAAGTTCTCTTCTGTGCCAGTTCCCTTCAATCCTCAATCTTTCAAATATTTTAAAAAATATCTCCACTAATGACTTGGCCTCCAGCACCCTTGGGAGCAGGAAACTCTAGGAATTCAACATCCTCAGAGGAGAAATTTCTGTGCTCACAAGTACATGCACAGGAAAGGTTTAGAGGGTATATTCAAATAATCAGGCAAATGTTTGAGCAGGAACCACTCAGTCTTGACGAAGAGTCTCGGCCTGAAACGTCGACTGCACCTCTTCCTGGAGATGCTGCCTGGCCTGCTGCGTTCACCAGCAACTTTTATGTGTGTTGCTTGAATTTCCAGCATCTGCAGAATTCCTGTTGTTTGAGCAGGAACCAGTTGGGCCAAATGGCTTGTTTCCATGCTGTATGACCGTAATTCTACACTCTCAGTTTTAAATGACTAGTTCCTATTTTGTAGTTATCTTCCCTTGTGACTCTCCTCCTAGTGAGTTATTTTCTTAGGCATCAATCTAATAACAATTCTCTGAACAGTTTGAGCATTTATTACTGATACAACACATCGCTTTAATAATCACACAATTCAGATTAAAAGATATGGTTTATTGAAAGACAATATTTATTAGAGAATCTTTATTTTGAGTGCACACTATTTAGTAAAAGTCTTGATGAAGGGTCTCAGCCAGAAACGTTGACTCTATTCCTCTCCATTGATGCCTCTTGACCTGCTGAGTTCCTCCAGCATTTTGTCTGTGTTACTCTGGATTTCCAGCACCGGCAGAATCTCTCAAGTTTACTGTTTAGTAGCAATTGCATCACTGGACATAAGAAATATGAATTTCTGTTAAGATTACTCTCCGAATCCTAAGCCCTAAAAGATGAAATGATTTGTATTCCAAAGGAATCCATTCAAAGCCCAGAACACAGTAAGATCTCAGTTATAACAATTTCTATTCTACATACTTTGGGGTTTCAATTTGTAATGTAATTTTTTATGTAAACTAGAAGGCACTATAAGATAAAGTTCCTGCTTTTAACATCATTGTTATACTGTTTGTCCAACACACTTAATTGCATGGGCAGCATTTCATTTTAATTCCTTTTTATTTAGAGATACAGCATGCCAAGAGGCCTATTCTCCTTGATTCCACCTCATGTCACCACTTAGCTTACTAACCCATACGTCTTTTGAATATAGGCGGAAACTGGAACACCCTGAGGAAACCCACGTGGTCATTGGGAGTATACACAAATAAAATAGGGCACTAACCCTCTCCAACCAACTAAGTGCCAAGATTACTGAAACTACCATTGTCAGTTCCCGTCACATATTCAATTCAACAGTCAACACTCCCATTCCTCACTTTGGCAACTGTCTGAAGCTGAACTGGACAATTTAGAAGCTTGCTGGTGTACTTGATTCCAAGTTTTAGATCTTATATTTATCCCATTGCTAAAAGAAACTTTTCCACATTGGGCTTGCTGATTTCCTTGTTCTAATCTATCAATTGAAGGTTTCAAGATTGACACCCATGTTTGAATACACATCATTCAGACACCATTCCTCTGTTTACCAACCTACACTTGACCCCAATCAGGCAGCACCTTGATAAGATAAAGATGAAGATCAGCTTTATTTGTCACATGTACATTGAAGCATTGTCATTTACATCAATTCAAATTAACAAGGATTGTGCTGGGCAGTTTGCAATTGTCTCCACACTTCCAGTGCCAGCATAGCATGCCCGCAATTCACCAACGTAACTGTACACCTTTGGAATGTGGGAGGAAACTGGAACACCCAGAGGAAACCCAGGCAATCACAGGAGAACATATAAATTTCTTACAGGCAGAAGCAGGAATCAAACCACAAACCGACGATCGCAGTTGCTGCCAACTTATCTCTATAATCTCCTCTAGACCCAGAACTCTTTGATTCTAACCACATGTTTTTCTTGAATTTAATCATGACATTGCTGATAACTATGCTTATAGTTCCCAAGACACTCTAATTCCCATATTGAAATCTCTGTCTCTTTACCATTCTTTTCAACTTGGAACCTATATTTCAGACAAAGCATTTTCTCCTCTTGCATAGTACCTCTTTATGCAGTGTAATGTAAATTTCTTGATTGACGTTCCTCCCGTGAAATAGTCATAGTCATAGTAGTCATACTTTATTGATCCCGGGGGAAATGGCTGCTAAATAAATGTGATTTCTGGTTATGCAAATTGTCTCTTTATTCAATGTTTTAACATAACACACAAGCCATGCTGTCTTTTTGCTGCTGCCATCAGGAAGAGGTACAGGAGCCTTAGGACCCACACCAGCACATTCAGGTGCCTTCAACCATGCTACCGTGAATGCCTGCAAGAAAATGAATTTTGTGGTGGCATATGGTGACATATACATACTTCAATAATAAATTTAGTTTGTATTTTGAACTTTGAGGAAGTTATTTCAAACAGCTTAAATTAAAAGTCATAAACCCTAACCCAAATGTAAGACTGATTACATTTCCTGTGTTTGTAATACACAAAATAAAAGGTAGGAAAGGTTGGGCCAAAAACAAGGCAGAGGAGCAGAGAGATTTGGAGAAGAACTTTCAACATTAGATAGTGAAGTATAAAGGATCAGAGATTAAAATGTACTTCAAAAATTAACTCCAAGATTAATTTTGGAGTCCTATCTCAGTGCTATGCCTTTCATATATTAAGCAGAAAGAAGTAAGAAGTAAAATGAACTGTCAATAGAGACAGTAAAAAGTAAATGAGACCAATCATGTTCAATTCAGACAGCAAGGCTGACCGTAGGAAAAACCGAGAAGAAAACAAAAAGAGCAAGCAATTGTGAAATTAATGTAATTTATATACCAGTCTTGTCTGTGGTATGGTTATTGAACAGGTCTCAGCAGCATTAGGTATAAATATTTTACCTACTATTCTCTTGGGAGTTTAATTTGCTATGACTATTAGAGATAAATTTCTTTAACATTCACTTAATTAGTTTGCTTAAATTGAACATTCAATTATTGGTAGCCGTTCGCTCATTATGCGCTGTGTTGTATGACATGGCGAACATGGTCCCTCCACGACCATGATTGTTCTTGGAAATTTATTTCTACAGGAGTGGTTTGCCATTACCTTCTTCTGGGCAGTGTCTTTACAAGATGGGTGACCCCAGCCATTATCAATACCCCTCAGGGATTGTCTGCCTGGCGTCAGTGGCCACATAACCACTGTGATATGCACCACCTGCTCCCATGGCGTCACCTGCCCCTGTTCAGAGGTCTGAGCAGGTGCTACACCTTGCCCAAGAGGAACATCGAAGATACAAGCACATTACAGGCCCTTCGGCCCACAATGTTGTGCTGACCATATAAATTACTCTAGAAGCTGCGTAGAATTTCCCTACCGCATAGTCCTCTATTTTTCTAAGCTCCGTTTACCTATCTGAGAGTCTCTTAACGGACCCTATTGTATCCGCCTCCACCACTGTCGCTAGCAGTGCATTCCACGCACCCACCACTCTCTGTGTAAAAAACTTACTTCTGACATCCCCGCTGTACCTTGTGTTAGCCATTTCAGCCCTGGGAAAAAAGCCTCTGGCTATCCATACGACCATCTTATCATCTTATACACCTCTGTCAGATCACTCTCATCCTCTGTCACTCCAAGGAGAAAAGGCCAAGTTCACTCAACCTATTCTCATAAGGCATGCTCTCCAATCCAGACAACATCCTTGTAAATCTCCTCTGCACTCTTTCTATGGTATCCACATCCTTCCTGTAATGAGCTGACCAGAACTGAACACAGTACTCCAAGTGTTGTCTAACTAAGGACTTATATAGCTGTAACATTGCCTCATGGCTCTTGAACTCAATCCCATGGTTGATGAGGGCCATCACACCGTATGCCTTCTTAACAACATTGTCAACCTGCGCAGCAGCTTTGAGTGTCCCTTGGACATGGACTCCAAGATCTCTCTGATCCTCCACACTGCCAAGAGTCTTACTATTAATATTATATTCTGTCTTCAAATTTGACTTATTGAAATGAACCACTTCACACTTACCTGGGTGTAACTCCATCTGCCACTTCTCAGCCCAGTTCTGCATCCTATCGATGTCTCACTGTAACCTCTGGCAACCCTCCAGACTATCCACAATGCTCCCAACTTTTGTATCATTAGCAAAGTTACTAACCCACCCTTCTACTTCTCATCCAGGTCATTTATAAAAATCACAAAGAGTAGGGGTCCCAGAACAGATCCTTGGGGAACACCACTGGTCACCATCCTCCATGCAGAATACGAACCATCCACAACCACCCTTTGCCTTCTGTGGTCAGGCCAGTTCTGGATCCAGAAAGCAAGGTATCCTTGGATCCCATGCCTCACTAATTTCTGAATGAGTGTCAGATGGGGAACCTTATCAGATGCCTTATTGACATCCATATACACTACATCCATGGCTCTGCCTTCGTCAATGTGTTTTGTTACATCCTCAAAAAATTCAATCAGGTTCATAAGGCATGACCTTCCCTTGACAAAGCCAATCTGACTATCCCTAATCAGATTATTTATCTCCAAGTGCTCATAAATCCTACCTCTCAGGATCTTCTCCAAGCACTTGCAGGCTAGCAGAAAGAAGGAGCGCCTTACACCTCCTTTGGTAGAGACGTATCTCCACCCCACCACCTATGTGAACCCTGCTTAAACAACTGTGAATTAAAGTGAAGACAAATTTCTATTGATGTGACAATGAATTCAAAATGTGGAAGTTTTACTCTGGATTTATACATAGAATTAATTCCTGCTTTTTTAAACTGGAAGAAAAAGGTGGGGTGTTGATGGGAATGTAGGAAGAATAATTCCATTGTATTTCTTTGTTCAACTGTGAATGCACAGTAGGGGTGTCAGGGAAGGATAGCAACTCGGGTGAAGGGGTTGTCATGTCCATTCTGGGTCCTCGCTCACCTTTGGTCCCCACCGCACACTTAGCTCTCACCTGTGGCTCCAGGTATCTGTTTGCATACAACTGTGGCCCCACCCTGTACACCATACAATAGGCTGGCTAAACCAGGTGAGGGTAGCCGGTGGCCTTATACCCCAGTGAGACTGGGACATGCTAGTTCTAGCATGTGAAGTCAGCTCCTGCATGAATGAGATCTTTCTTTCTTTTTCCAATATTTTTATTGAATTTAAATTTCATGTACACAAATACAGGATTCATAAGGATACTTATTATAAATCAAAATAAGGTAGCACAAAATGCACTATATATAAAATCACACTAATACAATCACGGTATCCCATATTCATAATGAATCAAATAAAATAAATTGAATTAGGAAATACAATAGTATGGTTAATTATATTATAAAAAAAATCTACACCCACTACCAAGACAAAGCTGGTTGGTAAATAAAAACAAAATAAAAAGAGGAGTACTTTACCATATAGTATTTTATAATAATAGCCCAGATCTATATCTTAATAACAATAACAATTCAAAGATTTTCAAAATAGTTCAGAAAGGGTCACCATGGTGTTTGACAATCTTGATTAGAATCAGAAATCGAACAACAAATATTCTCTAAATTTAAACATGATATAACATTGCATAGCCATTGAGTATGTGTAGGGGGGGGCAACCTCCTTCAATGTAAGCAAGATCGCCCTCCTAGCCATAAGAGAAATAAAAGCCAGTACCCGCAAATGAGAAGGCTCCAAAATTATAGCTCTTTCCTCAACAATACCAAATAAGGCAGTCAAAGGATTGGGCTTAAAATTAACTTTAAAAAGTACAGAAAAAGTTTGGAATACATCTTTCCAATATTTTTCAAGGCTCGAACATGACCAGAACATATGAATTAATGAAGCCTCTCCATTATTACATCTGTCACAATAAGGAGATATATCTGCACAAAAACGAGAGCTTGTCTTTAGACATATGAGCCCCTATGTACCACTTTATATTGTAGGAGGGAATGACAAGCACATAATGATGAAGAATTAACCATTTTGAAAATAGCCCTCCAGGTCTCATCAGATAATGAAGTCTGTAAATCCTTTTCCCAATCTTTTTTAATTTTATCTAAAGGAGCCATTCTCAGTCCCAACAACAGACCATAAATATAAGATATTGAGCCATTATCAAAAGATTTCAAATTAAAAATTACACCAGTTATGTTCTTATCTGGGCTGGTAGGAAATATATGTAGTTTAGATCTTAAAAAATCTCTAATCTGTAGATATTGAAAAAAGTGGGTATTTGATAGGTTATATTTCACTGAGAACAGCTCAAAAGAAGAAAGAATCCCTCCAACAAACAGATCCTGAAATCATTTAATGCCTAACCTATCCCATTCTCTAAAAAACGGGTCAGTCGTTGATGGTTTAAAAAAGAATTAGAAAAAATAGGACTAGAACGGAAAAATCTCAATAAACTGAAATGTTTTCTAAACTGTAGCCAGATCCTCAAAGTATGTTTAACCACCAAACTGTCAGTTAATTTATTTAAAGATAAAGGAAGAGAGGATCCAAGAAGAGAAATAATAGAAAATTTTGTAACAGTGTTGGCTTCCAAAAAGACCCAAATTGGACAATCCTCATGATTAATATAATATAACCAGAATGTAAGATTTCATATACTAATTGCCCAATAATATAACCCAAAATTGGGTAGAGCAAGGCCTCCATTCTTTTTAAGTTTTTGAAGGTGAGCTTTATTTAATCGGGGTTTTCTGTTCTTCCATATATAGGAAGAAAGAATCAAATCTAAAGAATCAAAAACGGACTTCAGAATAAAAACAGGTACGGCTTGAAAAAAGTATATAAATTTGGGTAAAATATTCATTTTAATTGAATTAATTCGTCCAATAAATGATAAAGAGAGAGGCGACCAATTAAAAAGTATCTTTTTCATATAATTCATTAAGGTTAGAAAATTTTCTTTGAATAGATCTTTATAATTCTTAGTGATTGGTACACCCAAATATGAAACTTGTTTTCTCACAATTTTAAAAGGAAGGTTAATATCGGTTAGTATCAAATTATTTAAAGGAAACAATTCACTCTTATGTAAATTCAATTTATATCCTGAAAACTGACTAAAATTAGTCAGCAAAAGAAACATAGAGGGTAAAGAAATTGTAACATTAGATATAAAAAGCAATAGGTCATCAGCATAAAGCAAGAGTTTATGAATAGTACCTTTCCTTAAGATACCAGTGATATCTTTAGATTCTCGAAAGGCAATTGCTGAAGGTTCTAATACCAAATCAAAAAGCAAAGGGCTCAGCGGACATCCTGTCTGGTTCCACGTTGGAATTTAATTGGTTTAGAATTCTGAAAGTTAGTAAGGACCCGAGCGGAGGGAGATAAGTAAAGTAATTTGATCCAAAGAATAAAATTGGGCCCAAAATTAAATTTTTCTAAGGTTTTAAATAGGTAATTCCATTCAACTTGGTCAAAAGCCTTCTCCACATCCAGAGAAATCACACATTCCAATATTTCCTTGGATGGAGAATGCAAAACATTTAACAATCGCCGTATATTAAAATGGGAATATTGATTTTTAATAAATCCTGTCTGATCATCAGTTATTATAGAAGGTATAATATTCTCGAGTCTACGGGCCAAAACTTTAGATAGGATCTTAGCATCAACATTGAGTAAAGAGATTGGTCCATATGAAGAGCATTCAGTGAGATTCTTATTCTTTTTAAGAATAAGCAAAATGGAAGCTTCATAAAACGACTGTGGCAACCTACCCACCATAAAGGAATCAGTAAGGGTAGAACATAAATAAGGTATAAGCAATGAAGAAAAGGCCTTATAAAATTCTCCAGAGAATCCCTCAGGTCCTGGAGATTTCCCAGAATGCAATGAACGTATCGCCTCAGTGATTTCCTCCTGAGAAATAGGTTGATCCAACTGCTTTCGATTATTAACCAAAAGTCCAGGAATATTTAATTGGTCTAAAAAATTGTTCATTTCAGTGTTATCTTTAACAAAATCAGAACTATACAGTTTAGAATAAAATTCTCTAAAAGTGTCATTTATTTCAAAATGGTTAGTTGTCAAATCACCATTGGTTTTGCAAATCTCTAATTTGCCGTTTAGCTATAAAGGTCTTCAATTGATTAGCCAATAGTTTACCAGTTTTTTCTCCATGTATATGGAATTGGCTTCTATCTTTTAAAAGTTGGCTTTCAATTGGACACGTTATAAGAAGATCATATTTAGTTTTAATTTCAATACGTCTTTTATATAGTTCAGGGTCTGGTGCCAAAACATATTTCTGGTCTAATTGTTTTAATTGATTAACTAAGTCAGTTCTCTCTTTTTTGGCTTTTTTCTTAATACATGCAGTATAGGAAATAATTTTTCCTCCAATATATGCTTTAAAAGCGTCCCAAATGATAAGACTATAAGTCTTTTCCAACACATTTTCTTCAAAAAAAAAGTTATTTTTATTCTCCAGAAATTTTCTAAAATCCTGATCAGATAACAAAGTTAAATTAAAACGCCAGGATCTGTTCATATGAGCAAAACCAGGAAGATTTAAAGATAGAAATACAGGACAGTGGTTGGATACTGGTATTTCTTTATATTCAATGGATTGAACTAATGGAATCATTTGACTATCAATAAAAAAATAATCAATCCTGGTATAGGAATGATGGACAAGAGAGAAGAATGGATACTCCCTTTCTGCTGGGTAGAAAAAACGCCAGACATCAACAATATCACATTTCGTTAGAAAGGATTGAATAAATAAAACTGATTTATTAGGTGTGGCTGATTTAAGAGAAGAACGATCTAATACTGGGTCTAGACAGCAATTAAAATCTACTCCCATCACTAAAGAATAAAGACTCAAATCTGGCAGGAATGAAAAGAAACGCTCAAAAAATCCTGGGTCATTCACATTGGAGGCATACTCATTAGCAAATACAATTAATTTATTAACTAGTTTCCCTGACGCTATGACAAATCACCCATTAGGGTCAGAGACAACCTTATGTTGAACAAAGGAAATTGTATTGTCTACAAAAATCGAGACCACTCGAGATTTTGCTCTGAATGAAGAATGAAATTGTCAACCCCTCCACCAATTAAAAGGGCGTGTGTTGTCACAACTCCGTACGTGCGTTTCTTGTAGAAAAATAATGGGGGCCCTTAACATTTTAATATAAGCAAAAACCTTATTCCGTTTCACAGGATGATTTAACCCTTTCACATCAAATCTAAGTAAATTAATATTTCAATCCGTTTTAAATACTAATTAACAGAATAGTTAAAAGATCTGACCATAAAATATTAGAACCAGAGAATGAACCATAAAATAAGGTACTCAAACAGAAAATTTGGATGGTAGCCCAACTCAGCTTCCAGAGAAAAAAGAAAAAAGCGACCCCACCCCCTCCCCCTCCCAAAGCCAAAAAGCCAGTGAAAGAACAGTCGGCATGCTAAACCCTAAAGACAACCCTCCCAAAGAAATCCTGCTGGCAAAACTCCAATCATTCAAGGTTATTATGATCCTACTGAGACAAAACAGACAAAAAAAAATTAGATCAGAAATCCAGAACATAACAGGATTCATTTAAACAATTTCAAAAAAAAATAGAAGAACCTCAGAAAAAAGAATAAAGTAATAAAAAAAATCAAAGAAAATATCAAAAAACAAGATATATAAATGGTCAAAACATAAGTTTATTAAAACCTTATTCTATCCATCATTAAAAAGATAACCGCTCTCCTAAGACATATAATGCAATTAATCTTCTGCTTTCAAAAACTTCTGTGCGTGTTCAACCAATCCCAGCCATTTCTGCACACCATTTTTCTGAGCAATTCTAAGACGTGCGGGGAAGCGAAGGGAAGGCTTAAGCCCTTTGTTATAGAGCAATGACATGACCTCTTTATACTTGGCACGTTCAGCCATAACCTCCGGTGTATAATCTTCCACGAATCTGATCATCTTCTCATTGTCATCGATTATTCCTACTCGATGGTATGACAGATTAAAAACTCCTTAGTATGAAATTCATGAAAACATAAAATAACCGACCTAGGTCGCTCCCCCGACTTTGGTTTAGGGGCCACTTACTGGTGGGCATGGTCCAACTTAGGCACAGACGACAATAAATCAGGGAATAGCTGCTTCAGAAAGCTTGCAAAAATCTCCATGGGGTAAGCACCATCAATTGATTCTTCAAGACCCAGAATACGTAAATTGTTCCTTCTGCTTCTGCTTTCCAGGTTGGTAATCTTCTTTGTTAATTTTTCATTCGATAATGATAATTTTTTGCAGAGCTTACTCATGTCTTCTAAGTCTGCTTCCAGTATCGACAAAGCTTTCTTATTCTTCTTGATTCGCTTTCCATGTTCGATTAGCGTTTATTGAATAGTGTCCAACTTGATGTTAAGATGTTGAAATTCCTCAGAAAATTCTGTTCTTTGCTTTTTAAGGAAATCTCCAATTGATTCCAAAGTAGTTGGAGAATCACCTTCTTTTTCTTTTGCAGAGGCTTTAGTCTTTCTCATAGACATAATAGAGCAATATTAAGATTTATAATAAGGTTTCAAAAAACTGGTAGGAAACAGAAAGATAGATAAGGTAGGAGCAAGTTCAAAAAGATGTTGCCCCATCGACTGCCAGCAGTCTATCTGAATGAGATCTACAGTGGGACGGTACTGCAACATTCAAAGGATAGCAAGGGGCATGGCAAGGCACAGACAACATCATGGTCATCCACTGCAACCAAGCAAGACCTCAGTTTGTGACGCTTGTTCGTACCACTGGACCCAATCTTCCAAAGTTGAGAGACAGGAACTGTCGTAGTGCAATGGCTTTTCCACTTGAAAAACTCTCCTGCAGAGGTTTCCTGTCATTGTTGGACACGATGGACAACCAGCAACTGTGAATGCTTGCAATGAAATGAACCTCAGGATAGTATATGGTGACATATACATATCTGGGTAATAAATCTACCTTGAACTTTGAACTAGAAAGAAGAAAAGTGAGATGAATGTAGGATTAATGTTAATGTAGTTGATGGTAGACGTGAACTCAATGGGCAGAAGGGCAAGTTTCAAGCTTTCTTCCTCTATGACTTCAGGGTTCACTGAATTGATTCTTGAAATGGGTGAGAATATTCACTGAAAGGAAATGCAGCAGGTTGCTCATACACTATTGTCTATTTAGAAGAACTGATGTTGTGTTGTTCACCGAGCTTGGCAATTAGCTTGCAGTTGTTTCATCACCAGTCAAGGTGACATCCTCAGTGCACAGTTGTTGGTGTTTCTTTCTGGGAGTGCTTGTGTTTACGTACATAGGCTCCCGTTCACTTGCCTCGGTCCTGATTGGCTACCATTTCAAGCGGACGCGTGAAATTGTTACTTTTTCCAGAGTAGGTGATTGGCAGGGAATCAGGACAGCGTGGACAGGCATGTGAGAAAGTAAATATTGCAAGGAAACCAAATGGGGAACGAGATTGATATCATATAGGCCCAGTAGAGCCCTGATTGGTTGGTATGTCTTGAAAAAATCTGCAGGAACATTTTGATTGAAAAGATCAGGGTGTCAGGGCCAGAGGCAAGGGATGGGCTGGTTCAGCTGGCTGCCCTGCGCAATTTACTCAGCTCTGCACTGAACTGAGGCTGTGGCCTGCTCCTGAATTGGCTTTGTGTCTGTGGATTCACTTTTGAAAACTTCGGTCCTGAATGCTATTTACTTACTTCTATTTTTGCACGATTTGTTTTTTTTCCCTGCACATTGGGTGTTGGACCGTATTCTTTTTAATCAGTTCTATTGGGGTTTTGTGGATGCTTGTAAGGAGACAAGTGGATGTGGAGAGGATGCTGGGAGAGTCTAAGACCAGAGGAGAAAGACTCAGAATAGAGGGGTGTCCTTTTAGAACAGAGATGAAGTGGAATTTCTTTAGCCAGAGAGTGGTGAATCTGTGGAATTCTTTGCCACAGGCAGCTGTGGAGGCCAAACCTTTATGTATATGTATAAGGCAGAGGTTGATAGATTCTTGATTTGTCAGGGCATGAAGTGATGTGAGGAGAAGGCAAGAGATTGGGGCTGAGAGGAAGATTGGATCAGTCATGATGAAATGGCAGTGCAGACCCCTTGAGCCAAATGCCCTAATTCTGCACCTATATCTTATGGTCTTATGGAAACAAATCTCAAGGTTGCATAAAGTATACACATTTTGATAATAAATGCACTTTGAACTTTGAGGTTGAGAAAAGATAAGCAATGAGAACAGTAAGGCTGGAGAGAAGTGAAGGAATATTAGCTGTATTAACCTGAGATGTCTGTAGTAAAAAGTAATGGCACATTCAGCAAGGTAGAAATAAAATTCCCTCAGAGGGTCAATCACTCTGTTAAGGATAGATAGTCCATTTCTCACCATGTGGTGAAAAGGGGATGACGTAAGCAAAGAAATTAGGAAAATGTGTAAAGATTAAAATAATAAAGAGTAGTATTATTTTATCTCTTTTGCCCCTTTCCTTCAGTTGGATGTCTATCTGTTTTTGTGGGTGGGGGAGCAGGAAAGGAGAATGTTCTGTCATTGTGCTTGTTGCAACCCTCAGCATATCCTCAGATTATGTTATTTGCTAAGGCAAATGATGCATTTCACTGTATGTTTTGATATGCATGTGATTAATAACAAAAATCTAAAAAGAAATGGTGAATTTTCTTTGCCCCAAGATTAATTGGGTAAAGGAGATAAGCAATGTAAATGTAAGGGGGTTCCAAATGTATTTTCAGAATTTCTTTTTCACCCAATATACCTCTGAACATGTGACATTAATAAACCAATTTACCAAGATCATTAAAGGAAAATATGGTACTGAACTTAGTAATTGGAAATGAACTGAAGCAGATACGAGAAGCACATGTGAGAGAACATTTTTGTGGCAGTCACATTAATATAGCTTCCTAGTTTCAAAACAATTGAGAAAAATGTCAAGGCCCGAGATTGGAGAGTAATCGATTTTAAGGGAATAACAATAGAATAAGACAAGTCAACAATATTGGCAATCACTGATTAAAACAGCAATGTTAGCATTCAGCATGGAGTTTAATAGATTTGACAATAATTGTATTTCACCAACATACAAGAACAAATTTATCTATAATGATAGGATGACGCTCGGGCTGGCCTGGGGATAAATTGTAAGTGAGGTCAGCTGGCTGTTGGGTTAATGGGAGCAGCTACAGAGAGACTGTTGTGTCTGTGTACAACTACATATCAATTAAATAAAATTAAATAAAAGCACGCACGTGGGAGATGGCTTTAACTGGTGTATTCACATTGCAAGAGAAGTGGGGGGGAGAGAGAAAGAGCGCACAATGCGCATCTGTGTACAACAGTGCATGTGCTGACAACAGATCAATACACAGTGCAAAGGAGGAGGGATCATTGCTTTAAAAGAAATAGATCCATACATTACACTTCCTCCCTCCCCCTTTAGATTAACGCAACATAAAATTGTATATGTACAAAACATTCAATTTCACTTCCAAATAAACATGCTTTCAAATAGCAGTCCATAATTAACTTCACAGTTCTAAAGGTTCAGCCTTTTGGGTCGCGCTCTGTTTCTTTCAAGATACAGTAGCACCTCTGGACCTGTGGAGTGGTGTCAAGTTGGTAGGTGTCTCGTCAAAGACAACGTTCTCAGTTTCCGGTGTCACGTTGCTGTCAGTGTCATCGTCACTGATAGGTAAGTCCGGTGACTGTAATGTATCCATCTTTTTGAATGAAGTCAATTCAGATGTCTTCTTTTGTTGATCATCCAGTATCCAGTCCACATGATATCTCCATATCTGATCTCCAACATCCACTGTGTATGTCACTGGTCCAGTTCTTATAGGGGTGCTTCATCATTTTTGCCAGTCAAAATGATGTCGTCGGGGTAACATTGTGTTCCTGATATATCTTGGAGCACTTGGTCAATTGTTCTTTGCCAAATTGCTGGAGCTGATGAGATGCCAAGGACGACACAATTATACCAGTACAGTCTCTTGTGAGTGTTGATTGTGAGGAACTTCCTGCTTGACTCCTCAATCTCCATTTGCAGATAGGCTTCTGACAAATAAATCTTTGAAAACCTATCCCCCCCCCCCATCAAAGATGCAAAAATGTCTTCTATTCATGGCAAGGGATACTGTACAGTATGAAGCACCGGGTTGATGCTCACCTTGAAATCCCCATGTATACAAACAGTTTTGGCCTTCCCTATCTTGATCATCAGGACATCAAGCATGGCCCAATCACTCCACTCAACCATGGAGAGAATTCCAGATGCCTACAAGCCCTGCAGTTCAGCATCCACTTTAGGATGTAGTGCGTAAGGTACTGGACGTACTTTATGGAATCTTGGTGTTGCTGTTTCATTCAGTTCAATTCCGGCCTCTATTCCTTTGCGATTACGCCCTTCTCAAACACCTTCTGATTACCATTAAGCAGCTGTGCCATTCGCTGGAGAGTGCTACCATTTGGGCTGCCGTTGCCTGTTGATGTCACACTGAGAGCTTTGATCGAGTGCCAGTCTGGATGGATTTTTCTCAAACATCCACATCCGAAAAGTGCTGACCCACCACTTTTCAATATATAAAGCTCGAACTGTTGTGTTTGGCCTCCAAACCTCACATTTACTTTCAGTTTGCCTCTGTAAGTGTTTATTGTCAATGAGGTCTTCTCTAATGGTGTCTTAGAAAACGGTCTGATGTAGTCAGCCTCTGAAGTTATGGACAAAGTTGATCCTGTATTCAGCTCCATTTTCAGTTTTACTCCAGGCAGATCTATTGTGATCCAGATGATTTTGTGATCTGCTTCAGTTATACTATGCAGTTCTAGGCATGGCAGTTAACCTTTACCAGACTCTATGTTGTCTGATTCTGTTTTACATTCAGCACCATTATGCGTTGGCTTAGTTTTTTTGTGTTTGAGACTTTTCACCCGGTTGTGCTTTTTGTCTGACTTGCACTTTCTCTTTATGTGAGCTTGTCTGTGACACCTTCTGCAGACTTTTTCTTGGAACCAACAGTCATTTGCATCATGGGAGGATTTGCCAGATCGATAATATCTTTGGCTTTTTGCCCCATTCAGGGACATCTCACATTCTAACCTCCTTTTCTGTAGTTCTACTGCATCCTTTGTTGCTGTCTCTAATGATATTGGAATGGTCAATGCCTGTTAGCTCAGTAGCCCCTTTTGAGTGCTTTGACTATATATGCCATATACAAGCCTGTCCTTTAATGCATTAGATAGTCCATCTCTGAAATCTCAGTAGTGGGAAAGTTTGTATAGTTCTGTAATACATTCAGAAATGCTTTCATATTTTGACTGATTCCTTTTGGAAAATCTATATCTCTCAGCTATTGCCAGCAGTTTAGGGCTTGAGTGATTTTGTAAAATTATAACAATTTCATCATTAGCGCTATCGAATTTGTCAACCTTCCTGTCTGAAGCCATCACCACGTTATTTTCACTTTAAATTCAGCACATTTTTCACGATTGCTCATGGGTTCTTTGGCTTTCTTGTGCTTTTAACTCTCACTCTTTTGTCCCTTAACAGTTGGTGCAGTTCATGATATCTTCTGACATTCAGGTTCATACTTGTTTGTCAATTTTTTGTGTCTGTGCACAACTACATATCAATTAAATAAAACCACGCACGTGAGAGATGGCTTTAACTGATGTATTCACATTGCCACGAGAGAGAGAGCAATATGCACAGACAATAGATCAATATGTAGTGTTAAGGTGGTGGTGGGGGGGGGAATCAATGTTCTAAAAGAAATAGATTAATACATTACAGAGACAACATGGTCCATTGATCATAAAAGATATTGAATGATGGCAGCTAGTGAGTGTGAGCACGAATGGAAAATATAAAGACTGTAAAGTGCAAGATAGCAGAACATGCCCAGGAGGTCAGGTCATACTAATGGAGAGGGGAAGTTTGAGACAATATCAAGTCAAGTCAAGTCACTTTTTATTGTCATTTTGACCATAACTGCTGGTACAGTACACAGTAAAAACAAGACAACGGTTTTCAGGACCATGGTGCTACACGAAACAATACAAAAACTACACTGAACTATGTAAAACAACACAAAAACTACACTAGATTACAGACCTACCCAAGACTGCATAAAGTACACAGAACAGTGCAGGCATTACAATAAATAATAAACAAGACAATAGGCACAGCGGAGGGCAGTAGGTTGGTAGTTGGCTTGAGGGAAAAACTGTTACATAGGTAACCAGCTGAATGGCGGCGTCTGGGATTCCATCCATTTCTGTACTCTGGCCGAGTATTTTGTTGGAATTGGATGTAGTCCAATTTAATGTCCATTGGAGAGCAGAATGGACAGGAGAGCCGGCCGGCTAGGACTTGCTTTTTTCCTGGCACGATCTCCTGCCCGCTCATCTCGCCTCCGCTTCCTCGCACACTGCTTGCAACGTCCCCACCTCCGGCCACCGGCATCAGGTGACTCTGAGGACTGCAGGCCTGATTCTCTCAGCAAGCCGAGATCGCGCAATTTAACCAGTAGATCTTCATGAATATCACATATGGATGACCAGGCCTTTTTTGATACAGTCAGGGAAAGACAATGACCTGGAGTGTGGAAGACTGCAACTTGCACAGATGGAAGATGTGGTGCCGTTTGTCAAGCTTACACTGGGCTTCTTTGTAGCAATGCATGAAGCAATGCTCCAGGGGCTTTTTACCTTCTTGCTGGGATCCACCTTTATGCAACATTTTGGCTTTTGGAGCAGTTCAACATTCAGCGACTGTTTACTTCTCTGCTCTCAGTGATTCACGAAAGCACCACAGGAAAAAATCTTAAACAGGAGAAAGTCCGCAGATGCAGGAAATCCAAAGCAACACACACAAAACGCTGAAGGATCCCAGCAGGCCGGGCAGCTTCTACGGAAATGAATAAATTGTCACGGTTTCAGGCCAAGATGCTTCTTCAGGACTCACAATCCTGAGAGCCCTGAAGAAGCGTCTTGGCCCATGACGTGGACTGTTTACTCATTTCCGTTGATGCGGCCTGATCTGCTGAGATCTTCCAGCATTTTGTGTGTGTTGCTACAGAAAAAAAATCTCTTAATGATGCTTTGCTCAGTGATATTTCTGCTTTGCTTAACTACAATCATTTCTCATTTTATAGAGACGTTAGAGCCTATCAAAGTCCACTCCCCATCTTGAGAGGTGGAAATGGGTATGGCCGGTCAACATGGCTCCAGTGAAGCTGTAGAGGCCGACCCCCTGTATGCAACGGATCGCAGAAGCGTTAATGAACTCCAACCATACCTCGACCTCAGAGGACAAAGGAGATGGGATGTCACCAGTGGCCTATACTTCACTTAGGGGCTAAGGGCCCAAGTGAAGTGAAGAGATATTAGAATCCACGTTTGCAATAAGCACTCCTGTGAATCAGATACCGGAGATGTTTTCTGTGTGTATGTATTTTCTTCCGACAAAATACTGAAGAAATGCAAGCATTGACTTGCATTACCCACACTCAGTGTCCACTTTATTAGGCACCTCCTGTGGTCACTGAGCGTATGTTCATGATCTTCTACTGCTGTGGCCCGTCCACTTCACCCACTCCAGCCCTTGATCTTTCCCACTCAACTGGCTTCACCTATCGCTTTCCAGATAGCCTCTTTCCCCTCCCCACACCTTCCTATTCTGGCATCTTTCTCCTTCCTTCTCATTCCTGAAGAAGGGTCTCAGCCCGAAACGTTGACAGTCCTGTTTTCTTTTCAATAGATGCTGCCTGAATTGCTGCGGTCCTCCAGCGCTTTGTGTGTATCAATTCATGGTTCAATGAGCTGTGTGTTCAGAGATGCTCTTCTGCACACCAATGCTATAACACGTAGTTATTTGAGTTATTGTCACCTTCCTGTTAACTTGAACCAGTCTGGTCATTCTCTGCTGATCTCTGTTTCCAGCATTCACTTTTACTTCAAGCTTCTAGCAGCTGCTGCATTCCTATCTCACAATTACGGAAGTGTGCCTCTTTCCTTTGTTTCTCTTTGTTCTCTCCAGGCTTTCTCATCTCTACAACTTTGTAGGCATATTATTTAATATTTCCTAGTACTGCCCTAAAGCCCAGTCATGATGAAGGGTCTTGGCCCAAAACGTTGAACGTTTACTCTTTCTGTTGATGCTACCTGGCCTGCTGAGTTCCACCAGTACTGTTTGTGTGTGTAGCCAAATGTAAATTCTGTTTCTCTCTCTTACTTTTAGATGCTGCCTGAACAGCTATTTTCCAGCATTTTCTGTATTTCCCGGATTTCCACAATCTGCAGATTTTTTTATATCCTTTTTTAAATTTTGTGAATCGATTCTGTTGGATTGTAGTGTAGAATTATTGGTTTCCTTGTAGGTTAACTTTCCAATGCTTGCTTGTATCTACAGTGATTATGACGGTCGGCAACTTTAAATTCCTCGGTGTTATCATTCCAGAGGAACTGTCCTGGGCCCAGCACGAAAGTATGGCAGCTCCTCTAGTTCCTTGGGAGTTTGTGAAGATTCGGCAAGAAATCTATAACTTTGACAAACTTCTATAGTTGTGTGGTGGAGAGTATATTGACTGGCTGCATCATGGCCTGATATGGAAACACCAATGAACGCAAAATCCTACAAAAAGTAGTGGATATAGCACAGTCCATCACTGGTAAAGCCATCCTCGCCATTGAGCACATCTATAGGAGTATTGTCGATGGCCATCAACGATGCCCATCGTCCAGGCCATGCTCTCTTCTCACTACTGCCATCAAGAATAAGGTACAAGAGCCTCAGGAATCCCACCACCAGGTTAACTGCTATCACTGGAATTTTGTTATTTTTAATCTGAGTATGAGACCACCACAACAGCTTCTGCATCAGAATCAGGTTTAATATTACCAACATATGTCATGAAATTTGTTCTTTGTATTTTCTTTGTCCTATTGGCTCCTCTTGCGTGTCTGTTTTCCACTCTTGTACTAAATAAAACGATCATAAGCAATAAGTTTGATGACTGATGCTTGACTTTTGAAGAAGCTTTGGAGCACAAAAGTACCAGGATCCAACAATTCCATTTGAGACCACAAAGTGTAAGAATAAATACCTGCAGTTTTCGGTTTCTTTTGATTGCTACCATTCCTTTAATACAGCACTGTGCAAAAGTCTTAGGCACATATACATAACTAGGATGCCTAAGACTTTTGCGTTGTACTGTAGTAATTTTATGTATTGCACTGTACTACTGCCACAAAACAAAAACAAATTTCATGACATATATGAGTGCTGATAAACCTGGTTCTGATATTGATCTCTGTTGTGGACTGAGAGTAGGAAGAGGGCAGGGAGAGGGGGATCATGTTTGTGAAAAGGGGAAGGAAGAGGGGAGGAAACAGGAAGCACCAGAGAGACATTCTATAATAATCAATAACCCTATTGTTTGGAATCAAATAACTTTACTTGGTGTCTCAGGGCTGGGTGTGTTTGCACCTGCGACATCCCCCGCCCCAGCACACCTACTCTGCCACCTGTGCCATACCCCCTCCCACGGCACTCCACCCATGCCATTCCCAACATCCTTTGCTCCCGCTATATTTACAAACTCGCTCTCCACTCCACGTTGGCAAATACAGCACTGTGCATAAGTCTTTGGCACCCTAGCTATATATATGGACTTAAGACTTTTACACTGTACTGTACATTTGTTTTTCCCGAACATTAGTCATTCTCTCATGTACCCAAGAAGGAGATATTTGATGTATGCTATCTTCCAGCTTTTGTCAGAAGGTCTATAGAGTTAATATAACGTATGGAATGAAAAGCCATTCAGAATCAGAATCAGGTTTATTATCACAAACATATGGTGAGATATTTGTTGTTTTGTGGCAGCAGGTGAGTGTAATATATAAAAATTACTATAGGTTGGAATATCACAATAAATAAAAAGTGAGAAAAATTGTGAGGTAGTGCTCATGAATGGTTCCAAAATCTGATGACGGAAGGGAAGAAGCTGTTTTTAATACTTTGAGTGTGTGTCTGCAGGCTGCTGTATATACCCTATGATGACGTTAATGAGCAGAGGGCATATCCTGGATGGTGAGGGTCCTTATTGATGGACGCCATCTTCTTGAAGCACAACCTTTTGAAGATGTTCCTAATGGTGGGTTGTTCATTCTCAACAATCCATATTTGTTCACTTCAACCTCCTCATTTGCTTTTTCATCTAATTCTATCAGCACAACCTTTTATTGCCTTTTCCCTTATGCACATGAGTGGAATTGCATTACGTGCTATGACACTACTCTCTAAATCTTTCCTCTGTCAGTATTTTGCCATGACATGTTCTGTCCTGTAATCCCTCTACTTTGTGAAAGCCTGATTTTATTTCTCATGATTTCTTTTAATCCTTATTCATTTGTGCTATCTCCTTAGAATTAGCGGAATGATTCATTTTGTATTTCTTCCAGTCTATGTACTACAAAGTTCAAAGTACATTTATTATCAAAGTACACATATGTCACCATGTTCTGCCCTGAGGTTCATTTTCTTGCAGGCATTCACAGAAGAACAAAGAAATACAATGGAATCAATGAAAAACTGCACACAAAGACTGACAACCAATGTGTCAAAGAAGACAAACTGTGCAAATAAAAAAAAGGAAGCATTTAGTAAGTAAATAATGCTGAGGTAATGAGCTACAGAGTGTTTGAAAGAGCGTTCAAAGGTTGTGAAGTCAGTTCATTGTTGAGTTGAGTGAGGTGATCCACTCTGATTCAGCAGCCTGATGGTTTTAGGGTAAAAACTGTTCCTGAACCTGGTGGTATGGGACCCAAGGTTCCTGTACCTCCTTCCCGATGACAACAGTGAGAAGACAGCGTGGTCCGGACGGTAGGGTTCCTCGATAATGGAAGCTGTTTTCTTGTGGCAGCGCTCCTTGTAGATGGGCTCAGTGGCAGGGAGGGCTTCTCCTGGGGTGAACGGGACGGTATCCACCATTTTGTGCAGGCCTTTCTTGGGCATTGGTGCTTCCACTCCAGGTCGTGATGCAGCCAGTCAGCATACTCTCCTTTGTGCATCTATAAAGGTTTGTCAAAGCTTTTAACGACATACCAAATCTGCTCAAGTGTCTAAGAAGGTAGAGGTGCTGCTATGCATCATTCACTGTTCACAACATGGTCTCCTCTGCAGTGGAGAAACCATTGGGTGTTTGTTTTGAAGAACACCTATTTTCTGTCCTCGGACATAACCCTGATCACACTATCACCTACAATGTTAATTCTCAATTTCACTCGCTCTCTGTCCAATCAGGGGCTTTTTACCTTCTTGCAGAGCCAGGTCCTGAAGTAACCGAAGAATGATAAGTAATTATTGCTTCTTTTCCTCTCCATTGAGGGCTGAATACAGCCCATTATATAGAAAGAGCAATATAAAGAAGAACTTACATAGAAGCATAGCAACATAGAAAACAAACAGCACAATACAGGCCCTTTGGCCCACAAAGCTGTGCCAAACATGTCCCTACCTTAGAACTACCTAGGCTTTACCCATAGCCCTCTATTTTTCTAAGCTCCATGTAGCCATCCAGGAGTCTCTTAAAAAGACCCGATCATTTCCGCCTCCACCACTGCTGTCGGCAGCCCATTCCACGTACTCACCACTCTCTGCGTAAAAGACTTACCCCGACATCTCCTCTGTACCTACTTCCAAGAGCCTTAAAACTATGCCCTCTCGTGCTAGCCATTTCAGCCCTGGGGAAAAGCTTCTGACTATCCACATGATCAATGCCTCTCATTATCCTGTACACCTCAATCAGGTCACCGCTCATCCTCCGTCGCTCCAAGGAGAAAAGGCCAAGTTCACTCAACCTATTCTCGTAAGGCATGCTCCCTAATCCAAGCAACATCCTTGTAAATCTCCTCTACACCCTTTCTATGGTTTCCACATCCTTCCTGTAGTGAGGCGACCAGAATTGAGCACAATACTCCAAGTGGGGTCTGACCAGGGTCCTATATAGCTGCAACATTGCCTCTCAGCTTTTAAACTCAATCCCACAATTGATGAATGCCAATGCACCGTATGCTTTCTTAAGCACAGAGTCAACCTGCGCAGCTGCTTTGAGTATCCTATGGACTCGGACCCCAAGATCCCTCTGATCCTCCACACTGCCAAGAGTCTTACCATTAATGCTATATTATGCCATCATATTTGACCTACCATTGTTGATTATAATTGTTTAATTATAATCAATAAGGGCTGATTTTTTTCCCCATTGGATTATGTAGAATGTAGAGCGTATTTTAGTCTGTCTAGGCCTGATGCAACAATGGATTGTCATTCTGACATATGAGCTTCTCCCCTTTCAAGTTACACAGGTTCATTACCCGTCACTGCCTGTGAGTTTGTATGTTCTCTCTGCGACCGCGTAGTTTCTCCAAGTGCTCCCTTTTCCTCCCACATCCCGTAGACGTACGGGTTGTATAGATGTAATTGTGTGGCATGGGCTTGTTGGGTTATAAGGGTCTGTGACCTCTCTGTATCTCTAAATAATAATTTTAAAACAGTTTCTTTCTTTCAGCTGACTCCAGCATTTATTAGACTTTTGGAAGTGAAAATAATGAGATATGTGGATTTATATTAAAAAAATGCAGGAATCATCTCAGAATTTTCTGCTTCTCCAAATAAGTGTTTTCATAATGAAATATCTGTGAGATTTGTTATAAAGCAGGGACACCCTTACTTTCTGTTTATTCCTGTGGAACTAATGCATTGAACTTAAAAAAAATTATAACCAAAAGCATAAGACCATTAGACGTAGAAGCAGAGTTAGGCCACTTGGCCGTTCGAATCTGCTCTACTATTCAACCGTGGCTGATTTATTGATTACTCTCAACCCATTCTCCTTCCTCCTCCTTGTAACCTTTTGTACCCTTATGAATCACGAACCTATCAATCTCCACTATAAATATACCCAATGACTTTGCCTCCATTGCCATCTGTGACAATGAATCCTACAGATTCACCACCCTCTGGCTAAAGAAATTCCTCCTCATCTCTGTTCTAAAGGGATGTCTTTCTATTCTAAGGCTGTGTCTTCTGGTCTGAGATTTTAAAGATCACCATGAAGGAGAAGAGGAACGTAGACAGGTTCATGAAGGAAAAGCAGAGTGTGGGATCTAGATGGCTAATTGCAGGCTGGCCAATGGTAGAGAAAATGCAGTGGGGATGGTCAGGAGGCAAGTGAAGGAAGTACATAGTTTCAGAGAGGTAGTACTGGAAAAGTTAAAGTGTAAGAGGGATGAGGTCATAAAATAATTTTTAAAAGGTGGATAATAATTTATTTTAATTAAAGGAAATGAAGAACTTAGGAAAACCTTTAAAAAACTGCAGGTGCTGACAATCTGAAACAAAAAACAGAAAATATTGCAAAGAGTCAGGGGGTTGGGTAACATCTAACCAAGGGTATTTAACCTGAAGTATTAACTCGGTTTCTTTTTCCACAGATGCTGCCTTACCTGCTGAACATTTCCAGCATTGTTTGTTGTTGAACCAAGAACTAATGTAGATGAGAGAGTAGGGAATTGGCAATGAAAGATAGAATGCAGGTAGTACAACTTTGAATGAGAAGAAATGATAGAGATGCATGGGAAAGTAGCCAAGGGATTATTAGAACAGATGAACCACTATTGGGTGGTGGGATGGATCTATGTCTTTACCAAAGGAGGTGTAAGGTACTCCTTCCATCCACTAGCCTGCAAGTCACCCTTGAGCAAGGTGTAGCACCTGCTTTGCCCCTGGTGTGGGTCATATGAAGCCACGGGAGCAGGTGGTGGATGGTTGTATGAGCAGCTGGTGCATGTCACAAGTCCTGGTTATGTGACCATTGATGCCAGGCAGAAAATCTCTGAAGGGTATTGATAATGTCTGGGGTCACCCATCTTGTAAAGACACTGTCCAGAAGAAGGAGATGTCAAACCACTTCTGTAGAAAAAGTTGTCAAGATCACAGTCATGGAAAGACGATGATCACCTCGGTCATATGAGATGGCACATAATGATAATGATGACAAAGAAAAGGTTCAGAGTTTTGGCAGCATATAAGCTGAGGTAGGGCAGAAACAATTTATCTAATGAAGATGAACTCTAACAATCAGATGTGTGGAGTAGGCAGTAAAATGGGATCTCTGCTTTGTGCTTAACCATGCCGGAAGTGTCCAAGTGACAGTGGAAGATATTGGTCCAGGTTTTCCTCAGATATGCTGGCAATTCTGTATGGAACTACAACTCGCATCAAGGAATATAGAGCTACCAGTAAACATAGAAGTTCTGAACTTGCTGTTGATTGTTGGTCGAGGTTTTGACAATTGCCGTCTGCAGGTGGACTCCCCATGGAATCCCAAGAATAGAACAAGACTTGACCACTCAGCTTCTCAGACCTGGCTTTCCATTGGATATGATGCTGGTTGATCTGCCCTGTGGCTCATCTCCTCCTCTCTGCCAGTTCCACGTAGCTCTTAATTCCTTCATCTTTCAAAAAATTAAGTATCTTCAGTGAACCAGTCTACACAGCTCTGTGGAGAAGAGAACTCTGGAGATTCACCAAGCTCTCCAAGCAGAATCCAGCAGTGAAGCATAGACTTGCTGCAGTTTCTCTGCAATTATGCTGGGAATTTACCCACTGACTCCGCACAAGTTTAAACTTGGTGCATCAACAGTGAATTTGATGGAGATAAACTGCTATAAGAGACCCAAGTTAGTAGTAGATAAGTTTTCAAAAAAAAAACTAATTTGGTCTACAATTTTTGTATTTGTAAGCATTCAATTTTGTTTTCTAGATTTTTTAAAAAGTCAGGAATAATTGGAAGCAATGAAAAAATGTAACAGTTTTGACAGCTGATTTTCTCCCATCACCCACCCTCCAGTTAAAGGCATCCTTGCTTCAAATCAACCCCACAAATCAAAGCGGTAGTCCTTTCTGGTATTACCTCCATACATATTCTCATCTTAGCAGGAAACCTATTATTCTTATAAAACAAGGCTTTATAAGGCATTGGGCAGACTGCACTTGGAGTATTATGAGTTTTGGTCCTCTTATCTAAGAAAAGATGTGCTGACTTTGGAGGGAGTCCAGGAGAGGTATGAAAATGATTCCAGAAATGACAGGGTTATTGTATGAGGAATATTCGATGGCTCTGCGCTTGTACTTGCTGGAGTTTAGAAGAATGGTAGGGCATCGCATTGAAACCTATTGAACATTGAAGTGCCTAGATAGAGTGGACATGGGGAGAATGTTTCCAATAATAGGGCTGTATATGTCAAGAGGGCACAGTGTCAGAATAGAAGGATGTTCTTTTAGACAGAGGTTAAGAGGAATTTCTTTGCCACAGATGGCTGTGGAGGCCAAATCATTGGGTATATTTAAAGTGGAGACTGATAGGTCTTAACCAGTAAGGGTATCAAAGGTTTCAGGGAGAATGCAGGAGGGTTTATTTATCATTATTGTTGTATTTTTATTTTTTCTCAGCTCAGGCTGGTAAAACCTAAGGTACTAGCATGATCAAGCACATTGATTTCTCTATTGCAAGGAGCTTTTGACTATTCTGATGGTGTTCATTATTGTGGCTTTCTGGAGATTTACGTAAATATTACTATGTAGGCCTAATTGTTTAATGCTATTTTGTAGTGGCTTTGGGTTGAAACCAGTTGTAGATATTACCATTGGGACAATGTATACCTGTTCATGTTCCATAGTCTTTCAATTTCCTTTTTTAATTTAGTATATTTCTGTTGTTTTTCCACTTTCCATTTTTTCCAGTTTTTGCTTATTGATCTCTGCACATTGTGTGTGTATTTGGAATCTATATGTATTCAATAAGTTGTTTTTTCTTGTTTATCCTGTATTATTATATCTGGATAATGGATTATGGATTGTCCTAACAATAACAAGAGATTGGTCATATTATAATTTGTGGGACTCTGACTCTAAAACTGGATGAGGTTTGTATTTATATTAAGGTATGGTTTCTTTTATGAATTAGTATTTTAAAGCAAGATTTTGGCGAGTGGTGTTTGCCACTTGATTGTGCCTGTAAAATGCTGTTGGTTCCTGAAATATGTTGGATTGTTTCTGGTTTCTCTTGGAATTTTCTCCATTTTTATCTTGAATTTTTTGGTCTTTTATTACATAATTTTTGATAGTCGTTTGTGTTAACCACCATGTCCTGTATTGTCACAAAGAGCCTCTCTGTTTCTGGGACAAGGTCTTCAACTGTGAGCCAGATGTTCAACGCTTCCTTGTCGACACCGAGTCTGCTCAGATCATGGGAATATCTTCCATGGAGGGTCATGCTCTTCCATTGGTTAACTTTTTCTTCGATAGTGATGATTTCTTCATTTTTCCAGGTTGTGCTTTCACTTAAGTTTAGTGGTGTGTACTTCTTATCAGAATTGCATATGCTTGCATGGAGTGCTGAATGTTGTTTTCATTGAAAAAAAAATCCTTAGAAGTTGTGTAAATTTTTTATGTCTGTTATTGCTTTTCTCCTTCTGCCCCTGGTTGTTAATCTAAGCGCGTTCAAGTGTACATTTATCATTTCAGTTCTTATTTTCCTTTGTAAATTTTCCAGATCAGTTTTGGACCAAGATATTGTGCCAAAGAATATGTTAATATTTGCATAGCAGAAGTGTTTATTGCATTTGTTATAGTTTTAGTATTGAGCTCTGTCTGGCAGATTTTCTTAAGCCTTGAAGTAAAAAGTGTACCAAAAGTTTTCCTTTTCTTGCACTATGATCTATTTTCTTTGCTTGTCTATATCCCAGGTACTTATATATTTCGCATTCATCCATCAGTTGTATTGCATCCTACTGTTCTGCTTTATATTCTATTAGCTCTATTGCACCTTTCTTTATGTTTAATATTCTGCACTTATCTAGTCCCAAGTTCATGTTTGCATCTTTATAAACTAGTTCTACTATTTGAATTAATTGCTTCAGCTCTAATGATGAAAGAGCATAGAATTTCAAATCATCCATGTATAGAAGGCATGTCAAGGTATAATTCATTTGATTGTTTCTGATTTGATACCCAATTTTCATCCGATTCAGTAAATTAGAGAGTGGGTTTAAAGCTAGTCAAAACCGTCGTGAGCTTAGAAAGTCAAGCTGGAAAATGCCTCAGTTTATTTTGATAATGGTGGTTGTCCTTTCCTGGTTTTTAATAGATAGGGGGATTATAGTATGCCAGTACTTCATCAGATGCTGAAGTTAATTTCACATGTATTAGGTGTAGTTTACATACATTAAGACTTTTTATTAAGCATGAGCATGGGACAGAATCGAATGCTTTTTGGTCGTCAAAATAACAACATGAAAGATTCCTGCTTTTCCAGCAGGCTTGATTAGAATTACGGAATTGATTATCATTTGTTCTTTACATCCCTTCTTCTCTTCTGTAAGTATATTATGGTTATCTAAGTGAGTGGTGATTAGTTGTGAGAGGTATGATGTTACAGTTTTATTTATAGTTTTATTATTATATACAGTTATTATTATTATTATTATTCATTTTTGTATTTGCACGTTGGCCATTTGTCCATTGTATATGTTGACATATAAGCACTTTGATAATAAATTTACTTTGAACTTAGAACCTTGAAATCAGCCACAATTGAATGGCAGAGCAGACTTGATGGGCCAATGGGCCAAATGACCTAATTCTTCTCCTATGTCTTATGGTCTTATTCTGTTCTACTATGTCATTTGTCACAACTCTTCAGCTAATGGTTTGGGCCTCAGTTTTTTTCTAAAGAAGAGACTGGCAATGTCCACCACTGTGTCATAGTCATAGTCATAGTCATACTTTATTAATCCCAGAGGAAATTGGCTTTCGTGACAGTTGCTCCATAAATAATAAATAGTAATAGAAGCATAAATAGTTAAATAGTAATACGTAAATTATGCCAGTAAATTATGAAATAAGTCCAGGACCAGCCTAATGGCTCAGGGTGTCTGACCCTCCAAGGGAGGAGTTGTAAAGTTTGATGGCCACAGGCAGGAATGACTTCCTATGACGCTCAGTGCTGCATCTCGGTGGGATGAGTGCTAGAAGGGGATTAGCTTTATGTGTCATATGTACACCGAAACATTGAAACATACAGTGACATGTGTCGCTTTTGCATCAAATCATATCACCAAGGATCCCGGTGGCCACCCACTTTGGTTCCACTTCCTATTCCCATTCTGACATGTCAATCCATGGCCTCCTCTACCATCACAATGAAGCCACAGGTAGAGGCACCAGATGAAATTGAATCCTCATTGTTGATCACTGCCTGTCATTGCAGTAACAACTGTACTGCTGTACACGTTACCACAGACTGAAGGCTCAATCTTCCCAAACTTAATTCCCCTCAGCTTGTTCATGGAAGTAGAGGCTTATAGGGAGGCACTTAGCTTTTCATAAAGGATTAGACCGTAAGATATACAGTACTGTGCAAAAGTCTTCAGAACATATATATAGCTAGGGTGCCTAAGATTTTTGCACAATACTGTCGTAATTTTATCAATTTTACTGTACTGCTGCCGCATAACTTGGACTGTATTCCTTGGAGTTTTAGGAGAATGAGGGGAGACCTCATAGAAACATTTCAAATGTTGAAAGGCATGGACAGAGTGGATGTGGCAAAGTTGTTTCCCATGATTGGGGAGTCTAGTACGAGAGGGCATGACTTAAGAATTGAAGGGCGCCCATTCAGAACAGAAATACGAAGAAATTTTTTTAGTCAGAGGATGGTGAATCTATGGAATTTGTTGCCACGGGCAGCAGTGGAGGCCAAGTCATTGGGTGTATTTAAGGCAGAGATTGATAGGTATCTGAGTAGCCAGGGCATCAAAGGTTATGGTGAGAAGGCAGGGGAGTGGGACTAAATGGGAGAATGGATCAGCTCATGATAAAATGGCCGAGCAGATTCGATGGGCCGAATGGCCGACTTCTGCTCCTTTGCCTTATGGTCTTATGGTCTTATAACAAAAATCTCATAGGTGAGTGATGATAAACCTGATTCTGATATGGGTCTCTTTTGTGGACTGAGAATGAGAAAGGGTCAGGGAGAAGGGGAATCATGGTTGAGAAAAGGGGAGGGAGTGGGAAGCACCACAGACACATTCTGTAATGATCAACAAACCAATTGTTTGGAATAAAAAGACCTTGCCTGGTGTGTCAGGGCTGGGTGTGTCTGCGCCCGCACCACGCCCTACCACTGGGACTCTTTTTCCGCCACCTGTCCCACACCAGTCCTGCGGTGTTCCACCCTCACCATTCCCAACATCCTTTGTTCCCGCCAGATTTACAAATTCGCTGTCTGCTCCACGTTGACAAAATTAAATATGTGTACAAACGTTTTAAGTCCCTAGCTGTACATATGTTCCTACGATTTTTGCACAGTTCTGTAGGAGCACAATTAAGCTATTCAGCCCATCAAGTCTGCTGTGCCATTCAATCATGACTGATTTTTTTTTCCATTTCCTTCAGATTATTGGAACAGTGTTGGAGATCAAGGACAGAGTGTAGCAGAGAATTAAAGAGGTGAGGAGCTATCAGATTAGAGTGTGATATTTCACCTAAAACCTATTTATTCCCTTGATTATACTCACTGAAGAGCTCAGGAAAGGTGAAACTGCTGAAGATAAAACCCTTAGGACAACATGATGTAAATCTCCCCTAACTTAAATCCTCTCAGACCATACATGAAAGTAAGAGGCTTATGGGTAAACAGCAAGCCGTTGTTGAAATAAGACCAAAAGATAAGGACTGGAGTTAGACCATTCAGTCTATCAAGTCTGCTTTGTCATAGGATTATGAATTATTTTTTCAATCACATTCCTAGCTTCTCCCCATAACCCTTAAATACTTTTCAAATCAGGAGCTTATCAATTTCTGCTTTAAATACACCCAATGACTTTGGCTACACAGCCGTTTGTGGCAATAGATTCAGCAGATGCCTCAGTCTCCAGCTGAAGAAATTCCTCATCACAGTTTTAAAAGGATGACCCGCCCCTCCCTTATTCTGAGGCTGCTCCCTCTAATCCTAGACCGGCGTTTCCCATCCTGGGATCTGCAGACTCCTCAGTTAATGGTAGGGCCCATTGCATAAAAAAGGTTGGAAATCCCTGTCTAGGACCTAGATTCTCCTAATAATGGAGAAGTTCTGTCCATGTCCACTTAAGGAAGGTAGTGAGTTCAGCAGCAATTTGCTGTTTGTAAAAAATTCTGGTAGAACAGCTACAGTTGCCCTAAATCAGTAAAGGTTCCAATGACCCTCGCTTGTGATAAATGAGAAAGGCAGATGGAAAGCAGGGATTACAAGCCTATCACTCAACATCAAGAAGACAAGAGAAATGATAATTGACTTCAGGAAGGCAAGAGGCCTTGAACAAGCCCCACTATTCATAAGTGATGAAGGGTTGGAAAGAGTCTCCAGTTCCAAGTTTGTTTTTTTTTGGCGTGTGCCTGTGTGCGTGCAAGTCTGTGCGTGCACGTCTGCCTGTGCGTCTGTGCGTGCGTCCGTGATGATGTCTTTTCCTCATGGCTTTTTACAAGGCGCGGAACAAGTGAGTGAGAGAGAGACTGTGTGGCCCGCCACTCCTCACACAGACATTTTGCAGTATTTTCCCTTTATTTTACAAGGTCGAGTTGCGATCTCGACGCTCAACCCGGTACGGATGGAAAGCGTACTTGGGAGCGGACCTGACTAGTTTCGAATCCAGGAACCTCCGCTCCCGGGTCCGGCGCCGATGTCATTGCGCCACCAGCCGGCCCCAAAGTTTTTGGGGATGAGCATCACCTCTCTTGGTCCATCAACACAACCTCGATAGTAGGGAAGGCATAACAGTGACTATACTCCGTGAGGTGCTTAAAGAGAGATAGTCAGCCTCGAAACTTGATGGCCAACTTTTATCAACATCTGATAGAGAGCTTACTGATATATGGAATGACAGTGTGGTAGGACAGGTCACAAAGCACTCCAGTGGGTGATTAGAATGGCACAGCACATGATTGGGACTGAACTATTAGCCTGGAGACAATCTGTAACTCTCAATGCTTACGGCACACCCATAATATCGTTGAAGGCCCATCACATCCCAGACACTGTCTGTTCAATCTCTTGCCATCTGAGTTTCAGTTTTACTGACTTGTTACATGTAAATATGGGAACTAAAAAAAAATTAAGCCATACTGCATGCACGGTAAGCATCTGTTTTGCATGGACTGGACTAGCATCGCAATCTCGATGTCTTGAGCAATGACAATGAAGTTCTATTCTATTCCATGGACTGATTGGAACAGGGAACCCCTCTCCAAGTATCAGTGTGCAAAGTTATTCAGTTCTAGAGATGGAGGTACACCAATCCCACATTACCAGCACCTATGCTGAGAGAAAATTAAAGCTGTACAAAGGTCATTGCTATAATCGGTAGTCAGTAAAATCCCAAATGAAACCTCGGTGCCTTTCCTTGATTCAGATTCATCAGAACAGAGTAAGAAACCGGGGGGTGGAGTGTGGCAGGGAATCAAAGCAATGAGAAATCATAAACTTAGAGCGTGGTTTGTTCTCCCTTGAGCTATATATTCCCTTGAATATCCTCACCGAAGAGCTCAGGGAAGGAGGTGGAGCTGCTGAAGATAATATCCTCATGACAACATGCAGTAAATCTAGCATCAAAGTGAAGCATTTCTTTCATCTGGTCGCTTGTAGAGTGGATATTGAAACAGGGTGGCGTTATTCCACTTCTGATGTTGAGCAGAACAAATTCCACAGATCTGTCACAAATATGTCCATGTACTGATGAATACAAGATGGGACAGGAGTGTGTGTGATATAATCCCAATTCCTTTGTAGCTGCATGAGGTGAAGCTGTGATGCACAGGTCTGTGCATTCAATATATTCACAAGCAGAGCTGTCCAGGAAGGTGATGTTGGCTATTGTATCCATCGTGTGATTGTCACAGGTCCCCTCTACTCTACTGGTGAATTGCACTGTTCTCAGAGTCAGAATCAGTTTAATATCACCTGCGTGTGCCATGAAATTTGTTGTTTTTGCAGCAGCAGTACAAAGCAATACATAATAATAAAACCTGTGAATTACATTGGGTGAGTTCCCTCATCTTACCTTTCTGAAATCCACCATTTGTCCTTCGGTCTTACTGATGTTGAGTGCAAGGTGGTTGCTGTGACATCATTCATGTAGCTCATCTATCTCACTCCAGTACCTCCTTGTGTTGTCAGCAAATTTATAGATGGCATTTGAGCTGTGCATAGCCACACAATCATGGGTGTAGACAATGGAGAGCAGTGGGCTAAGCCCACATCCTTGAAACATGCCAGTGCTGATTGTCAGTGAGGTGGAGATGTTTTTGCAACTCCTGGCTAAGGTCATTGTAGAATATAGGAATCTTGTTTGTTTTAGGATGTAATGTTTAGTGTTTTCTTCAAATACTGTTTCACTCTCCATTGACCACTGTTCCCTTTTATTACGCCTCTGAAAGTTCAGAAATATGAATTATGGTCACTTTATTCAGAGCTTTTCACTGTCAGTGAGGGAAAATATTTCTTTTTGGCCCCAGAGACTTTCAAGGTGTCATGGGCAACTACCATAGTGTTCAAGCTAGGCTAAAGTAAGAAACAAATATACTTTAGAATTCTGTAACTAAACTGAGTTTCTTTAGGTTGCAGAGTTCAAAATACAAGCCGTGCCTGCGAAACAAACAGGTTCAGTTTTAGACCATAAGTCACATTCCATCATGGTTGATATATTATCCCACTCAGCCCCATTTTCCTGCCTTCTCCCTCTAACCTTTGATGGCCTGACTAACCATTAAACCATACCAACCTCTGCTTTAAATATACTCAATGACTTGGCCTCCACTGCCATCCATGGCAATGAATTTCACAGATTCACCACCCTCTGGATAAAGAGATTTCTCCTCATCTCAGTTCCAACTGGATGTCTCTCTATACTGAGGCCGTAACAGAACCTCCACAGTATTGCAATGAAATGCATCAAGAGCACATACAGTAAGACTGATTAGAAAGAATAATTACTAAATGTAGAGAGTGAGAGAAACTGGTTCTGCTGTTTATATGAACAAACATATATAAAATCAATTATCAAATTAGTATATTATTGTCACAAGTACCAAAGTACAGTGAAAATATTGCCTTGCGTACTGTTGAGACCATAAGATATAGGAGCAGAATTAGGCCATTTGGCCCATCAAGTCTGCTCCTCCATTTCATCATGACTGATCCATTTACCCCTCAACCTCATTCTCCTGCAGTCTCCCCATATCCCTTCATCCCCTGACTGATCAAGAACCTATCAATCCCTACCTTAAATATACCCAATGACTTGGCCTCCAAAGCCACCTGTGGCAATGAATTCCACAGATTCACCACTCTCTGTTTAAAGAAATTCCTCCTCATCTCCATTCTAAATGGATGTCCCTTTATTCTGAGGCTGTGCCCTCTGGCCCTAGACTCCCCCACCATAGGAAACATCTTCTTCTATGGTTCATACATATCAATTCATTACAGCAGTGTAATAAGTTCAAAGTTCAAAGTAAATTTATTTTGAAAGTACATATATGTTACCATATGCAACCCCGTGATTCATTGTCTTGTGGGAATATTTTTAAAAATCTATAGAATAATAACCACAACAGAATCAATGAAAGACTGTCCATCTTGGGCATTCGACCAGAGCGCACTGTACATATGATAAATAAATGGATCTGAATAATTATGACCTTGAACTTTATTGTCTACTTGCACTGCACTTTCTCCATAACTTTAACACTTTATTCAGCGGTTTGTTATTTTACCTAATATTACCTCAAGGTTGCTGCAATCTTTCATTGATTCTCACAGCCATTTCCTAATCCAGCAATCACAGTAGCCAATTGTAAATTCAAAGTTCAAAGCAAATTTATTATCAAAGTACATATACAACCCTGAGATTCATTTTCTTGCAGGCATTCATAGAGAAATAAAGAAATACAAGAAAATTTACGCAAAATGTGCAAATTAAAAAATAATACTGAGAACCTGAGTTGTAGAGACCTTGAAAATGAGACTGTCGGTTGTGGAATCAGTTTAATGTTGAGGTGAGGGAAGTTATCCACTCTGGTTCAGGAGCCTGATGGTTGTAGGGTAATAACTGCTGCTGAACTTGGTGGCGTGGGATCTAATGCTCCTGTATCTCTTGCGTGATGGCAATAGCAATTCCCAGCACGTAGAACAGAATAGGCCCTTCGGCCCATGAAGTCGTTCCAAAATAATTAATTAATATAAAATAATATAAAATAAAATATAAAATAAAAAAAATAAAAAATAAATAATTAAATACCAAACAAAACTTGTCCCTTCTGCTGACACAAGTCCATATCCCTCCATTCTCTGTACTTGAATGTGACATGTTTTCTATTGCCCTAGCATGCTCAATTCCAATTAATCCTGCTGCTCTCCCCCCCACTTTGATGAAAAAACATCAGCAAAATCATTAACAAAGATGAGAGGGCTGATAGTTCTACTGGCCACGGTAAACTGCCCTTTGTGTGGAGGCAAATAGTAGAAATGAGTGGGGTGGAGGGTTAGTTGAATGCGTTTACAAAGAGCGCTGCCAGAAGAAAGCAGCATCCATCATCAAGGACCCCCACCATCCAGCCTATGTTCTCTTCTTGCTGCTACCATCAGGCAGGCGGTAGAGGGGTTTTGGGTACCACACCCTTAGGTTCAGAAACAGTTATTACATTCAACCATTAGGCTCTTTAACCAGCATGGAAAATTTCAGTCACCTTGATTCTGAACTGATTTCACAACCTATAGACTCACTTTCAAGAACTCTACAAACCCTCACTAATTTTTATAGATGCACTATAGAAAGCATTCTTCTAGGGTGCATCACAACCTGGTATAGAAGTTGTCCTGTCCAAGACCGGAAGAAGCTGCAGAAGATCGTGAACACAGCGCAGCACATCACACAAACCAATCTTCCATCCGTGGACTCACTTTACACCGCAGGCTGTCGGAGCAGTGCTGCCAGGATAATCAAGGACACGACCCACCCAGCCAACACACTTTTCGTCCCTCTTCCCTCCGGGAGAAGGCTCAGGAGCTTGAAGACTCGTATGGCCAGATTTAGGAACAGCTTCTTTCCAACTGTGTTAAGACTGCTGAATGGATCCTGACCCAGATCTGGGCCGTACCCTCTAAATATCTGGACCTGCCTCTCAGTTTTTTTGCACTACCTTACTTTCCATTTTTCTATTTTCCATTTATGATTTATAATTTTAAATTTTAATATTTTCTGATTTCTACTATTTTTAATATTTAGTATTTGTAATCCAGGGAGTGTGAAGCTCAGAATCAAATATCGCTGTGATGATTGTACGTTCTAGTACCAATTGTTTGGTGACAATAAAGTATAAAGTATAAAGTATATGTATATATAAATTTTATCTGCGTGATTTCTCATCTTTTGCATATTGGTTGTTTGCCAGCCTTATGGATATTTTTCATAATTTCTATTGTATTTCTTTATTCCCCTGTGAATGCCTGCAAGAAAATTAATCTCAAGTTATATGGTAACATATACGCACATTGAAAACAAATTTACTTTTTACTCTGAATAGGAAGAGAGATAAATGAAGGATAGGTGGTTGATAGTGAGAGTGGACTCCGTAGGCAGCAGAGCCTATTTCCATGTTGAATGTCTCTATGAATCTTTAATACACATTGCAATCATGCAAAAATAGTTGTAATTATAACAACCAAAAACTTCGATGAGCAGAGCTACTTTTCCTCTTGTTTTGGACTGTTTTCACAGGATTATCATAATCCATTCTCCAAGCCTCGTAAAGAAGCCATGCGTACGTATAAGTTCATTATGTGTGTGGTACTACGGACCAGTACAAAGCCACTTGGAAATTTTCCACGAGTGAAAGAAGCCTGCCAGATAGATGATAATTCAATCAAGCTCTACTAAACATCCGCCAGACAGCCAAGCTCATCCCAGCGCTCTGAAGATGCAACTGTTATTGGCCCATTATTAAACAGCTTGGAGAGCAGTTGTAGAGAAACCACGGCGCCAACCCTCACTCTTCTGGCAGAATGGGAAAGTGCAACAGTCAGGAGAAAGGCTGTATCTTCAGATTCTGAAACAGCTTTCAAAAATTCTCACTAAACAATTATTTGTTAGGTTAATTCATTATTCAGTGGTTTTCCTAAAGCTAACATCATTGAAGCTGAACTCATAACCTGACATTTTTGCTCTCAGGTGTTAACCCTTTAGGGAATATAGCTGAAGATTGTGTGTGTAAGACTGTATGATTATGTGTATGAACGAGTGTACAATTGTGTGAGAATGTGTGAGATTGTGTATGAGTGTCTCTGAGTGTGTAAGATTGTATGTGATTGTGTAATTATTGTGTGATTGAGTATGTGATTGTGAGTGTATGTGCATGCCTCTGTCAGTGTGTGCATGTGAAATTGTGTGTATGTAAAAGATTGTATGTGATTGAGTATGTGCGATTGTGTATAAATGTGTGTGAGGCTGTGTGTGGGTGTAAAGCATCAACAAATCAGAGATTTTGAACTTGATTACAATAAGTAGTTTGACAATTTGATTTCAACCATATATGACAAAGTGGAAAATATGCTTACTCAAAGAATTCAAGTTGCCCTTTCCAAGTTCATTTAATTTATGAATTTGCATAGGATTCAAAATATGTCATTTTCCTATCTTTAATACTACAGACACGCAACAAAAATGTTGGTGAAATATTTGTGGGTAGCTTTTGTTCTTGGCTTCTGTCAATAATGGTTCAATTCTTGTGAAAGGACATGGCTTGTCAACAGTTTGGGCTCCTTCCAGTTCTGTCACACTGCAGGTTATTGATGTGGAGGGGAAGCAGTTTTAATTCAGGCTGCTTCTTCAGGGGCCTGGACTATTGTTTCTATGGGCAGAGGGAGTTCATGAACCCTGTGGTCTGAATGAAGAAGAAATGGTACATTTACATAGGAACAGTTTCAATGTGATTCTTGCTTCTCAGTTAAACACTAACACATTAGCTCCCAAGTTGTTATACAGATTATATAAACATTACATCTCAGTCACAGCTTTATGCTTTGCATTTCCATCAGTCATTTTATTTAAAAAAGCTCATCTAAACTTTTAAATTATGTCTATATCACTTAATTATTATTTATTGTGTGAATTAAACAGGCATTAAGATGCATTTAACAGATTGTTTTATGATTCTGTAGATGCAATGTTTACCTTTAATTTCTAGTCATTGTTAATAGCAGATTATTAAATAATTGTTTAATGTTTGCATTTTATTTGGTTTTCCTCAAATTACAAGTGCCCACAAGTTAACCTACCAATTCATGCATCATAGTGTGTTTTTTTTTGGCATTTTCAGACTTAAAGAGAGCAATTGATCTTAAAGGTGAAAATGAAATCTATTTGCTTTTTTTGGGGCAGGCTGTATTAAAATTACAATTAGCTGATTAGATAATTTCCTACTTCTCCAAGCTTGAAAGGTATCAGTTCATTAGCTAGGTTAAAATTCTGTGAGCAATTCAATTTTATATTAAATAAAAATATACTGAAATTATCATATTTAATATAGTTACTCTTTATTAGCAACAATTATCCTGCCAGCTTGGATTCTACTGAAAACATTCACAGGGCAATGCTTTAACTGAAAAACACACACCTGATTCTCCTAATTTGGAAAGGGCAATGAGCAGGGTAGACCTGACTAGTATGATCGTACAATGACATCATGTGCAATATACTTCAATATATTTCAGTTCATTTACCTCATAACATGTATTTTTCCCCAAAACAGGAGACCCTTTGAAAGTTTGCTTGAGATAGTGTTGCTGTTTGTTTGTTTGTTTATTTATTCATTTATTTATCTATCGAGATGCCGTGCAGGAATAGGCCCTTCTGGCCGGCTGTGCCACACCATCCAGCTTTCCCCGAATTTAAACTTAGCCCAATCATGGGACAATTTACAATGACCAATTAAACCACCAACCAGTAGATCTTTGGGTTGCAGAAGAAAACCGGAGCATCTGGAAGAAATCCATGCAGTCATGGGGAGAACATATAAACTCTTCACAGAAGACATCAGGAATCGAACCCAGATCGCTGGTACTGTAAGGCGTTGCGCTAACCACTACACTACTATAGCACCACTGGCACAAGAGAAAAAGTAGCAATTAACTAAATTTCTCCAGGAAGAGTTTTTAGGAACATCACCATCACAAACAAATGCTTTCCCTTTCCATTTAATTAACAGGAATCTGCACAAAATGGAAAACAAGTGACCTTAATTAAATACTTCTTAATTCCCTCTCAATTTACCTTCAACTGCACAAAATATTGAGTAGAAATAAATGACATATTTATAGTACCTATGAACATTACGTACAATTAGAAAAAAAAGTAGCATTTTAATAGATCTAGCTTTTTAGAAGATTTACTTCTCCAATAATACATTGGGGAGGGGGGCATTGTTAAATTTAACAACTATATGCATAATTGTTAATACTCATATAGGATTCTACTGAACAGTAATGCATTTTAAATACTTGATTTGGTTTCTGTTTTTCCAGTCTCCTCACCCTTCAGTTCACAGTGACTGTTACAATTTCTGTTAAAAAGACCAGTGTCAGCTTCAAACAATGCCCTTCCCCCATCCAAAGCCAAGTGAATTAAGTTTGCCCTGAGTGGACAAGGACCTGCTGTTAGCTTGTCACTGACGATGGACTGATCTCAAGATGTTGGCTGAGGGAAACGTGCTGATGCCTGACCACTTTACTGAAAAAGATGATAACCATCATTGAGATGGTTTCACTGGCGGCATTTTCACACAACACTCTTCTCCAAGGAAGAAAACACATGGAGGTTTTTTTTAATAACTTGAAATTAATTCAGCCAAACCAATAAAGATTGAAGAGATGTCTTTTATCTTCACAAGGTTACTGGGACAGTAGAATTTATCATGTACTTGCCAGGATTATCAATTTAATTTAAACTGTAACACTTTCTAAATATTGTTCTATTAAGTCTGTAACAATCAGTGGCCATAGCTGAGGTATTTATTATTGTCATTTCTGATACAATAACTGAAAAAGATCTGTAGTGAGAATATCTTCACTCATTATACTGGCTTAAGAAGTTTTTTTATAGTTTCCCGTTATTCAGCCTTTTTTCAGATTGACATTTAATTATTAAATGCACACGTAAGATCATAAGATATCAGAGCAGAATTAGGCCATTTGGCCCATCAAGTCCATTCCGCCATTTCATCATGGCTGATCCATTTCAGTCTCAGCCCACGTCACACGTTATGGATTCTGGGAAAGTCCACAGTATTTAAGGCCATTCATATTCCCCAGTACGCAAGAGAACTTTTGTGAGAGAACTTTGCATGAATTATTGACACTAGGTGCTTTTTTGTTGGTTATTTGTACTATTTTTGTTTTCATGGTGAATAAAATATCTGAGCTCTGCAGCTCAGTTGTGCAGCAGCTAGTGTCGTTTTCTCACAACTTCAGGGATCTTGGTTTGATCCTGATCTTGAGGGATCTGAGTGAGTTTATGCATTCTTGCAGCCCAGTGCATTCCCATCGGGCACTCTGGTTTCCTGCTATATCCCACAGACATACTGGTGCAAGTCATCCCTTAGTGACAAAAAAAAGGGAAACGTGTGAGTATATTTGAGGGAATAAGTTGTAGAATCAGGACTGAATTAGGCTGATTATGGTCATGCTGACCATCAAGTACTTTTTTTTTACAAAATGCGTTCCAAGGCCGTACTTTGAAAATAGAATGTAGCACAGGAACAGGCCCTTTCAAATCATCCCATTTGCCTGCGCAAAGTCCATATTCCTCCATTCCCTGCAGGTCCATGTGCCCGTGTAAAGGCCTTTTAAATATTGCTGTCCTATCTGCTTCCAACACTTCTTTGGCAGAACATTCCAGGCTCCTGCTACTCCGCATAAAAACAGAAGCCCCGCTAATCTCATTTCAAAATTTCTGTCCCATCCCCTTCACCTTAAATCTTGGCCCTCTAGTAGTCAATATGTCCACCCTGGGAAAAAGACTCTGACTATCTACCCCCTCTACACCTCTCATCATTTCATTTACTTATAATAAGTTACCCTACAGCTTCTGACACCCTAGAGAAGACAATCCAAGTTTGTCCAACCTTTTCTTGGGCTGCTGTAGAATTTGGATTCAATTTCTGCAGCCATCTGTAAGGAATTTGTATGTTCTTCCTGTGACTGCATGGGTTTCCTCTCACATTCCAAAAAGACACCAGTGTTAGGGTTAGCTAGTTGTGTGCATGCTTTGTTGGCACAGGAAGCTTGGCTGTTGTGTATTTAATACTTAGGCAATATTTGACTTATCTTGTATAGATGTTTTTTCTTTTAAATTACTAATTATGGGCTATATGTGAAAATATGTGAATCACATACATCATCACACTACCTCACCATGACACATGTGCACCTCACTTAAAGTAAACACGAAGTTAGACTCACAATCTTGGACTCCTGTGCCTTCCTTTAAATTAGCTTAATGTTTTGAAGTTATAAAATATAGCAATGTCCACTCTTGCTGGCTGCCCCCAGCACAGCCTCGGACTGTGTTGGTATTTGATATTTTAGAAACAGCTTCTTCCCCTTTGACATTGCATTTCTGAACAGCCCATTAATCCAGAAACACTACCTCACAATTTTGCTAATTTTTTTTGTCTTGTTTATTGTAATTTTTATGTATTGCATTCTATACTGCTATTGGACAACAAATTTCGCAACATGTATCAGTGATAAAAAATCAGATTCTGATTTTGATTCCGCTGGAGGTGATGGAAATTTTATTTGTTGCAGAAGACATGGTCCCAGGTTGGAGTTACAGTTCATTGGAGTGAACATGAAGATAGGACTGGTTACAAATTCTATCCATGTCCAAGAAAACAATATAACAGGACAAAATTCTGATTAAGTAACTACGTAACCTCTTAAGCGGAGGGGGCTTGATCTGCTTTGTGACATTAGTCCTAGCTGCTGTGAGATTGGCTCCTGAATCCTTTATGATGTCACCTGGAGACAGGTTGAAGCCCACCCTCCCCAACCCCCTCCATTAAAGCAAGATGGAATTGCAGCTGACATTGCTTGTATTGTTAATGCATACAAATTGAGGAACAGGAAAGAAGAATTAATTTAATATTAAAGTACACACTTCTCACCAATACTGTTATTTGTGTTTCCAAAGTATACTCTGTTTTCTCTTCAGATCATATGAATCTTTCTCCCTTCGCTAAAGATAAGGATTAAAGATTAGCTTTATTTGTCACATATGCAATGAAACAGGTTCTGAAATGCATCATTTGCTTCAAATCAAATAATCGAAGATTGCGCTGGGGCAGCCCGCAGGTGTCGCCATACTTCCAGCCCAACATATCATGTCCAGAACTTACCAACCCTAACCCTAACCATACGTCTTTGAAATGTGGGAGGACCCAGAGTCATGGGGAAAATGTGCAAACTTTTTACAAATAGTGGCAGGAATAAACTACTGGTGATTTCCGACACTGTAAAGTGCTTGCACTAACTGCAATCCTACCATGCCGCCCAGTAACTAAAAATAACTGTAGCCATAATCCTTTTCCGTTGCCATCCTATTACAGGTTCCAGCATCTGGAATAATCCTTGTTACCTGAAGAGACTTTCGATGTGAACGTGTCTCAGGAGAGTGAGGAGCTGAAGTACTGTCACTCTTGACTGATTGAAGTATGTCAGGTGGATTCACAGAGAACAGCTGCTCCATCTTCATTGATGAAGAAATTTTTCTGAGCTCCATCAGTCCAATGTTTGCTGAGGTCAATATCAAATGTCTAGTGAGGACTGTAGTCTGGCTGCCATACATTTTGGCCTCTGATGTAACAAACTGATACTGGCTTATTTGGTTTTTTTCTTATTAAACCCTGCTTTGAATTCTGTATGCTTACATAAGAATATAAGAAACAGGAAGAGTAGAAGGGCATCTGGTCTTTCATGCCTACTCCACCATTCGTCAAGATTAGAGATAAACTTCCATCTCAGCCTCATTATATTGCACTATCTGCTGATTCCATGATTCCTTTCATATTGTTCTCTATTTTCAATTAATTCAATAATTAAAGCTCCCTGGCCCTCTGGGGTAGAACGTTCCAAAGATTCACCATCCTCTGTCTGTCGTAAATGGATTGCACCTTATTTTGGACTCTCATCATTATCATTATGTACCATGTCGTATCTTGTGGCCGATCATGGCCTCCCATCTATCTTCTATCTGAGAAGTTCTAATAACTTCTTCAAAGTTTTTGCCTGTCCATCCCTTGATGTAATTCATGAATGTTATACGTTATCAACCGTGACTTCTTCATCCATCAGTTTTTCCCCTTACTGCAAGATGTTCAAACTTCCCTTCCCTCAGAAAACGCCCCAGAAATTCCAGCTTGCTTCTTATTCTGGCTTTTTGCAACACTTCCTCATTTGTTACACTGTCCTTTCATGATATTTCCATCATTTTTCTCAAAAACCACATTTCTGCAGCTTCGAGTCTTCCTTCATTCTGCCTTGATATTGTCCAACATTCATTTCCATATATTAGTGTGGAATGAACGTAGCACCACAACACTCTGAGATTCGTACGCATAGAAATTATGTTATTCTTCTGTATCTTGTTCGAACCTTGCAGTTTACACATCACAGCCAGAGAAAACATCATCCCAGTGTCCACCTTGTCAAGTCCTTTATCATTTCAGAGCAATCGCCTCTCAGTCTTCTAATATTTAGAGAATACAAACACATTCTCCCCTCAAAAATACAACCTACCATCCCTGGAACCAGCTTGGTCAATCTTCATTGTACTCCCTCTCTTTAGCAAATAACTAGAAACAAGTGGAATTAAGATGGATTAATTAATTCAAGAAGTGAAAAGGTAAATGATAAACATTTGTTCTGCAGGAGATTATGTAGAACATGGAGTTAAAGTTAAAATCATATCAACCATAATCATATAGAAAGGCTTGAGAGACTACTTGGGCTCCTACTCCTGTTTCTAATACAGTGCTCTCATGTAGCAATCACTAGTAGTAAGAAGGAGACAAGTGGGGGAAAGAAAGCAAATTTACAATTCGGAAAAACAAGAAAAGGACAGATTAAAAATAAAGAGTTGGAAAGAAGATGGAAATTAATTTCAAATGTGGCATGATAGTGTGGCAGTAGGAATAACGCTATTACAGCGCCAGTGACCCAGGCTCAATTACCATCACTGTAAAAAATCTGAACATCCTCCCCATTATTGTGTATGTTTCCTCCAGGTGCTTTGGTTTCCTCCCACATTCCAAAGACATTTAAATTACTAGATTGTTTACGTACATATTTCCATAAATTCTATTGTATTTCTTTGCTTTGTGGCAAATGCCAGCAAGAAAATGAACCTCAAGGTAGTATGTGGCATCAAATATAAACTTTGATAAGTAACTTGATTTTGATATGGATGTGATTGGGCAGCAGGGGCTCATAGGACTGGATATGGTAACATATGGTATATGTATTTTGATAATAAATTTGACTTTGATATGGGTGTAATTGGACGGCATGCGCCAGTTTCCTGCTGTACCTCCATGAAAACTAATCAAATGGATTCAATATTAATTAAAAATTATTCAAGATCGTTAGTTCAGAGAGCCACAGAACCACATAGGAATCAAAAAATGTGGAAACCTCACAACATTTCCTAAGATCAAGATCAAGGGGGTGGAGGGGAGAATGAATCCAATGTTTGAGCAGGGAGCAGATACAACGTGTTGCATAGTTGATCCAGACGTTAACCTCTCCAAACTCAGCAAACTAAGCACAGGAATGTAGCCAGAGGCTTGCCCTGAAGAGTCAGGGACCTGTTACAAGTGTCTTAGAAAGTTGTCACATCAGGACTTATTGCTGTCCATCTTCTTTGTTCTCTTTTGGCATGTTGCCCTTGTCTTTCAAGATTCAAGATTCAAGACTGTGCAATGTCATTTCCTGTACATGAGTGTAAAGGAGAATGAAGTAATTGTTACTCAATAAACACAATAAATAAAATGCATAATTACATTCTGAGGTTGCTGAGGCCTCTGTCGGTCAGAGTTGACCATGGATATGCCATCTTGGGTCAATGTCTCCCATCCACTACATAATGTACTGGGTGGGCACAGGAGTACATTCAGCCAGAGACTCATTCCTCCGAGATGCAGCACAGAGCGTCATAGGAAGTCATTCCTGCCTGTGGCCATCAAACTTTACAACTCCTCCCTTGGAGGGTCAGACACCCTGAGCCGATAGGCTGGTCCTGGACTTATTTCATAATTTACTGGCATAATTTACATATTACTATTTAACTATTTATTACTATTTTTCTATTACTATTCTATTACTATTTATTATTTCCATGACTATTACTATTTACTAATAGTAGTACTACTATTAGTATTTCTATTACTATTTATTATTTATGGTGCAACAGTAACAAAAACCAATTTCCCCCGGGATCAATAAAGTATGGCTATGACTATGACTATATTGTGTCCTAGCTGTCTATTTACGCAAGCCTGGGCAGTATGATACGGAGAGCAAGCTGTTGCCTATGTAGCAATCTCCCCCTCTCCACACATCTGATGAACCCAAAGGAACAGCAGAGACTGATACAGTTTGGTACTAGAAGTGCCGCAGGATTTGCCAGTCGGCATTGAAATCTATGCAGGACTGCTTTAGGGGCTCTAGCTCCGGATTTTTCCCTCAGGGTTTCCTCCTGAAGCCTTCCCCATGAGTGGGTATGGCTGCAAAGCTGCAGAGGTTTAAGATCAGAGTTTTCCTTCTCCTAGATGAGCTGCGAATCATGGCTGACGAGCCCCATCTGCCAAAAATAATTACATAATATAGTTTATATACAGTGACATATATAAACTGTACAAGGAGTAGGCAGCTTATATGACTCGGCATGAATTAGATGGGCCAAAGGGCTTGTTTCTGTGTTGTACTTTTCTGACTCTATGACTCTGAGACATAGATGACACTAGGCACACAAGTGTCTGTGCCTAAGATGAGTCTGTCAGGAGACGATAAAATAGTGGCAGTGTGTAGCGTGGTCAGGTGGATCAGTGGACGGGGGGATTGATCAGCCTTACTACTTGGGGAAGGTAGCTATTTTTGAGTCTGGTGGGCCTGGCGCGGATGCCACATAGTCTCCTCCCTGATGGCAGTGGGACAAACTGTCCATGAGAAGGGTGGGTGGGATTCTTCATGACATTACTGAGGAGGAGAAGATGGCGGCGTGACGCAGCTTTGGCGGCCACTCCGGTGAATGATTATCTGTAATCTGTCAAGTAGGGTGCCGTGCACAATTCTGATTTGATGGAGACAGACGTGAGAGAACGGAGGAACATCTGGAGAAACTTCTGGAATGCCTTTTTTGCTGCCGCTGTTACTGTGTGATCCTGAATCTCTGGAGGAGAAGGCCCCGAGTCCTTGGCTTTGCTTGTTGCTCGGCGGCCGGGGCGGGGTCAAAGCGCTCGGCTGAGGATGGTGCTCGGTGCTCGGTGTCGAAGGGTTGGTCGGAGGCTCAAAGTTTTCGGACAGACTCAGAGTCGGCTGGGGTGGGGTGCTTCCAATGCATCGACAGTTGTCAGTGCCTGGAGGTTTATGGCAGAGGGAGTTTCTCTCTTCTGCCGCCTGCTATCGGGGACTATCGGGAGTCGATCGGAACTTTGAGACTTTTTTTTACCGTTCCCATGGTCTGTTCTTTATCAAATTATGGTATTGCTTTGCACTGCTGTAACTATATGTTATAATTACGTGGTCTTGTCAGTGTTAGTCTTCGGTTTGTCCTGTTTTTTTTGTGATATCACTCTGGAGGAACATTATATCATTTCTTAATGCATGCATGCGTTTCTAAATGACAATAAACAAGGATTGAGTGTCCTCATAATCTAATCTAATATGTACTTGATGGTGTGTAGACTGGTGCCGGTGATGTGTTGGGCAGTTTTGGCTACCTGGTGTAGAGCCTATCTGTCTGCTGGAGTGCAGTTTCCGTACCATGCAGTGATGCAGCTTGTTAGGATGGTCCCTGTGAACTTTTCTGTTTGTCTGAAGCAACAGCTGCTGAAGCATCTACATGCGGCAAATCAGATTATTGCTTGAAATGCAAAACAAAACTGCAAACGCTGAGAACCCAAAACAAAAATGGAAAATGCTTAAGATATTCAGCAAGTCAGGCAGCGTCTCTGGAGAGAGAAGCATGGTTAGCATCACAGTTCAACATCCTTTTATAAGGTCTAAGAAAACTTAGAAATCAAACATGAGTTAAGTTCGAGTGCCTCTACTTTCTTAGAAGTTTGCACAGATTTGACATGTCATTTCAAACTTTGACAAACTTCTATAGATGCACTGTCGAGTGTATCTTGACTGGTTGTAGCACAGCCTGGTATGGAAACACCAATGCTCAGGAATGGAAAAGACTACAGAAAGTATTGGATATAGCCCAGTCTGTCAGACGAAAAGTCCTAGCTGCCATTGAGCACATCCACAAGGTGCACTGTCACAAGCATACAGCATCCATCATTAAGAACTCCCACCATCAAGGCCATGCTCTCTTTTTGCTGCTGCCATCAGGAAGGAGGTACAAGAGCCTTACTGCAGGTCCCACACCACCAGGCCAGGAACAGTTATTAGCCTTTAGTCATCAGGCTCCTGAACCAGCATGGATAATTTCACTCACCTCAACTCTGAAGTGATTTCACAACCTATGGACTCACTTTCATGGATTCCACATCTGTTCTTATATTATTTATTTACTTATTTATTTATTAACACGGTGGTTTCAGTTAATTGGGACAGCTGCTTATTTGTGACAACGATTAAAGAACAAAAAATTATTAAGAAAATCTCTAGGACACTCTTCATTTATTTGGGATACTATGCTGCTTAATTGGGCAGGAGACTGTTGCCAAACAGGTTCTAACTAGCTTCAGTCCCATGCACTTGTGTGGCCGTTAGATGTTACACTGGGTTTAGACCAAACAGTTTTTAAATAGCTTCAGTTGCATGTGTTTGCGTTCAAAAAGCAGTGATTTTTGGCGAATAGTTGGTGAGAAATAAGCAGTAAGACAACTTGGAACTGTTTTGCTCGCTGGGGTTTCAAGCATTCAGGCTTGGAGTTGCCAGAAACAGCCGTGAATGAAAATGAAATGATTTCACTACTTTAACAGGTTAGGAACTTCAAAGAATTTGAAGGTATCGACAATCATCTTGAAAGTTACATTGAAAATGAAGATTTGGAGGATGCAGTCATTGATGGCATTGTTTGAATGAAGTCCATTATCTGCACTTAGTGTCTGCACTGATTTTGTTCATTTATGGTTAATCAAAAGAACACGACACTATATATTGGATTAATTCCTCTGTTGATAATCTTTAGGAACTAAAGCACAGCTTTATTGTACCGTAATACAAGTGGTAGTCTCTAATTTGTTCTGTATTTCATTTAAATACATTATTTTTTACTCAGTGTGTCTTTTTATATCTTACTAATTATTTCCATGAATCTTTGGCTAATTGGGGCAGCCATTTAATTGGGTCAAAATGTACTGGTCCCAATGTGTCCCTATTAACCGGGATCCGCTGTATTATTATTTGCTTTTCTTTTGTATTTGCACAGCTTTTCTTTTTTTGCACATTAGCTGTTTGTCAGTCTTAGCATGTAGTTTTTCATCAGTTCTATTGTGTTTTTTGGTCCACTGTGAATGCCCCCAAGAAAATGATTCTGAAGGTAGTGTATGGTAACATATATGTACCTTGGTAATAAATTTACTTTGAACTTTGAAATGAGAAGAGGAAAGGCAGAAACAAAAGAAAATTACATTATTCATTGCTCATCTAGAATGCAAAGATTTCCCGCAGTCTTTTGACCCCCAATGGATGTAATGCTTTGAGCCACAAATAATTTGGAACTACACCATCAAATGATAGGTTATTGCTCTACATATTTTCCCATTGTGGTTAAGATCAGCTTTCCTGTCTATGATTTATTTTGTATTTGTATCTGTGATCAGTTTCAGAAGAGAGCCCCTACTTTTTCTGCATTCATGATGTTCCTTGTGTGAACTTTGACACCAAAACTAAATGATATCATTGTCTGAGGTTACGTAATATAAAATTTTGGTGGGAGCACAATGTATCGGTTAGTTTTCAGTTAAGTCTCACATCTTCGTCTATTTATTTTTACCACAGGACCGGTATCACATATTGGAGTCTTCAGTCTGAAAACAGGCCTGTACAATACAATCTGTCATTACTTTCATGGGCGGATGCATTAGTGACAGACTGATGAGTGAGAGAACAGGCAGTTTCTCCCTCCTGTTGATAACTACAATTGTCTTTACATTAAGGATACATATAATTAGCTCAATGTGGTACCTATGTCCAACAGGGCTCAAACCAGCAGTGATAACAATCAAACTACTTTTCTGAAAGAAATTCAAATGTCCCACCCAGATTGTCAATGCTTTGGTGGAGACGGAGAGAAAGAATTTGTTTAATGGTGGTTTGCTCCCTCTTCACGCAGGCCGCCATTTATAGCAGGAGCTGATATTCTAGACTGTGTTAAAATTGCAATTTATTTTTACACAGAGTGGTGGATGTGCAGAATGCGCTGCCAGGGGTGGTGGTAGAGGCAAATACGTAAGGGACATTTAAGACACTCTTCAGATTCAGATTTATTTGTCACACGTATGTACATCAAAACATACAGTCAAAGTACTTTTTTTATCGAAGTATGTTTACTATCCACTGTCATGATGAGGCTATGGTCAGGTTGAAGGAGCAACATGTATTCTGTCTGAGTAGCCTCCAATCTGATGGCATGAACATTGATTTCTCGAACTTCTGGTAATGTCCCCCACCCCCACTTTACCATTCCTCATCCCCTTTTCCCTCCCTCACCTTATTTCCTTGCCTGCCCATTGCCTCCCTCTGGTGCTCCTCCCCCTTTTCTTTCTTCCATGGCCTTCTGTCCTCTCCTATCAGACCCCCCCTTCTCCAGCCCTGTATCTCTTTCACCAATCAACTTCCCAGCTCTTTACCTCATCCCTCCCCCTTCAGGTTTCACCTTTCACCTTTTGTTTCTCTCTCCCCTGCCCCCACCTTTTGAATCTACTCCTCAGCTTTTTTTCTCTTGCCGAAGGGTCTTGGCCCAAAATGTCGACTGTACTCTTTTCCTAGATGCTCCCTGGCCTGCTGAGTTCCTCCAGCATTTTGTGTGTGTTGCTTGGGTTTTCAGCATCTGCAGATTTTCTCCATATAGTATATAGTTTATACTATATATAACCTTGACATTCATCTCCTTACAGGCAGCCACAAAACAAAGAAACCCAATGGAACCCGTTAAAACAAAGAAGACCATCGAACACCCAATGTGCAGAAAAAGATCGTGCATACAGTAAAAGTAAACAAATAACTTTCCGAACCGAAGTTCGCAAAAGTGAGTGCACAGCCTCAAAGCCAGTCATCAATGCAGGAATCCAGGAGTCAGTTCACTGCAGAACACAGCCTCAGTTTAGCACAGAGACGAACAAACCTCACGGAGCAGTGAGCTAAACACTGGCCCCTCTTCTCTTTCAGCCCCGAATACGTTACTTGTATTAACTACTAACACGCCCAAGAAAGTGCTGGGAGCAGTGCACAAATGTTGCCACACATTCTGGGTTATGTGGGAGGGAACCATTAAATTGATCCTAGAGTAGGTTAAAAGTTCAGCCTAACACTGTGATGTATTGTTCTATGTTCTATGTTCATCCAGACAACTGGAGATGATTTCATTATATTGCTGACTCATCTTTTAGAGGCAGGGAGATTTCAGGCAATCAGTGTGATCTTTACAGAGTATCATGCCTGTAAGTTCTGCACATCAATACCACTATGTGCTGTGTTGTATGATGTGGGCAATCATGGCCTTTCCATCACCATGATTGTTCTTGGTAAATTTTTCTACAGAAGTGGTTTGCCATTGCCTTCTCCTGGAGAGCGTCTTTATAAGATGGGGTGACCCAGTTATTATGAATACGCTTCAGAGATTGTCTGCTTGGCATCAGTGGTCGAACATCCAGGACTTGTGATATGCACCAGCTGCTCATATGACCATCCACCACCTGCTGCCATGACTTCACTTGACCCTGATCAGGGGCTAAGCAGGTGCTACACCTTGCCCAAGGGTGACCTGCAGGCCAGTGGAGGGTAAGAGCACCTTACACCTCCTTTATTAGAGATGTATCTCCACCTCACCACCCAAAATTGTGATAGTCACTTCATATAAGTGTGTGGATTGTGATCACTTTTGGCCCTTGGGATGTTGATGGTAGCGATCTGCAAGGGTTACTGAGTGTTATGTTTGTTACCATTTATAAACTTTGGTCTTGATTTTGTCTAGATACTGTCGCATGAATCATGGATTGCTTCATAATCTGTAAAAGTGAACATTAGAATTAAATTAAATGAATCAATGAATTGTGACATCAAGATGGAACGATTATTTTCTTATTTAAAGATACGGCACAGAAACAGGCCCCTCCAGCCCAACAAGTCCATGCCATCCATTTACATACTTGTGACGAATTAAATTACTAACCAGCATGTTTTTGGACTGTGGGAGGAAACTGATGCATTCACAGGGAGAATGAACGGACCAGGCGGAATTGAACCCTGCTCACTGGAACTGTGATAGCATTATGCTGACAGCTACACAACTGTGCAATCCTTAATAGTTCAGCTGAAGGTGAGTGACTATAACAGATTGCCCTGTAGAACTGAGGCAGAATGGACTGGCTTCCAAGAATCAGTATTACCTTTATATCGAGTATGATTCCAGCCAGTCTAGTCCCAAATGACTTTGCTTTACATGGACTCACATGTATCCTACTTCGTCAAATGTATTGAATCCAGTGGCAGCCTCGGTGTCTTTTGTCCATTCATGCAACGCTCAATATGTCTGGACTCAGCCAGCTAGCTCCATCACAGATACAACCCTCCCCTCCTTCGAGGACATCGTCAAGACGTGGTGACTCTAGGAGGTAGCATCCGTTATTAAGGAACCTCAGCATCTGGGACATGCCTTCTTCTCATTATTACCATCAGGGAGAAGGCAAAGGAGGCTGAAGACCCACACTCAATGATTCAGAAACAGCTTCTTCACCGCTGCACAATCTATAAATTACAAAAATAAATAAGCGAAATAAAAAACAATGAGGTAGCATTGATGCGTATGACCATTATTCCCTTTTGCACTATTTAGTTATTTTTGAAATTTATAAATTTTTATGACTTTGCACTGTACCATTGCCGCAAAACAACGATCTTCACATCATATGTCAGTGATACTGATTCTGAATCTGAACAATCCACTGACTAAACTGGACACATCATTTATTGAAAACTCAAAGCAGAACAGATTTTAACCTGTGTTTCATTTCCTCTTCTTGGTGAAGAATCATTATGATTCAGATTCTGAACTGAACTACCCTCATAGAAACCAAACTGTGCTCTAGTGAGTCGGTTATTGGTAAGTAGGAAAAATGAATGAGCATTTTTGTATCATCTTCCATCATTCTAATTTCATAATAATACGCCAAATTAAATTTATGCTGCTTCTTGATATAACTTGGCAATTTTAAACTTTATCAGATAGATGCTATTATTGTAATTATAATGGAAATGTTTGTGTTAGTTAGTTCAGCAGTGCAGTTTAAGTCCAAAATATTGTCATGTTCCATGGACTTTGAGCAGTGGATGATGCTTACAGCCCATATTGAACTGAATTAGCTGAATATACTGTATATGTCTGATATTGAGTACCATTGGAGGAGGTAGTGTTACATCGTCTACTCTGCCTGCCTGGCTGAAGAAAACTGCAAAGGTTTCAAACATGTCCTATTATTTTCACAGTTTGTCTTTTTTTGCACATTGATTGTTTGTCCATTTTTGTTTATGCATATTTTTTGTAACTTATATTGTATTCCTTTTTGTAATGCCTGCAAGAAAATGAATCTCAAAGTAGTATATGGGAACATGTATGTACTTTGATAATAAATTTTACTTTGAACTTTGAACTTTAATGGAACTAAGTGTTGCTAAATTTGGCAAAGAGTTTATTACTATAAATCTATAATCCCAGGTTTGCCATCAGCCCAGTTACATTGGATGGGGTAGGAGCATTGGTAAAAGCTTTAACCTTTCCTTGAATAGGGATATGTTCCAAGAACTGTACTTCATACAGCAAGAAAGATCTCTGTAAATGTCGGCCCGCCCTTCCCAGTTTGCACGGCACTCCTTCCAGATTCTTGCAGGTGCTCATCTCTTGAGGCTCCGGTAAGCAGAATATCATCCAAATGTGTACTGAATTTGGGAATGCCCTGCAGCAAACACTCCAAGGATCTTTGAAAGACAGCACATGAAGACAAAACTCTAAGAGTTGTCAGCTATGTGTGAACAAGCCCTTGTATGTGTTCACTGTCAAACATTTTTTTACATTGCTCCCCCATCTCTATCTGTTGACATGCAAAATACATATCCAACTTAGCAAATGATTACCCCCCAACCAAAATTGTAAATAGGTCTTCAGATCCAGGTAGGGATATGGTTCTGAGGATAAGATATTAAACCGTCATCATGCAACATTCACATGTCCCAATGGATCCAGCATCGGTGTAATGGGTACTACCCATTCATTGTACTTAAATTCAATCACTTTCTCTCTGAGAAGTCCTTTATTTCCTTTCTCCATTTTGGTTTATTGTGTAAGTCACCAATCTTGGCTTCAAGAACAATGGTTCCAAGATGGTGTTGGTGATGTACGGTAATGTATTGCAGGCTGCAAGCCATTTAGATCACATTTCTTCTTCCCCCTTCTGAGGTTTGGTCTGAATAACAACTGAACCTCTTTACCATGTCTGCATGCTCTTATGCATTGAATTTCTGCCATGTGGTTGGCTGACTAGATATTTTCATTAATGAGCAGGTGCACAAGAAATGCACCTCATGAAGTGGCAACTGAGTGAACATCACTGAGTAAGCTTGAATAACTTTTCAGATTTAACTGTGCCTTTTTAAGTTGCTGCAACGTTGTCTTGCCAATTGAGTATTTAATCTTGAACATGAGACAGTCAGCAGATGCTGGAAATCTAAAACAACATACACAGAATGCAGGAGGATCTCAGCAAGTCAGGCAGCACTTGTGGAAATGAATAAACTGTTGAAGTGTTGGGCCAAGAGCCTTTCTTCAGAACTGAAAAGGAAGGAGAAAGATGCCGGAATAAAAAGGTGGGGGAGGGGAAGGAGGATAGTTAGAAGCTGATAGGTGAAGGGCTGCAGTGGAAGGAATTTGATAGGAGAGGAAAGTGGACCAGGGGAGAAAGGGAAAGAGGAAGGGATGCAAGGTGAGGAGATAGGCAGGTGAAAAGAGGTAAGAGTCTAGAATGGGTAATAGTAGAGGGGAGGGGGGGAAATATTTTTACCAGAAGGAGAAACCAATAGTCATACCATCAGGTTGAATGCTACTCAGACAGGTTGCTCCTCCACCCTGAGGGTGGCCTCATCTTGGCACAAGAAGAGGCCATGGGGACATGTCAGAACAGGAATGAGAATCAGAATTAAAATGTTTGGCCACCAGGAAGCTCTGCTTTAGGCGGATGGAGCGGAGGTGCTCAACGAAGATGATTCCCGATATCTGATAGGTTTCACTTATATACAGGAGGCTGCATTGGGATCATTAGGCACAATAGACGACCCCAGCAGATTCACAGGCTCCTGGAGGAACTGTTCGGGGCCCTGAATGGAGGTGAGAGAGGAGGTGAATGGGCACTTAATCTGCTTGCAGGAATAAATGGCAGGAGGGAGATTAGTGGGAGGGACAAATGGACAATGGAATCACAGAGTGAGTGATCCCTGCAGAAAGCAGGAGGGGGTAGGTAAAGATATATTTAGTGGTACGATCCCTTTGGAGATGGCAGAAGTTGCGCAGAATGATGTGATAGGTGCAGAGGCTGATGGGGTAGTAGCTTAGGACAAAAGAAACTCTATGGGAAGATGATGTGGGTGCAGATGTACGGAAAATGGAGGAGATGCATTTGAGGGCAGCATCGATAGTGGAGGAAGGGAAACCCTGTCCTTTGAAGAAGGAGGACTTCTCTAATATCCTGGAAAAGAAAGCCGTATCCTAGGAACCGATGTGGTGGAGATGAAGGAACTGAGAAAAAGGAATGGCATTTTTTTTTACAGAAGATAGGGTGGGAAAAGTATAGTCAAGATAACCATGGGAATTGGAAGGTTTATAAAAGATGTCGTTTGATAGTTTGCCTCCAGAGTTGGAGACAGAGAGATCAAGAAAGGGGAAGAAGGTGTCAGAAATGGGCCAAGTGAATTTAAGGCCAGGGCAGGGTGGAAGTTGGAGGACGAAATTGACGAGTCCAGGATGGGTGGATGAAGCAGCACCAATGCAGTCAGAAATATAATACAGGACGAGCTGGGGAGCATTACCATGGAAGGTTTGGAACCTGAACTGTTCTAATTAGCCATCAAAGAGGCAGGCATAGCTGGGACCCATGTGAGTGCCCATGGCCACCCCTCGAATCTGGAGAAAGTGGGAGGAACTGAAGGAAACATTGTTGAGGGTGAGGACCAGATTTAATCTGATTAATCATTATTGCAGTCAAGTTCATATATTAATTCTTTCTCACAATCAGTTCTACTTGTGCTAATAAAGCCCATTTCATTTAACAGTATGGACACCACCTCCTTCCATTACTTGAAGGGAATATTACAAAATTTGGAATTTTTGAGTATGTTCTTTTGTTTCTTATTTTCATGTTTGCTAATTTTATTCATCTGTTTTGAGGTGCAGCGCAGAACAGTTCCTTCGGGCTCTCCCAGCAACCTACCTATGTAACAGTTAACCGGTATGTCTTTGGAATGTGGGGGGGAAACCAGGGCACCATGAGGAAAATCACACGTTCACAGGGAGATGTACAACTCCTCCCAGACGGCACGGGAACTGAACTCCGAACTGCAACACACTGAACTGTCATAGCGTCGCGCTAACCACTGTGCTACTGTGGCACCCCTTGTTACAAGATCTGATGATGAAATGTATCACAAAAGACATTTTTCTTCCCTGAAGCAGCAGTCAGGTGGCATCTATTTCCCTCCTTGGTAGTAACAGCCTTTGTTTGACTTTTGGAAACGATGCTCGGTTTGATTTGCCACATGTCCCATGCATACACTGCCACATGGCACTGCAGCTAACAATTGCAAGTCCAATGCGCTCTGTTCTTGCTGATTCAATAGCCTGGGCAAGGCTCAGTGCGTTCTTAAAGGTCAAATTCATCTCTGATAACAATTCCCTCTGAATAAGTCATTGATTTCACACACTAATCTGTTCCTTAGCAACTGTGAGAATGTATAGCCAGAAGAGCTGACTTCTGTTCATTTTCTAAGTTTGTCTACATGTTCGGCCACATTTTCATTTGATTTCCATAACCATGAATGAAACATAGACCTTTGTATGATTGCACTTGTCTTTGAGTTAAATTGATTCTTCTGTAATAGTATTAATTTCTTAATCTTTTTATCACTACGTTTCTCCAGGCTCGATATGCTTCCCATTAAATAAAACGTAGGGGCTTCCACCACACTAATTAGGATTGACCTTTAGTTATTTTCATCATGGATGCTGCTTGCACCAAAGAGGTGCGGCACAATATTCCCCTTTTCCACCCCAGCCCTGTCCGAGTTATTGAGGTAAATGCCACAATCAAGCCAACCTTATGGATCTTGCTCTTTCCATTTGTTTTAAAGCAGGATGTTGTTAGACTTGCCTTCTCTCACCACAATAGGGCCATAAGTCAGAGGAAGATAATTCAGCCCATCGAATCTGCTCCACCATTTCATCATGACTGATTTATTATCCCTCTCAACCCCATTCTCCTGTCTTCTCCCCTTAACCCTTGAGGCCCTTTCTAATCAAGAACCTATCAACCTCCACGTTAAATGACTTGGCCTCTGCAGCCATCTGTGGGAATGAATTCCACAGGCTCACCACGCTCCGGCGAAAGAAATCCCTCTTTCTAAAGCGATGTCCCTCTGATTTTGAAGGTTGTGCCATCTGGTCCCAAATTCCCCCACTATAGAAAACATCATCTCCACGTTCACTTTATCCAGGCCTTTCAATATTTGCTAGATTTTTTCATATTTTGAAAAAGAGCTTCCCTTCAGTTCAGGTATCACAGACATGAGAAAATCTGCCGATGCTGGAAATCCAAAGCAACACAAGATGCTAGAGGAACTCAGCAGGCCAGGGAACACCTGTGGAAAAGAGTAAACAATCAACATTTTGGGCTGAGACCCTTCAATGGGACAATGTCTCGGCCCGAAACATCAACTATTTACTCTTTTCCATAGATGCTGTCTGGCCTGCTGAATTCCTCCTGTATTTTGTGTGTGTTGCTTCCCTTTAGTTCTATCTGACTTTGAGAACAATTTTTCTCATTGCTAATGTTTCACTTATGAAAATCTAATAAAGTTGGTGGTTGAGATTTAATATTTAGAATTTTTCACGTCTGCAGAAACAACCTATCTAATGTATAACCAAAGAGGCAAGTGTCAAAGATCAAAGGAGTGAGACAAAGTAAACCACCAGAGGCACTACATCTCTTGCAGGATTGGGAAATAACAATTACCGCTCACACACATTCAACTATATACATAATATATACAGAAATTATGTATACTCAGCGGCCACTTTGTTAGGTACCCCTGTACACCTGCTCGATAATGCAAATATCTAATCAGCCAATCATGTGGCAGCAAGTCAATGCATAAAAGCATGCAGACGTGGTCAAAAGGTTCAGTTGTTGTTCAGACCAAACATCAGAATGGGGAAGAAATGTGATTTACTTGACATTTGTCCATTCTCCCCGGGACAACATGGATTTCTTCTGAATGCTCTGGTTTCCTCCTACATTTCTCCTGGTTTGGATTATTATGCTTTCGGCAGGTTGTATTGGTGCTGGAAGCACGGCAACACTGCCATTTGCCCTTTCCACAACCCTTGCAGATGTTACTTGATGCAAAATGGCACATTACACTGCATGTCTCGAGGTACATGTGGCAAATAAAGCTAATCTTTCTATCCATCTATTTAAAATGACAGAAGGTTTGCCACTATTTTGCTTGTGGCATTTATCTGAAGTGGTCATTGAGTGTATATTTGTGGTCTTCTCTGCTGTAGCCCATCCATTTTAAGGTTCGACGTGTTGTGCATTCAGAAATTTCACTGCTGTAATGTGTGGCTATTTGAGCTACTGTTGCCTTCTTGTTAGCGTGAGCCAGTTTGGCCATTCTCCTCTGACCTCTCTCATTAACAAGGCATTTCCACCTACAGAATTGCTGCTCACTGGAATTTTTTTGGTTTCTCACACCAATCTCTGTAAACTCTAGGGACTGTTATGTATGAAATCAGCAGTGTCTGAAACAAGCCTGTTTGGCACCAACTATCATTCCACAGTCAAAATCATTTCGATCACATCTCTTCCCCATTCTGATATTTGGTCTGAGCAACAACTGAACCTCTTGACCATGTCTGCATGCTTTTATGCACTGAGTTGTTGCCACATGATTGATTGGCTGATTAGATATTTGCATTAATGAATAGGGTAGTTGAGAAAGCTTATGGGATGTTAGCCTTCATAAGTTGAAGGATAGAGTTTAAGAGTCGCGAGGTAATGATGCAGCTCTATAAAACTCTGGTTAGGCCACACTTGGAGTACTGTATCCATTTCTGGGTGCCTCACTATAGGAAGGATATGGAAGCATTGGAAAGGTTACAGAGGAGATTTACTGGTATGCTGCCTGGTTCAGAGAGTATGCATTATGATCAAAGATTAAGGGAGCTAGGGCTTTACTCTTTGGAGAGAAGGAGGATGAGAGGAGACATGATAGAGATATACAAGCTATTAAGAGGAATAAATAGAGTGGACAGCCAGCGCCTCTTCCCCAGGGCACCACTGCTCAATACAAGAGGACGTGGCTTTAAGGTAAGTGGTGGGAAGTTCAAGGGGGATATTAGAGGAAGGTTTTTTACTCAGGGAGCGGTTGGTGCATGGAATGCACTGCCTGAGTCAGTGGTGGAGGTAGATACACTAGTGAAGTTTAAGAGACTATTAGACAGGTATATGGAGGAATTTAAATTGGGGGGTTATATGGGAGGCAGGGATTAAGGGTTGGCACATCATTGTGGGCCGAAGGGCCTGTAATGTGCTGTACTATTCTATGTTCTATGTTCTATTAATGAGCAGGAGTACAGGTGCATCTAATAAAATGGACTCTGATTGTATAAGTTCACACATCTTTAACCCTTCATTCATCTGGGTGCCTATTTGAAAAAAAAGGTGGACATTAAAGTGAAGGTACTTCAGGACCTTGGCATCTAAAGTGGTGGGCCGAAACATCGACTGTTTATTCTTTACTTTGATATTAATTTAACTATTTATTATACATATATATACTTACTGGTTCCAAGGTTGTCAAGCCGAGGAGTGGTAGTGGGGGTAAGCTCCCACACCTAAAAGTGCTCCTCACGACATGCACCTCAAGTAACCTCTGACAATCAAGTCCAACTCCTGGCCTTCTCGTGTGGCTTAGCCTCTAAGCCCGGCGGAATCGTTTCTACTGACAGGAGAAGGGGTGAAGGCGGGTCCTGGAGCCTTAAAACCAGTGCTTCAGGTAGATGGAGCTCGTCAGCCTGGGAAGGCAGTCCATCTAAGAGAGGGAAAACTCTGATTTCAAACCTCCACTGCCTTGTGGCCATACCCACTCATGGGAAAGGCTTTGGGAGTAAACCCTGAGGACAAATCCGGAGCTGGAGTCCCTAAGGCAGTCCGACGTTGCCTTCAAATTCGTTCTGGCAACTCCTGCGATGACACTGGTGCCAAGCTGTATCGGCCCTTGCCCTTCCCTTGGATAACATCGGTGTCATGAAGGGGGGAGACTTGCTGCATGGGCAACTGCCGGTCTTCCATACAACCTTGCCCAGGCCTGCGCCCTGGAACTTTCCAGGTACAGATCCATGGTCTCGCGAGACTAACGGATGCCACCAAATATACTTACTGTAATTCATTTTTTTCTTTATTTATCATGCATTGGACTGCTGCTGCGAAGTTAACAATTTAACTGCTGTTTATATTGAACCTGATTCTGATTTTGATTTCCGTAGGATGTGCGTGACCTACTGTGTTCCTCCAGCATTTTGTGTGTGTTTGCTTTGTATTTCCAGCATCTAAAGACTTGCATATGTTTATGACCTAGCAAGTTTAATCTGGCTGAGATTTGAAGCCTTTTTCCGTTCGTCTTATTTTTGTTACACACAAAGCATAACAAATTGCAGCTGCTTTCACGATTCAGTCATTCATCTTTGAGGAAGAATAATCATTCAACATTTCATGCCGAGATCCTTCATGGAGACTGCTAATGTCCTGATGAAGGGTCTTGGTCTGAAAAGTCAACCAGTAGAAATTACTCTCTCTATCCCCTCTACTGAGATCCTTCATGACTATAAGTATCAGATACCCTCTCAACTTCTATTCTTCCAACCACCCCGTTTTCTCCAGTCTCTCCCTCAAAACATTCTCTTAAATCTCCTCAAACTCCCTGTGCAGGTTGCGTATCTCTGCTAAAATTTGGTGCTCAATGTGGAATGCAATGTTTCAGCTGTGACTAGTGCCTCTTCTCAGCTTCCTTGCTCTTAGGTTCACTGCTTCACTTTTAAAATGAAAAATCCTGTATTTTTTCATTGATTCTACCTGACCTTCTGTGTCCCTCCAGCATTTTGTGTGTGTTTCTCTGGATTTTCCAGCATCTGCAGAATCTCTTGATTCTCTGGATTTTCCAGCATCCACAGTCATCCATCTCTGCATAACCTTGCAACAGTAATTTTTTCATGTTGCAGATCCATGGACCACAGGTAAAGAAGAGAGAGGAAGTTTTAATTAACCTTACATCAATAACACTAGCTTGGAGACGAACATTGTGTGCCACTCGCAAAGTAAGCTGAATGAGTTTGCTCAAAGCAACTCACGCAATATCGCAACATAGGGAGAGAGATTCAAGATTCAGAATCAGAATCCGGTTTACTATCAGTGGCATTTGTTGTGAAGTTTGTTGTTATATGGCTGCAGTACATTGCAATACATAACAATAAAAAACTGTAAATTACAGTAAATATATATATATTAAAAAGGTTAAATTAATTAAATAGTGCAAAAAGAGAAAAAGTAGTGAAGTAGTGTTCATAGAGTCAATGACCATTGGGAAATCTGAAGGTTGACGGGAAGAAACTATTCCTGAAATGTTGGATGTGTGCCTTTAGGCTCCTGTACACCCTCCCAGATGATAGCAATGAGAAGAGGACATGCCCTGGGTGATGGGGGTCCTAATGATGGATGCCGCCTTTCTGAGGCATGGCTCCTTGAAGATTTCCTGACGCTGGGGAGGCTGGTGCCCATGATGGAGCTGACAGAGTTCACAACTTCCTGCAGCTTACTTCGACCCTGTGCAGTGGCTCCTCTCCATACTAGATGGTGATGCAGCCAGTTAGAATACTCTCCACAGCAATTTGAGAATGTCTTTGGTGACACAGCGAATCTCCTCAAACTCCTAATGAAGGTTGTTTAATGTCATTTTCTGTCCACAACTGTAAAGGAAAATGAAATAATTGTCACTCTGGATCCAATGCAAAAATGCACAAAATATAAAGAACACAATAGTAATAAAAACAATAAACAGAGAAATACATATGATAGCTTATATGCATTGATTGTAAGCCTATAGAGTGTTGTGAGGCTGTACATAAGATAACCGACAGGAAATAATATAATAGAAGCGGAGTTAATGGGCGGTGATGTTGATCAACCTTACTGGTTGGGGAAAGTGTTTTTGAGTCTGATGTCCTGGTGTGAATGCTACATAGCCTTCTTCCTGATAGGAATGGGAGAAACAGTCAATGAGCAGGGTGGGTGGGATAGCACATCTCAGTAACCTGAAATCAGCAAACTAGAGGGAGAGCTTGTATCTTAGTCTTGTGACACAGTGGATGGGGAAGGATGAGATTACTGATGGGTAATCACAAAGGCCTTAACATTGAACTGTCTGTGTACTGGTGGTTTTTGAACCAAGTAGGGGAACTTAGAGGAAACTTGCATCGACTTGCATGCTGGCTTGTATATGGAACCAAGAACAAGGAGACGTTTGTAAGAGGTCTTGCATGCAAGGATCTGTTTGACGTCTCTGACAGCTTTGATAGAAGCTCAGGCTTGCTCTTTTCATATTGCTGGCATCACAGCGTTACCTGCCGGCTTATAAAGCCTGAAGTCTCCTCTCCGCAAACCTCTCCGCAGTATTCCTGTCAGAGCTAGTCAGATAGCCACACCAGGTGATGCAGCCTAACCACCCAGCAGTCTGCAGTTGGTGCGTGAGTGACTCCTATTCCTTGAGGTGGCCCAAAGCAATCATCTCAAGTGGGCCATAACAGGAACGCAGCTGTCTTTGTAGAAGCCTCTTTGTGTACAGATCACTTGAGAGGGTAAATGACCATGTAACATATTCATTAAACGACTGCACAAAGGTAATTGGTGAATAACATCAGTATGTAAGAATTTGTCAAATGGCTTTAGTTGAAGATCTAAAGGACTCTGCCCCTGGATTGCTTTGTCAGTCAATGAGACCCAGCCTTCAGGCTTAGCAGCTGTTAAGATATCAGAATTAAAATCTGTTAAAAAACAAAATACAACAAAAAAGTTTTCTGCTTTAACACTTTAATGTACTAAACTATTTGACATACATCAAAAATTGCTTATATATTAATTGACTTAGATAAAATGAAAAGCAATTTAACTTCTATTTATTACCTGTACTGTTTCTTCCCTTAGATGTCAATGGGCCTCCTGGACTTGCCCATGTATTGAGAGATCTGAAGAATTCTGCCCTGCCTCCAGAGCCCATTGACATACTGTAGACGGGTGTTGCCACAGCAGATTGACAGTTTTTAAAAAGAACACTGGGTCGACTGTTTGGAAATCACAATTAATCTTCAATATCTCCTTAGCTTAAAGGGAACACAAAAGTTTGAGAGCATTTTGTTGAGGGTCAAGTGGAGTACTAGTGCTGTGAGGAGAGCATGGTTGATGGGAGATTCTCTCCAGACTCATTGAATAACTTGAATTTAGGAGCCGCGAGGTAATGTTGGAGTTCAATAAAACCCTGGTTAGACCACATTTGGAATATTGCGTTCAGTTTGGTCACCTCATTAGAGGAAGCATGCAGCTACTTTAGAGAGGGTGCAGAGATTTACTAGAATGCTGCCTGGATTGGAGAGCGTGTCTCATGAGGAAAGGTGAGCGAGCTAGAACTTTCCTCTTTGGAGCATAGGAAGATGAAGGTGATTTGATAGAAGTGGTCAAGGTGATAGGAAGCATTGATCAAGTGGACAGCCAGATACGTTTTCCCAGTGCATTCCCTGGACACCCACGAATGCACTGCCACACACAGCTCCAATCTGCTGATCAAATTCGCAGCTGACATAGCATCGATCAGTCTTATTCCTAGTGGTGATGAGACAGCCTACAGAGGAGAGGTTGACACCCTGAGACAGTGGTGCCAGGATAACAACCTCTCCCTCAATGTCCAAAAAGCAAAAGAGCTGATTGTGGATTACAGGAGGAACGGAGACAGGCTCGGCCTGATCAACATCAATGGGTCTGCAGCTGAGAGGGTGAGTAGTTTCAAGTTCCTCGGTATACCCATCACCAATGATCTCACCTGGACTCTACACACTGGCTTTGTGGCAAAAAAAATGCACAACAGCGTCTCTTCCACCTCAGGTGACTGGAGGAGCTCGGCATGGGCCCCCACATCCTCAAGACCTTCTACAGGGGCACCATTGAGAACATCCTAACTGGCTGTTTCACTGCCTGGGTTGGGAACTGCACCAACCTTGATGGCTGGGCACTGCAGAGAGTAGTATGGACAGCCCAGTGCATCTGTGAATGTGAACTTCCCTCCAGTGAGGACATTTATAGCAACATGTGCAGAAAAAAAAGCGGGCAAGATCATCGGGGAATCCAGTCACCTCAACCATAAACTGTTTCAGTTGCTTGCATCTGGTAAACTGTACCGCAGCATTTTAGCCAGGACCAACAGGCTACGGGACAGCTTCTTTCTACAAGACATTAGACTTTTAAGTTCACATGTCTGTACTTTGCAACAGAGTGATAACGCAAAGATTTTCGCTCCCTCACGTTGTGGGATAGATGTAAGATTTAAATAAATTCTAGATTCTAGATCTTCTAGAAACCGCTAATACAAGGGGACATCATTTTAAAGTGATTGGAGGAAAGTATTACTCCCAAGCCCAGCTGTGAAAGCAGGAGGGCTGGTTATGGGGCTGGCAACCCCCATCCCGTAAAAACCCAGTGCTACAGAAATGGCAACAGAAGATCAAAACATCTCATCACTGGGAGAGGAAGGAGAAGATGGGCTACACCCAGGGACAGTTTGAAAAACTGGTCCAGGTCAATGGGCTCTGGTGAGTTGCTGTCAGCAGCCTATGCCCCGGTAGGAGGTAATGGGCTTAATAAGAAGAAGATGAGGAAAATATAGGGGGTAATGTCAGAGATAATTTTTTTACACAGAGAGTGGTGGGTGAATGGAATGTGCTCCCAGGGGTGGTGGTCAAGCCAGAAACATTAGGAACATTTAAGAGACCTAAAAAGGCACATGGATGATAGAAAAATGGATGGCTATGTGGGAGGGAAGGGTTACATTAATCTTAGAGTACATTAAAAGTTGGCACAATATACTGTGCTGTCATGTTCTATGTCCTATAACTACTAGACCTTGCTCCTTGACTGCTTCTCCATCTTCTTCCAGTTTTTCTTTCCCTTCAAAATTCTCCATGCATACATCATAATTTTGTGAGGAATTCCAGAGACAATGATAGTGATGAGGAACGCTTTAATTTAAACTGATGCAATATTCTCAAACTACCTTGTCAGAAGAACCATAGCATTAGGGATGTCCGTGCTTTGTAAAATAAAATCTATGATGTCGGACTCTCATTCATCTGTACCTGAGTTTGTGAGATGCATCATGAGGCAGTTGATGAAAAGGTACCATGCCTCTCTGAGGAAGACTGACACCCGGTGACTGGGTCAGAAAAAGTAGGTACTCAGGGCTGTCATATGGTTAAAGCATTGTTATTGCTGTCAGGAAATGAAGCATAGATTTGCATGATTCAAGGCCTCAGAGCGGAAGCATTTTTGATATTGACCTTTTCAGAGAAGTGGTGGGTCATATTAGGATCAGGCAGGACATAGAGGTGTTGTCAAAGAGGCTCTTCACCTGAGGGAATGCAGAAAGATAAGTTAAATCCAAACAACAGGAATTCTGCAGATGCTGGAAATTCAAGCAACACACATCAAAGTTGCTGGTGAACGCAGCAGGCCAGGCAGCATCTCTAGGAAGAGGTGCAGTCGACGTTTCAGGCCGAGACCCTTCGTCAGGATTAACTGAAGGAAGAGTGAGTAAGGGATTTGAAAGTTGGAGGGGGAGGGGGAGATCCAAAATGATAGGAGAAGACAGGAGGGGGAGGGATGGAGCCAAGAGCTGGACAGGTGATTGGCAAAAGGGGATACGAGAGGATCATGGGACAGGAGGTCCGGGAAGAAAGACGGGGGGGGGGGTGGAACCAGAGGATGGGCAAGAGGTATATTCAGAGGGACAGAGGGAGAAAAAGGAGAGTGAGAGAAAGAATGTGTGCATAAAAATAAGTAACAGATGGGGTACGAGGGGGAGGTGGGGCCTAGCGGAAGTTAGAGAAGTCGATGTTCATGCCATCAGGCCATGCCATCCAGCTTTCAAATCCCTTACTCACTCTTCCTTCAGTTAGTCCTGACGAAGGGTCTCGGTCTGAAACGTCGACTGCACCTCTTCCTAGAGATGCTGCCTGGCCTGCTGCATTCACCAGCAACTTTGATGTGTGTTGCATAAGTTAAATCCAGAGCTTTCATCCTGATCTCGTTCTCCATGGAGATGGAAATGAAGTGTATTCACATTGCAAACAATACATCAGTGATTTGATGCATTGCCATTCACATGCTAAAATTCCTGATGTAATATAGCCAAAAATGGTTTGACTTGTACTAACCCCTGGATACTGTGGTATTCTTTCTCTTGCGCAAGTGACACATTAATGACAAACTAAAGGATATGGCAGAAAGTACGGTAGTGTAGCCTTTTGCACGATACTTTTAGAGCTCAGGGGATCAGATACCAATTCCAGCACCATCCATAAGGAAACCCTGTATGTCCTCCACTTGATATGCATGGGTTTTCCTGGAAGCTCTGGAAAAGACACTGTTTGAAGACATATCAGGTAGATTAATTGACCGGGGTTAAGGTTAAGGTTAATCGGGATTGTTGTTGGGGGTTGCTGGGGCAAGAAAGTTCAAAGGACTAGAAGGACCTGCTCCACACTTTACCACTAAATAAATAAAAGTCCCTTGGTGAGGAGAAGCTTAGGAGAATCAATGGTGCCTAATGGCGAGTCCTTTGCTTGCATCTTCGGAAATAGCTCTATTTCAATCTTTAATATCTCTGTTTTTTACCTTTCAGGGTTCTTTTGAAGACCCTGACCTGGAGTTACATGCTGACTATGGTTCTTTGTCGGAATGGAACCCACTCTCGGGGTTTCACAACACACCAAGGGCACGGCCTAAGATCTTCGCTTGCCTTCGGAGGTCCGAGATTTCATGGCTCTGGAGGAGGATTGGAAGTCAGTGTCCGGGCAGGAGGTTGGTGTGTTGTGGGAGTTGGAAGATCTAAGGCTGTGTGCCCAGAGACCTGAGATCTTTGGGCCCAGAGTTTGGAAAATACGATGAAACAGATTTTTAACATTGTAAACCAGCGAGTTGCTTGTTATGTCTCCCCTCTCACTGTGAAACAGAGACATTTCTTTCTCCCTTATTAGGGAGAGAGAGAGCCTGTGGTATGTCAAATACAGGGTGAATGAGTAGTCTTTGGAATACTGCAAGTCTATGTCTTTGTTGTTGCTTTGCTGCATGCTTGAGTGCTCAGTGGTGGGTGCCGATGCTTTTATTTGTTGATGGGGGAGGGGGGATCATTGCTTGCTGCCGTTTACATGCGGGAGGGAGAGGAGCTGGGGGGGGACCTTGGAGTTCTAACATTTAACTGTCATCCATTCTTTGGGGGCACTCCTCTGGTTTTCGTGGATGGTTGCGAAGAAAAAGCATTTCAGGATGTGAATTGTATACATTTCTCTGACATTAAATGTACCTTTGAAACCTTGATGATTACTTTACAGGTGTCTTTGGAATCAGAATCAGGTTTATTATGATGGACATATGTCATGGAATTTGTTGTGTTGCAGCAGCTGTACAGTGCACAGTGTAATACACAAAAGAAACAATCAGTTACACTAAGAAACATAAAAAATAAATAAGTAGGGTTCATGGGTTCATGAACTGTTCAAAATTCTGATGGTGGAGGGGAAAAATGTTGAGTGTGTGCCTTCAGGCTCCTGTACCTCCTCTTTGATGGTAATAATGAGAAGAGGGCATGTCCTGGTAGGTGTGAGTCTTTAATAATGGATACTGCCTTCTTGAGGCATCACCTTTTGAAGATGTCCTCGGTGGTAGAGAGGCTAGTGCCCTTGATAGAGCTGGCTGAGTTACAACATTCTACAGATTTTTCTGCTTTCTGCTCCAAGACCAAACGGTGCCACAACCAGTCAGAATGCTCTCCATGGTACATCTGTAGAAATTTGCTGAAGTCTTTGGTCTGTCCAACTTTTCTAGAGTCTTTGGTGATATATGAAATCCCCTCAAACTTCAAATGAAATATAACTGCTGGCATGCCTTCTTTGCAATCGTATCAACATGTTGGGTTCAGGATCGATCTTCAGAAAAGTCCAGAATCTTCACCGTCTAGTAATGTTCAATTACAATTAATAAATTTCAGTGTGAACATGAACAATTAAATAGCTGAAGGTATCTTGGACAGAATTAAGAACATCAAACTGATTGGGCTCTGGTCCTGGTGGCACATAAGTAGATGGAGAATCTGCTTGACAAGCTGCTTTTCAGGATCCTAACTGTTCACTGAAGTCAGAGATTATTGCCTTAGATTGGATGGATGTTCATGTAATTTGAAATTTCATTAAGAATTTTCAAAGAATTTGTGAGTAATAGGACTGTGGGCCCATTAAACAAATTGGGCACAATGTCACATTGCCACAATGATACAATTAATCAAAACACGCTATTTCATCAATGTTTACATTGGGTTTGAATTTGAATTCTGTGATTAGCTTTAGAACCTTACCTGATGGGCAATAGATCAGCTATGGGAGAAGATTTAAATCAATTTAGCCAAATGGACTTGGAATCTGCCTTTTTATTTTGCAAAGTGATCTGATGCTAGTGTAATGAATATTCATATATGTTTATATTGACTGACTATTATAATTAGATAGATTAGGGAAGACTAGGTAGGGTTATGTATGTATATTAATGCAATGACAGTAAAAGATTGGGTGTCATGAGATTTTTCTTTCCCCAGAGGACTGTGTACTTATGGAATAAATGTCTCTAAATAAACACTTGTTGCATACACACAGCAGCGAGCTGGACTAGTTTCTGAATGGAACTGAGGTCAATGTGTACAAAAAATTTTATTTGACTAAACTATTATAAATCACAATCACATGATCTCTTTGATTAGTTTTCTTTCTTTGTGGCAGCCAATTTTTTCCTAGATTAACTGTTTTGATCATTTGTTTCATCCATAATCCGATGGATAATGGATGAAATTTAGCCAAATGGATGCAGCTTAGTGTTCTGGAGTTCCATTGTTTTCGACGTGACAGAGCCGGAGGGATTAAAGGGGGAGGAATGACATTACTACTCTGGAAAAATGTCACAGTAATGCACAGTCAGGACAGATTGGAGAACTTGTCCACTGAGAGTTTATGGATAAAATTGAGGAATAAGAAATGTATGACCATGTTAATGTGATTATATTATAGGCCACCCAACAGTCTGTGACATTTAGAGGAGCAAATATTTAAAGAAATCACACACTGCTGCAGGAAACAAGGTGATTTTAACTTTCCACGTACTGACTGGGACTCCCATACTGTAAAAGTGTTGGATGGGAAAGCGTTTATCAAATGTGTTCAGGGAAGTTTTCTTAATCAGCACATAGAAATCCCAGTTAGAGAGAGTACGATACTAGATCTCCTGTTGGGGAATGAGACAGGGCAGGTAACAGACGTTTGAGTATGGAAGCACTTTTCTAGTAATCATAATGCCATTAGTTTCAAGGTAATTATGAAAAAGGATAGGTCTGGTCATCAGGTTGAAGTTCTAAATTGGAGAAAGGCCAATGTTGATGGTATCAGAAAGGAGTAGCAAGTGTGGATTGGGATAAGCTGTTTTGTGGCAAAGATGTACTTGCTACGTGGGAGATTCTCCAAAGTGAATTTTTTAGAGTACAGTGTTTGTATGTTCCTCTCAGAATAAAGCAAGGATAACATGTTTATGGAACCTTGGAGATATTGAGGCCATGGTTAAGAAAAAGAAGGAGGTACATAGACAGGCAGTTACAAATGAGGTACCTGAGGAGTGTAAAAAATGTAAGAAGAAAATCAAGAAGGCTAAAAGAAGACATGAGGTTGTTCCAGCAGATAAGGGAAGGGGAATCCTAAGGTCTTCCACAGATATATTAAGAACAAGAGCACAGTAAGAGAAAAAAATGGCACTCTGGAAGATTAGAATGGTAATCTATGGAGCCAAAAGAGATTGGGGAGATCTTAAAAGGGTTGTTTGCATCTGTATGAAGATTGGAGGATAGCTAATACTATTCTGTTTTTTAAGAAATTCTCTAAGAATAAGCCAGGAAGTTCTAGGGTGGGTGAGCATGACATTAGTAGTGGGAGGGTTACTGGACGTATTCTAAGGGGCCAGATGTACATGTATTTGTATAGACAGGGACTGATTAGAGATGGTCAACATAGCTTTTGAGTCTAGCTAATTTTATAGAGTTTTTGAGGAAGTTACCAAGAAAGTTGATGAAGGCAAGGCTGTGGATGTTGTCTAAATGGACTTTAACAACACTTTTGACAAAGTTCCGCATGGAAAGTTGGTCAAGAAGGTTCAGTCTTTTGTATTCAAGATGAGGTAGTCCATTGGATTAGACATTAGCTTCATGGAAGACGCCAAAGAGTGGTAGTGGAGGTCTGTGTGCTGCAGGGATCAGTGCTGGGTCCTTTATTGTTTGTCATCTTGGGCTCACTTTACACCGCACGCTGTCGGAGCAGGGCTGCCAGAATAATCAAGGACACGATCTAGCCAGCCAGCACACTTTTTCGTCCCTCTTCCCTCCAGGAGAAGGCCCAGGAGCTTGAAGACTCGTACGGCCAGATTTGGGAACAACTTCTTTCCAACTGTGAAAAGACTGCTGAATGGATCCTGACCCGGATCTGGGCCGTACCCACCAAATGTCCGGACCTGCATCTCGGTCTTTTTGCACTACCTTACTTTCCATTTTTATATTTTCTATTTATGATTTATAATTTAAATTTTTAATATTTACTGTCGATTTGTAATCCAGGGAGTGGGAAGCGCAGAATCAAATATCGCTATGATGATTGTACGTTCTAGTATCAATTGTTTGGCGACAATAAAGTATAAAGTATCTATATCAGTAATTTGGATGATAATGTGGTAAACTGGATCAGCAAATTTGGGGAGGTAGTGAATAGTGAAGAAGACTAACAAAGTTTACAGTAGGATCTTGACCAGCTAGAAAAATGGGTTGAAAAATGTCAGATGGAATTTAATGCTGACAAGTGTGAGGTTTGCACTTTGGGCGGACCAACCAGGGAAGGTTGTACATGGTGAGCTGTAGGGCACTGAGGAGGTAGAACAGAGGGATCTGCAAATACAGATCTGTAATTCCTTGAGAGTGGTGTCACAGGTAGATAGGGTCATAAAGAAATCTTCTAGCACTTTGGCCTTCATAAATTAATGTATTGAGTACAAGAGTTGGAATGTTATGTTGAAATTGTTTAAGATATTGGTGAGCACTAATTTGGAGTATTGTGTGTATTTTTGGTTACCAACCTACAGGAAAGATGTAACGAAGATTGAAAGAATGCAGAGAAAATTTACAAGGACTTGAGAGCTTGCATTATAGGGAAAGGTTGAATAGGTTAGGACTGTATTCTTCAGAACATAGGAGACTGAGGGGAAATTTGATAGAGGTATACACAATTATGAGGGAAAGAGATAGGTTACATGCAAACAGGCTTTTTCCACTGAGTTTGAGCGAGCTAGAACTAGACATCATGGGCTAAGGGTGAAAGGTGAAATGTTTAAGGGTAATATGAGGGAGGGGAATATTCTTCACTCAGAGGGTGGTGAGAATGTGGAAAAAGCTGCCAGCACAAGTGGCGGATGCAGGGTCGATTTCAACATTTAAGTGAAATTTGGATAGGTACATGGATGAGAGGGGTATGGAGGGCTATGGTCTGGGTGCAGGTTGATGGGATTTGGCAGATGAACGGTTCAGTATGGACTAGATAGGCCGAAGGGCCTGTTTCTGTGCTGTAGTCTTCCGTGATTTTGTGACTCTATGATTTTAAAAAAATGATCAAAAGAGCTCTCCCAAGCCTTCAGGCTAATCACCTCCACTCACTAACCCATCCCACCAACTCCAAACACACATCACCTTGTGTTACTTTATGTTAATGCAATCAATCTATGTATGCTGTATGCCAGTATATTGCTGTTATATTAATATTGTTATTTTTACTTGTAGAATTCTTATATGCTGTATTGGACTAACAAATATTTTGTTCTCCTTTACACACGGGTACGGAAGGCAATAAACAATCTTGAATCCATATAATCGCTGTTCGGTGGGTAAATCTCACTGGTGGAGACTTCATATTCACAGGGGCTGAATTAAGCAGCAGGGTTTTTAGACTTGTTTATTATGTACTGTTTGCAGTAGATTATCAGATATTCATACCATTGAGTGATAAGAATAGAAACCTACTAGCAGAGGTGTCTTTGCAAAGGAATATATCTATTAATACTTGTGCCAGAGCCATGTTATTTTAAAACTCCCTTCACAGTTAGAAGTGCAGATGCTGACGAACTGGAAGGAAACCTCTGCCAAAGACAACTTTCACATGTTTTCCCCTTCCATTGGTCTCCCGGTGGTAAACCATCTGGCGCCAGAACAGGACTCTTGGCACAGTGTATTATATAGCAACATCTGGTATAAAAATGACAAAACACTTAAGTACCAGCTGAAAAATATAAATGGCTTTTTACGCTCAGTGGCCACTTTGTTAGGTGGAGGAGCCAAACCGATGTGGTCTTCTGCTGCTGTAGCCCATCCACTTCAAGGTTTGATGTGTTGTGCATTCAGAGATGCTCTTCTGCACATCACTGTTGTAACGTGTGGCTATTTGAGTTTCTGTCACCTTCCTGTCAGCTTGAACCAGTCTGGCCATTCTCCTCTGACCTCTCAAGGTGTTTTTACCCTCACTGAATGTTTTGTTGTTTCTTGCACCATTCTCTGTAAACTCTAGAGACTAATGTGCATGAAAATCCCAGGAGATCAGCAGTGGATGAGATACTCAAACCATCCTGCCTGGCACCAGCAATCATTCCACAATCAAAGTCACTTAGATCACATTTCTTCCCCATTCTGACATTTGGTCTGAACAACAACTGAACTTCTTGACCACATCTGCATGCTTTTGTACATTGACTTGCTGCCACGTGATTGGCTAATTAGATATTTGCATCAACGAGCAGGTGTACAGGTGTACCTAATAAAGTGGCCACTGAGCAACAGATGGTTTAAAAATAATGGAGTACATAAATACCAGCTGAAAAATATAAATGTCTTTATAAATCTGTGGCTGTTTTAAAATTCATCCACCTGCAAAACTGCAGTGCCCCTTTCCATTCAGGTTTTCGTGAATTTCGTGGAATATTTTTGTGTCTTGCATGACAGTGTTCCAGTAAATGGTCCCATCGTCTGAATCATTCCATTGCAGAAGCTAATTAAAATTCTATTTTATTTTGAAAGGAGGGTTGAATGCTTATTTACAAGGATAATTCCAATTTAGAGGTTCTATGGTTAGAAGCTTTACAATACATATAATACTGTTGTTTCTTTTATGGTAAACCCATAGGTCAAGGCAGGTATGGTAGAACAACATCATCCATGCAAATTAATCATAATTAAATGAATCAATATGCAAGTGTTGACATTTAACTCTTTTTCTCAACCTCCATTTATGTATTCCAAATAGCACGGTAATGCAAACAGACATATACAGGTACACAAAAATAACAATTGAAGTACTGATTATGTGGTAGTTTATGATTTTCTAATGCCTAGTATCTGTGTTTTGTCACACTCTGTATCATAAGATTCTGTAATTGTATGCCTATACTAACACACTATACTGCACGTGTGTATGAGAGACTCATACTGACATTCGCAGCTGTCAACAGCAGTCTCACTCAGAAAGGTCACAAAAACCTGCCACTCATACTAAGCAGTTGGACTAAAAGATCAGGCAAATTTTTATGCAGGGATTGTCATCTGCCAGCAAATTAATGGTGCATTTGATACTTCAGATCATAAGTTTCCACTGCTGGATGTTATAAAAATTGTCTTATTTACATTGCAGTGTGATGTTCGCTGTGCTGCATCCAGCTGTACGTAACCACATGTTAAGGCTTGTAGCTGTCAGTTTATCTACCCCATGCCGCGCTCCTGGTTTATATTTATACATCAGCTGAATTAATAACACAGGTTTGGAAAATAACTGAATTTGAACTAACGCTCTCTCATCTATAGTTACAACACAGATAAAAGAGCGGAGAGACAAGGTTTGCAACAGTGAGCCTATGTTTCATTCAGTAAAATGGGAGACAGTGTGAGAGTCCAGGGCTAAGGACTGTAGGCCCGGAGGCTGCCAGTCCTGGAGTTGAAGGATTGTCTGTGAGTGTGAGAGTGCAAGGCTAAGGACTGGAGGTCTGGAGGTTGCTGGTCCTGGGGTTGAAGGGTTGTCTGTGAGTGTGAGAGTGCAAGGCTAAGGACTAGAGGCCTGGAGGTTGCTGGTCCTGGGGTTGAAGTATTGTCTGTGAGTGTGAGAGTCCAGGGCTAAGGACTGGAGGCCTGGAGGTTGCCGGTCCTGGGGTTGAAGGATTGTCTGTGAGTGTGAGAGTTCAGGGCTAAGGACTGTAGGCCCAGAGGCTGCGAGTCCTGGTGTAAGAAGCCTGTCTGTGTCTATAAGAGGGCCGGTGTGTGGGACGGTGGGAAAGGGGCTTGCTTTGCTCTTGTTGCCTTCTTTCGTTTTGTTGTTGTCGCTGCTGCTTGTGTTGTCCTGCTGAACATTGTGGTCATGTTATGTTGGTGGCGGAATGTGCGGCAAAACTTGCAGGCTGCCCCCAGCGCATCCTTGGATGTGTCGGTTAACTCAAATGATGCATTTCACTGTATATTTTCATGTTACTGTACGTATGATCAATAGACCCGAATCTGAATCTGAAGTTGATATGAAACTAATAGAAATTTTGAAGGAATTAAATCAAGAATAAGTTTTTGATTATTAGCTACAGGAGGAGGAAAATGGAAGTTCATGAGCCAGTCATCATTGGGGGAATCAGCAACTTTAAATTCCTCAGCATTTTCATCGCAGGGCATCCTTGTCGGATCCAGCAGGTAAGTGCCATTACAAAGAAGGTATGGCAGCACCTCTACTTTCATAGAGGATTACTAAGATTTGGTGTGTCATCAAAAAGTAGTGGATACAGCCCAGTCCATCACGAGTAATGCCCTCCCCACCTTTGAGCACATCTACAAGGAGTGTTTTGTAGGAAAGCAGCATCCATCACCAAGGGCCCCCACCATCTAGTTCATGCTCTCTTCTCATTGCTGCCGTCAGGAAGGAAGTACAGGAGCCTCAGGACCCACTCCAGCAGGTTCAGGAACAGTTATTACCCTTCAAATATCAGCTCTTGGACCGGATGTGATAACTTCACCCAACTTCACTCACCCTAACACTGAACTGTTCATACAAGCTATGGACTCACTTTCAAGGACTCTTCATCTCATGATCTCAATATTTGTTGATTATTTGTTTATTTATTTCTTTTTCTTTTTTTTATTTCCCCAGTTTGTTGCCTTTTACACATTGGCTGTTTGTCCGTCTTTATTGTGTGCATTTTTTCAGTGATTCTGGGAATCAATGACAAATATTGATGCAGGGGATCACAGCAGCAAAGTCTGCTAGTGTAGGGGTAGCAATGTACCATAATGCTATTACAGTGCCAGAAACCTGGATTCAATTCCTCCACTGTTGGTAAGGACCTAGTCTGTTCGCCCCATGATCTCAAGGGTTTCCTCTGGGTATTCCATTTTCTTCCCACATTCCGAGGCTATGGGTTAGTCAATTATTTGGTCACAAGAATGAAATTGGGTGGTGCGTGCTCATTGGGATGGAGTTAAAGTGTTGTATACGTAAGCAAACCTCTAAGAGGACCACAACTTTGTCATGACTTGGAGACTTGTGTGCCTCAATGACCCAGAGGGCTATGCTGGCTGGAGTCAGGGCCTTGTGCTTTGAATCTTGGTGGGGTCATCCATATCAAAAAGATCAAAGATCAGAGGCCAGACTAGGAGTGGTCCACTGGTCCTCCCGGTTCAGGGATTCATCTCAGGGCTAACTACCCTGACTGGTAAAGCAAAATTGTTACGGAAACAGCCATGAAGAATCCTTCTACATCTGAGTGTGACGGTATTCACGAGTCTCCACCCAGGACTTGCATGACTGACAGAAGTGAAAAACCGAGAGGAAGCTACTGGCATGGTGAAGAAAGCCCTGAATACTGCTGAGAACAAGACCAAAATTGGTTTTGATGGCCAAGGACTGACAAAAATAGAGGACCTTCACTGGTGTCCTAAATGCCAGTGGCATAGTGAGCAGTAAGGCATATCTAAACGAAGGTAATATATAAATAGTGCCTGCTGGGCAATGGAACGATTCTGCAAACAGCAGTTAGATTGATGGTCCATCCCCCCAGTCTGTTACCTCAGCCATTGCATTACACTGTAAACACTAAACCACTTTTTATAATGCTGTTTACATTGTAAATACATGCTGGTATTTATGTATTTGTGCACATCTTATTCCATATCTGTACTAAAGTTATATATTTCTTTCTTCTGTTGATTGTTGAATATTATCGTGTTTTGTTGCATGTCATACCAGCACACCACAACAAATTTGCTAATACATGTAATTGTATCTGGTGAATAAAGCTGATCCTTGATCCTTGATAATTGTCATTTGGTGGTGTTGGTTAAGGGATAGATGTTCTTCTGGACACTGGCAAAACTTCCCTCTTTGAGTGGTGCGCTGAGTTATTTATATACATCGGGCAAGACCTCTTTGTGATAACTCTTCCAGGAGATGGCACTGTAAACAATGCAGCACTCTGTCAGCTCTGTGTGTCAGGTCTCTGGACAGGGCCTCCAACTTGAATCAAGATGTTACTTCACCACGAAGGAAAAACGACAGATTGAAATCCGCCATGCTTTGCCTTTGCAAATATTGATTTGTCCAGGATAATCAGTGGAATTTTCAGAATCAGAAATCAGAATCAGGTTTATCATCACTGACCTATGTCATGAAATTTGTTGTTTTCTAGCAGCAAGACATAAAACATTACTGTAAGTTGCAATAATAAATAAGTAGTACAAAAGAGAAACAAACTGCAAAGAGTAACTCACAAATACATAGGACATAGAACATAGAACATAGAATAGTACAGCACAGTACAGGCCCTTCGGCCCACAATGTTGTGCCAACCCTCAAACCCTGCCTCCCATATAAGCCCCCACCTTAAATTCCTCCATATACTGTTTAGTAGTCTCTTAAACTTCACTAGTGTATCTGCCTCCACCACTGACTCAGGCAGTGCATTCCACGCACCAACCACTCTCTGAGTAAAAAACCTTCCTCTAATATCCCCCTTGAACTTCCCACCCCTTACCTTAAAGCCATGTCCTCTTGTATTGAGCAGTGGCGCCCTGGGGAAGAGGCGCTGGCTGTCCACTCTATCTATTCCTCTTATTATCTTGTACACCTCTATCACGTCTCCTCTCATCCTCCTTCTCTCCAAAGAGTAAAGCCCTAGCTCCCTTAATCTCTGATCATAATGCATACTTTCTAAACCAGGCAGCATCCTGGTAAATCTCCTCTGTACCCTTTCCAATGCTTCCACATCCTTCCTATAGTGAGGCGACCAGAACTGGACACAGTACTCCAAGTGTGGCCTAACCAGAGTTTTATAGAGCTGCATCATTACATCGCGACTCTTAAACTCTATCCCTCGACTTATGAAAGCCAACACCCCATAAGCTTTCTTAACTACCCTATCCACCTGTGAGGCAACTTTCAGGGATCTGTGGACATGTACCCCGAGATCCCTCTGCTCCTCCACACTACCAAGCATCCTGCCATTTACTTTGAACTCTGCCTTGGAGTTTGTCCTTCCAAAGTGTACCACCTCACATTTCTCCGGGTTGAACTCCATCTGCCACTTCTCAGCCCACTTCTGCATCCTATCAATGTCTCTCTGCAATCTTTGACAATCCTCTACACTATCTACAACACCACCAACCTTTGTGTCGTCTGCAAACTTGCCAACCCACCCTTCTACTCCCACATCCAGGTCGTTAATAAAAATCACGAAAAATAGAGGTCCCAGAACAGATCCTTGTGGGACACCACTAGTCACAATCTTCCAATCTGAATGATCTCCCTCCACCACCACCCTCTGCCTTCTGCAGGCAAGCCGATTCTGAATCCACCTGGCCAAACTTCCCTGGATTCCATGCCTTCTAACTTTCTGAATAAGCCTACCGTGTGGAACCTTGTCAAATGCCTTACTAAAATCCATATAGATCACATCCACTGCACTAACCCTCATCTATATGCCTGGTCACCTCCTCAAAGAACTCTATCAGGCTTGTTAGACACGATCTGCCCTTCACAAAGCCATGCTGACTGTCCCTGATCAGACCATGATTCTCTAAATGCCTATAGATCCTATCTCTAAGAATCTTTTCCAACAGCTTTCCCACCACAGACGTAAGGCTCACTGGTCTATAATTACCCGGACTATCCCTACTACCTTTTTTGAACAAGGGAACAACATTCGCCTCCCTCCAATCCTCCGGTACCATTCCCGTGGACAACGAGGACGTAAAGATCCTAGCCAAAGGCTCAGCAATCTCTTCTTTCGCCTCGTGGAGCAGCCTGGGGAATATTCCGTCAGGCCCCTGGGACTTATCTGTCCTAATGTATTTTAACAACTCTAACACCTCCTCTCCCTTAATATCAACATGCTCCAGAACATCAACCTCACTCATATTGTCCTCACCATCATTAAGTTCCCTCTCATTGGTGAATACTGAAGAGAAGTATTCATTGAGGACCTCGCTCACTTCCACATTAAATACATTAAATATTTAGCAATAATAAATATAATAAATATTTATCCCCAGCATCTAGGGCACCTTCAAAAGGTGATGCCTCAAAAAGGCAGGATCCACCTTTAAGGACCCCCATCACCCAGGACATACCTTCTTCTCACTGCTGCCATCAAGGAGGAGGTACAGGAGCCTGAAGACACACACTCAATGATTCAGGAACAGCTTCTTCTCCTCTGCCGTCAGACTTCTGAATGGACAGTGAACCCATGAACACTACCTCAGTATATCTCCCCTCTCTTTTCACACTACTTATTTAATTTAATTTTCTTTTTTATATACATATGCTTCTTATTGTATTTTATAGTTTTTATTATTATGGATGGCAATGTACTGCAGCTGCAAAACAGCACATTTCACGGCATATGCTGGTGATACTAAATTTGATTTGGATTCTTTTTTCTCTTTTTTTTTCTTTTGCGTTTGCACAGTTTGTTGTCGTTTGTAGGTTGTTTGTTTGCTCACCCTGTTGGGTGTGATCTTTCATTGATTCTATTATGGTTATTGGATTTACTAAGTCTGTCCATAAGAAAATAAATCTGATATATAGAGTGACATATATGTACTTTGATAATAAATTTGCTTTGCACTTCAATTCTGTGGGTGAAACTACAAAGAGGTATGTAGATTGCTGCTTGGGTAGCATCTCCTGGGGTTCAGCCAAGCAGCTACTATAATGGCCAAAATTTGATAGCACCTGTTGTGAATATTTTACCTCAATTTGAGAACAAAAATCATGATATACAGTTGAACACCTTCTGACTAGAACCTCTGCTGCTAGGATAGACACAAGACCCAATAAAATCTCCATTCCTGCCACATTGAACACTCTTCAATATGCTTACTGATGGAAACACTCTATGACGGATGGCATCTGTCATGTATCTGGCCCTGACACACCTAGAAAACAAGGACACTTATGTCAGAATGCTGTTTCTGGAGTTCAGTTTGGCATTTTACACTGTTGTCCCACAGACCTTGGTAAACAAATTCCTATTTCTCAGTCCAACTGGGTGTTGGACTTGCTAACCAACAGAGCTCAGATAGTCAGGGTGCACAACCTCTCCTCCCTGCCCATCATCCTCAATATAGGTGCCTTCCCGAGGGCTGTGTGCAGAGCCCATTGCTGTACACTCTTCGTGCAGGGCCAAACACCCGAGTAATCACGTTGTGAGGTTTGTGGATGATACGACAATGATATGGGCCTGGTTCCATATAAATAACCTCTTTCGCAGTGTCAACAGACAAAAGACAAGGTTATTGACTTCAGAAGAACACACACCACTCACACACCTCCTCTACATTGGTGGGACAGCAGTGGAAACTGCAAGCAGTTTCAGACTCCTGGGAGTGCACATCTTGCACAGCCTCTCATGGTCCCAGAACACTTTCTACACAATCGGGAAGACTCACCAACACCTCTACTTTCTGAAGAGGCTGTAGGGAGCTGGAATATGTACCTTAATATCCATGACCTTCTACAGCTGCACAGTAGAGAGCACCTGAACAAGTTGCATCACTGTACGGAAACTGGAGGACAGGGAAGCTCTACAACCGGTAGCCGAACCTGCCCAACACATTACTGGCATCAGCCTACCTGCCATCAAGGACATATATTCAGAAAGGTCCCAGAAAAGGGCCAGTAACACCATGAAGGCTCCCACACACCCTGCCCATGGACTGCTTGTCCCCCTCCCATCATGGAGGAGGCTACAAAGCATCAACGCCAGGGCTACCAGACCCAGAAACTGTTACTTTTCCCCAGCAGTTTGTGCCAGTGGTATAGTGGCATCTGCACCAGACTTCGGAGCCAGAGGTCCCAGGTTCGAATCTGAGTTCTACTCGTGCTGGGTTGAGCATCGAGCTAGCAACTTGGCCTCATAAAATAGACAAATGGTAAAGAAATGGCAAGGTTACTGCCCGGTGTGCCAAACTGGCATGCGGAGGAACTTTCCCCAAGCAGTAAGGCTGATCAATACATCCCCCCCATAAAGCTACCCCTCCATCACTGCTTTATCATTTCCTGTGAGTTTCCTTATGTACAGCCAGTCTTGTGCCTAGTGTCACTTTACGAACATATAATCAATCAATATATATGAACAATCTTATGTATTTCTGCTTATTATTTTATTATTGTGTTCTTTATCTTATGGTGTTTTTTTTGTGCTGCATTGGATGCAGAGTAACAATTATTTCATTCTCCTTTACACTTGTGCACTAGAAATGACATTAAACAATCTTGAATCTTGAAGCAGAATTTCCTGGATTCAGTGTAATTTTACACCACAGTTGCCTTGCAATAAATTCTATACATGAAAACTGTTGATAAGTGGGAGATCACCTGTATTTTCTGTGCTAAGGTCTTCTATGGTTCTATGGTTCTATATCCAGTTTTTGTTGAAATATATCAAATTGCATTGTGTCTTTGATTTAGCACAGCATTAATCTCTTTTGTTCTGTTAATGTACACATGGTTTTAAATACCAACCTCCTTTAGATAACTTACATATGAGCTTAACAAAGATTTATTCAAATTTTAGTCAATTTCCCTGTGTGTGAGGTAAGAGCCAAGTCATTCAATTCCCACACAAGCCCACCGTGAAATTTGATTGGCAGCTATTGGTTACACGGTAAACAGACAGAAATATAAATTTGCCTATTCAGCTTCACTTGTTTTGGAGGTGTTCATCAAACCATAGGGCTATATTTGAAGCCTGAAATGATAACCCCTGGGTGCCTGGATTTGGGAATTGGTTGGAGGTTAAATGAGGTTAGTGATGCATATTTGGAAGATGTTTGCTAACTGCTGATTTCTTCACTTAAGCCAAACATAACAAGTTGTGCTTAGGACACGTAGATTACCAATATCAAAATGTTAATACTTCATGAAGAACAATATTAACAAGGGGCTTGAACGTTATATTTAGATGCACAGACCTCCAAGCCTCTTGGAGCTCATGGGTTAAATATATGTATCTATCAATATGCACTATAGCTTCACGGTTGTTTTCTTGAATGATTTAGTGAAATATTTTACGTTTGCAGAATTTGTCATTAGAAACTTTGCAGAAAACTTTGCCTCTGTGTTTGTAATCTTCACAGTTTAATTTCTATTTGTTGGTTGTGAGTAATTCTGAACTGCAATTTGAACTCTTCAGATTCAGATTCAGTTTCAGATTCATTAATTTATCATGTATACATTGAAACATACAGTGAAATGTGTCATTTGTGTTAACAGCCAGAACAACCTACCGAAGTGCTGGGGGCAGCCTGCAGAGTTGTCACATATTCCAGCACCAATATAGCACGCCCACTACGCTCAGCAGAACAACACAGAACATGACAAGCAACAAAGCAACAGCAAAACAGACTCTGTTCCTCCAACCCACCCACCCACACTCATGGACAGTTCTTCAGAATTCAGGGTCTGTAGTCTCCAGTCTTTGGCCATTGGGATTTCAAGCTCTGGACTTCTGACCGCCTTTGGGCTTTGATTTCCGGAACTGGCCGATGATGAGGCACTGGACTCCAGGCTCTCTAATTCATCAGTCCTCATGTCTCCTGCTTGCATAGACATCTGATCGCAGAAGCCACTGACCGAGGATAGTCAATATTCACGGATGTCCTTTCTCTCACATCCACGTTGCTGGCCTTTGAGTGCAAAGCAGAGCCCTGAAATCCAGCTGTATTTTTGTCCCACTTTCACATCACTGGCCTTTGAGCATGGAACAGAGGCATGGATTACAGATGTCCTTTGTCACCCATCCATGTGGCTTGCCTTCAAATTTGAAGTGCAGAGCGGAAGCCTGGACTCCGGATGTCCATCGTCACCTGCCCATGGCACTGACCTTCAAGCGTGGAGCAGAGGCCAGGCTCCTCCATATCCCTGACCCTAAAGCCCAACCTGACCCCTAAATCTCCTCTCTGTCCCCAAAGTTCATACACAGGCTGTAAAGCTTTCGGATAAGGGACATAAGCAATAGCCTCAGGAACAAAAGCAACCTGCACTTAACTAGATCCAGCTCTGCAGGAGAGAAGATGAAGCTAGCGGCAAGTTACGTCCATCCAACTGGTGTACTAGCCAAATATGTGCTACCTCAACATTCCTGAACACCATTGTCTCTGGTTTCATGTCAAGGGGACCAGACATCTGCAACTAATTGCATCTGAACAAAGAAGATGAATACATCAGGGCGCTTTTCATTGACTATAGCTTAGCATTCAACACGATTATTCGCTTGAAACTAATGACTAAGTTCCAAGACCTAGGCCTCGATACCTCCTTGTGCAAATGGATCCTCGCTTTCCTCACTTGCAGACCCCAATCAGTACTTCTTTTGCACATTGGCTATTAGTCAGTCTTTGCCTGTGTGTACTTTTTTCTTTGATTCTATTGTGTTTCTATTTGACTGCCTTGCAAGTAAATGAATTTTAGGGTGGTACAATATGTGGTGGCGTAAAAGTACTTTGATAATTAATTTACTTTGAACTAATTGGAACAGGCACTCTTCCTGCTGCAAAGATTTCCGCTGGCTGCCAAAGCCACAACTGTCCCCAGTTTACCTGCTGGAGGTGATATGAAACTCCACCTGAAATGTCTAAGGTTTTTGGCACTGTTGAAGCACAAACACACGCACAACCTGACAGCTTACTTGCTAAGGTGAGCAGCCATGACAAGTTATTGGCCGAGCCAATCAGAGTGAGTAGGCATTAGCTTTGTGGTTCTGACGATCTTCTCAGGAGTGCGGGGATTCTCAGCATGTGGCAATGAACGCACCACTCAATCATCCATGGGTCCTCGTCAGTGTAAGGAAATGCAAACTGCAACTGCCCTTAAACCACAAAATGATCGCAATGCAACGTGTGCAAGATTCCAGGGTAGCCTCTATTCCTTACATGTTACAACATTTCAGCTTAGCCCAGAGGTATTCTTCTGTCGTCTTGAAAGACAGCTAGTCAAACAGGTGGCTCCTGTAGACATGATGAGAAAACAGAAATAAAAGCTATGTTAGAATTGGGCACATCGATTAAGAATTAATTGTTTATATTAAATTGAAAGATGGACCATGTTTAAAAATAGGATGAATCTCAGTAATGACAACAATGAAACTACCAAATTGTAATGAAAAAAATGAGAACATCTGCAATGCTGGTATTTATTAAAATCCCTTAATTGGCCTTCAACTGAAAATCCAAAGCAACACACACACAAAATGCTGGAGGAACCCAGCAGGTCAGGCAGTGTCTATGGAAATCAACAAACAGTCGACGTTTCAGGCTGAGACCCACTCATCAGGACCTGATGAAGATCACGGCATGAAACATTGACTGTTTACTCTTTTCTGGCCTTCTGAGTTCCTCCAGCATTGTGTGTATTAAATTGTTATGAAAACCCATTCGGTTTGTCAGGGAAGGAGAGACAAGAGATAGAGGTCATGGGTCAAGGGTGAAAGGTGAAATGTTTAAGGGGAACATGAGGGAGAACATCTTCACTCAGAGGGTGGTGAGAGTGTGGAATGATCTGCCAGCAGAGATGCTGCTTATGGGGTTTGATTTTAACATTTAAGAGGAATTTGGATGGCAGGGGTATGGAGGGCTTTTGTCGCTGTGGTCGAGGTGTGGGTCATTGGATCATAAAGACATTGAAAATTATGGTACAGAAACAGGACCTTTGGCCCATCTAGTTCATGCTGAGTCATTTAAACTGCTTACTCTCATCAACCTGCACCGGGACCATAGCCTTCCATACCCCTACCATCCATGTACCTATCCAAACTTCTCTTACGTACTGAAATCAAGATCGCACTCACCACTTATGCTGGCAGCTCATTCCACACTCTCACAACCCTCTGAGTGAAGAAGTTACCCCTCATGGTCCCCTTAAATATTTCACCTTTCGCCCTTAACCCCTGATCTCTAGTTGTAGTCCCACCCAACTGCAGTGGAAAAAGCCTGCCTATACCCCTCATAACTTTGTATACCTCTAACAAATCTCCTCTCAGTCTTCAACTTTTCAAGGAATAAAGTCAATGGGGCTAGACAGATTAATAGTTCAGCATGGACTAGATAGGCTCAAAGGACTGTTTTTGTGCTGTAGTATTCTATGACTGTATTAAGCTATTTATCTTCTGATCTCTGTTTGGCTGATATGAGACCCTAGGCCCATCAAAGTAATGGTCTCCTGACTGCTTTTTCAGCTGAAGGCCAATTAAGGAATAATAATAAATACCAGCATTGCCATCAATGTTAAAATTATGTGTCTAATTAATGTTTATCTTCAGATTCTTTTGTTGTTTAGTGTTTGGTAGTTTGAACTTGACAAATGCCAATGCAGTCTCATTCTGGTGGCTTCTGAAGACTAAGAAGTTGGGGAGTGGGGTTGGTGGGTGACATTGAAGTCAAAGTACATTTATTGTCAATGTATATATGCAGTTTGCAACCCTGAGATTCATCTTGCATGGTTCAAACTGATGAATTCCTGATGAAGGGTCTTGGCTCGAAACGTTGACTGTTTGCTTCTCTCCATACATGCTGCCTGGCCCGCTGAGTTCCTCCAGCATTTTGGGTGTGCTGCTCTGAATTTCCAGCAATCTGCAGAATCTCTTGTGTTTATACATAAACCTAGCGGCTGATTACATTGAAAATAGTTCCCACTTCATTTCATAGAAGTGTTAGGAATTCTTCAACATGGACTTCATTTTCACCTAGATATATATAGGTGTAAAATATTTTCTCAAATAAAGTATTATCGAAGGGCATACATGTTACCATATACTACCTTGAGGTTCATTTCCTTGTAGGTATTCGCAGAAAAATGAAGCAATAGAATAGAATTTTCAAACAACTTTACATAAAAGAGACTGACAAATGGCCAAAGTGCAAAAGAAGACAAAATGTGCAATTACAAAAATAACTCTGAGAACATGAGTTGTAGAGTCATTGAAAGTGAGTCTGTAGGTTGTAGAAACAGTTTGGAGTTGTGGTGAGTGAAGTTATTTCGGAGCTTGGTGATTGAAGGGTAATCTGTTCCTGAGTGTGGTGGTGTAGGACCTAAGGCTTCTGGTACCTCCTGTGTGATGGTACTAGCGAGAAGACACTATGGTTCGGATGGTGGGGGTCTTTAATAATGGATGCTGCTTGCTTAGTTAAGGCAGCACTCCATATAAATGTGCTCGGTGGTGGGAGAGGTTTTGTCTGTAATAGACTGGACTGTATCCATCACTTTCTGAAAACATTTTCATTCCTGGGCATTGGTGTTTCCATACCAGACCATGATACAGCCAGCTAGGATACTCTCCATGTGCACCAACAGATGTCTGTCAAAGTTTTGGTCTTGTGTCAAATCTACTCAAACTTCTGAGAAAGTAGAGGTGCTGTGGTGGACATTATCAAGTTTGCTGATGACACAACAGTGGTGGGGTTCTTCACCAACGATGATGAGAGGGCCTACAGAGAAGAAGTGGAAGGTGAATGACCTCTTCCTCAACGTCAACAAGACAAAGGAGAAGGCTATCAACTTCAGAAGAACTTGAACCACTCACACACCTCGTTACGTCGGCGGCACAGCAGTGGAGACTGTGGGCTGTTTTAAACCACATCTTGCACAATCACTCATGCTCTCAGAGCACATCCCACACAATCAGGAAAGCCCACCAATGCCTCTACTTTCTCAGGAGGCTGAAAAGAGCTGAAATATGTAGATCTATGCTCATGATCTTCTACAGATGTGCAGTAGAGAGCATCTTAACCAGCTGTGTCACTGTATGGTACGGAAACTGCACTGTGCTGGACAGTGAGACTCTACATCCAGTGTTCGAAACTGCCCAACACATTCACTGGCACCAGATAACCGTCCGTCAAAGACATATATAGAGAAAGGTGCCAGAAAAGGGCAAGCAACATCATGAAGGATCCCACCCACCTTGTTCATGGACTGTTTGTCCCACTCCCATCAGAAAGGAGACTATGTCGCACCCATGCAGGGCTACCAGACTCAGAAACTGTAACTTTCCCCAAGCAGTAAGGCTGATCAACACTTCCATCCACAAATCCTCCCTTCCACGCCCCCAACCACCACTACTTTATCATCTCCTGTCAGTCACCTTATGTCCAGACACTCCTATGCCAAGCATCACTTTATGGGCATACAATTAATCTATGTATATAAGCTATCTTATGTATTTATTTTCTTGTATTGGTTGGATCCAATATTTCATTCTCTTTTACACTTGTGTACTTGAATTTTGAATCCTCTATGCTGGTCCCAGGACAGGTCTTCTGATATGACAAGGCCATGTCCTCGGAATCTTGAGTTTCCTAACAAAAATATCAACACAAAATACATAATAAAAAGCATTATCATGAAGTACAATGAAAAATTGTAGCATTATAAGGATACAAGTAGTTGCAAAATGTTTTCTGCTCTGAGTAAAACCAGAAATAAGAAACACAGATTTAGAGTATTACTTTATGAGTCTTGACTTGCAGAATTCTATTTCTTCTCCCAAAGAAACACGGGCTGAAAGTTGTTAATGCTTAACGTACAGTATATCTAACATTGCAAAATGATTCTGCATTTTATTGTTGGACCAGAATGAAGGAATACTTTCAACGCAGCTTTGAACAATGATTTCAGAATCATAAATAGTGCTCTCAGAGGGAAAGATACACTTGTCCTGATTTATACAGTATGCTCTGCTCTCTATGACTGGAATATATTGCAGAGCATCTGGACACCTGGCTGCATGGCTCCACATTGCTGAAGTGAACAGCATGCAACATTAAAGCAAGGGTCAAAGAGGCAATCTATATTTAAAAGAGATCTTGCCTTAGAATATAAATTATTTCAGGATCTGTTCCTGGTCTTCATTTTATACAATATCATGATTCATTTTAGCTCTCCTTCAAGTATCTGTCAAGTACAGCCGGAACCAAGCAGGAATGGCATGCTGGGTGGGATATAGAGTTTTCAGGAGCCTCTACCTTACTGCAACGAAGATAGATTAAACTCACTGATATCGCTCCATTCCAACATCGACTCACCTGATGTTTGCTTCCAGTCGGTTCAGTGGTGCCATATGCTCATCTGATACAAGGAACGAGAAATGAAGCAAAGATATGAATAGTTTTTCTTTTGAGGCAAATAAAATTATAAAGAATCATTACCATCCATAAAGCAAGCAGAAATCTCCTGGAGATAGTGACTTCAAAGAAAATGGGATTTATGGTAGCTCAAAATTGAGGATAAGGCTTATCAAACATTAGTACTTAATTTTCACGCAACCCGATTTAGCTTTGTCTTTAGTTGTCATTGAAGAGATTGAGGTCCTTTGGAGTATGCAGGTCTCTCCTTCACATGTTCTATCGGTCTGTTGTCACCAGTACAATCTTCTATGCGGTGGTGTGCTGGGGCAATGGCATCAACATGGATTATTCCAAAGGCTCAATAAACTGATTAGAAAGGCTGGCTCTGTTATAGGAGTCAAACTGGACACACTGGAGGCTGTAATAGAACAAGGGACACGAAGGAAAATCCTGGCAATTCTGGATAATGTTTCTCACCCTCTGCATACCACTTTGGCTGAACAGAAGAACACTTTTACTAATAGACTAAGACAATAGCACTGCTCCAAAGAAGGTCATTCTTTCCTTAGTTATTAGGCTCTATAATGAATCAACCTATAGCTGGGGAAGTGATGACCCCCCCCCCCCTCCTGTTTGTGGTAAGATTTGTTTTATTCTTTCTTACTTCCCTTTTAATATATTTGTATATCTGTGCACTTGCAATGCTACTGTGACACTGTAATTTCCTTTGGGATCAATAAAGTATCTATCTATTTGTATATAGAGTGCAGTGAAGAAGTCCAAATCAGGGAAGTTTCATAGAACACAGAGCACTACAGCATCGTATAGACCCTTCAGCCCATGATGTTGTGCCGAACTTTTAACCTACTCTAAGATCAATTTAATCCTTCCCTCCTATATAGTCCTTCATTTTTTCTATCATCCATGTGCCTATCTAATATTTTCTCAAATGTCCCTAGTGTATTTGCTTCCACCTCCACCTCTGGTAGCATGTTCATCACAACTATCACTCTCTGTGGAAAAAAACTTACCTATGGCCCCTAAACTTTCCTCTAGTTTTATGATGATTATATTCCTCCAATCATGTTAGGGTGGATTTACATCTCTACCAATGGAGATGTGAAGTGGTCCTTCCCTCTGCTAGCCTGCAGGTCACACTTGGGCAAGGTGTATCACCCACTTAGCCCCTTGATCAGAGTCACGTCAAGCCATAGGAGCAGGTGGTTGATGGTTGTAGGGGCAGCTGGGCATATCGCACCCTGGTTGTGCGACCACTGACACCAGACAATCTCTGAAGTGTACTGGGGCCACCCATCTTGCAAAGACACTGTCCAGAAAAAGACAATGGCAAATCACTTCTGTAGAGAAAAATTGCCAAGACCAATCATGGTCATGAGACCATGATTGCCTATGTCGTATGACACATAATGACAATGAATCACCTGAAAGTTATGAACCCTCACTTGAGCGATATATGTCACATTACTCTATCCCCACAAATTTTGTTTCTAGTGTCCAAATGAAGCTACAGTTTTCTAGCTGTGCTCTGTTCAGGCTTTAAAGATGAAAAGTGCAAACCTGTTCCTAAACGAAGCTGCCTTACAGTCCAGAGAAACAACCACAATAAAAAAGTTACAAAGGTTAAGAATGCTATCACCATCCAGATACAAAAAAATGTAGTTCTCAGGTAAAATACATTCAGTGGCCACTTTATTAGGTACACTTGTACACCAGCTCTTTAATGCAAAGATCTAATCAGCCAACTATGTAGCAGCAATGCAATTTATAAGAGCATGCAGACTTGGTCAAAAGGTTCAGTTGTTGTTCAGACCAAACATCAGAATGGGGAAGAAATGTGAAAGGTGATCTAAGTGACTTTGACCATGGAATGATTGGTGCCAGATGGGGTGGTTGAGTATATCAGAAACTGCTGATCTCCTGGGATTTTCATGCACAGCGTTCTCTAGAGTACAGAGAATGGTGCAAAAAACACATATTCATCCAGCGAGTGGCAGTTCTGTGGGGTGAAAATGTTTTGTTAACAAGAGAGGTCACAGGAGAATGACCTAACTGGTTCAAGCTGACAGCAACTCAAATAACCACACATTACAACAATGATGTACAGAAGAGCATCTCTGAACACACATCATGTCGAAACTTGAAGTAGATGGGTTACAGCAGCAGAAGACCATGAACGTACACTTAGTGGCCACTTTATTAGGTTACATTCAATCCCAATGCAATCTTAACTGTCAGTTATGGCAGTGATGTATACTGACAAATCTTGTAACAGCAGCACAGACCACCTTTGTCATCCACTTTTTTTTCTAATGAGTTACTTGTAGAGTCCTCAAAAGAAAAGAAGACAGAGGGCCCTCACACTTTGAGGTTGCTCTTCCCCTTCAATCCCACTCCTACGATCACCTTTGCAACTACTGAGAATCCAATAATTCCCAACAGGCATGAGTGGGTTCCTACCTGCTGAGACTGGGAGTTAAGATGTCATGTCCTTTTACTGGTGACATATTGACTCTGTATCTTCATACCCTGTTCATGCTTTGATTTAATTTCAGATTTTCATTCATGAAGAAATTCCACAATACTAAAATCTTATCAATGGTATCGCTGGATCCAAGTTCCCAGCTAGAAATTTACAGTTGACAGGGCGGGGGAAGGTGGGGGAATGCAAATAAAAAATTATGGGAACAATTGTAGAGCATAGTTCTTGAAAGATAGAACAGGCCATTTGACCTAAAAGATGTGAATTATTTTACTGTGAGGTGCCATGGTATCTTAGCAGTTCGCGAGATGCCTTACAGCTCAGGGCATCTGAGTTCAGAGTTCAATTCCGGTATCCACTGTAGCAAGTTGGTATGTCCTTCCTGTGAGCACGTGGATTGCCTCTGGGTGGTCCAGTTTCCTCCCGTAATCCAAAGATGTATTGGTTAGTAGGTTAATTGGATATTGTAAATAGTTCTGTAATTAGACTAGGATTAAATTGATGGGTTGCTGGGTGCTGTGGGTCGCTGGGCTGGAAGAGCCTGTTCCGTACTGTATCACGAAATAAAGAAATCCCTCTGCAGTTATTCCTGCCACCCATCATCATTGACAATTTCATAGACATGCTGAATTTCTTCAGCCGCCTGAGGAAGTGGAGTTGTTGGTGAGCTGTTTTGGCCGTGTTATCAATGTGACTTGACCTGGACAGGCTGTCAGCAATGTTCACACTGAGCAACCTGAAGAACTCAACCCTCGCAACCTCAACACAGCTGATGTAAACAGGAGCATGTTCACTGTACTCCCCCTTCCAGAAGTCAGTGACATTGACATTATACTCTGAGTCATCGTTATTTGTCCACTTGAATTGCATCATCTGCAAACTTTTAAATGGGGCTAGAGCAGAATCTGGCCACACAGGGAGTAGAATGGGAAGCTGAGGATGCATCCTTGTATCCTCAACCCTTGCCAGTGATCTCCTCAGGTTCAGTCATGATCTCTTTGGAAACTTTTGCAACATCTCAGAGCTGAGGGCACATGAAAGCTTTAGGCAGGAGATTGTGAACTTTGTGGACTGAAGGTACGTCACAGGAAGTCTTGTGATTCTCACCAGCAAAGACTTCAGAATGCTCACTCAACACTGTGTATCACTGATGTCTGGACTTAGTAGTAAGATGTTCAAAGGTTCAATTTAACGTCAGAGAAATGTATACAATATACATCCTGAAAAGTTTTTTCTTCGCAAAACATCCACGGAAACAGAGAAGTGCTCCAAAGAATGAATGAAAGTTAAATACGAGAACCCCAAAGTACCCCCCAGCTCCCCCCTCCTGCATGTAAGTGGCAGCAAGACAGCAATACCCCCCTTCCCCCAGCAAAAAAAATGCGCCCATTACCGAGCGCAAGCGTGAGCTAAGCGACAGCAAAGACACAGGTCTTGCAGTTACCCCAAAGACTATCGCATTTCGTCTGGCATTCGGCAACCCACAGATGTGCAGATCATCTTTAGAAAATTAAGAAAATAAGAAAGATTGGGTTTTGCAATTATAATGATACAAACCAATCACTGTGATTTTGAGGATGCACTCAACATTAGTGAGACTCGATCTGTATCAGTCCAGCTACCTGAACTTAAATACAACATGCACATCCCTGCCCCCACTGTGAAGGAGATAAGTAGCCAGCCATACATTCCTTTCACAGGCCCATATTGCTTATTACTGGCCTGACCATTCACCAAAATTGAAAAGACCTCTTGCTAGGCACGATCAAAAACTTGGCAGGACACATGACATAGAGTATGTTACTGATATTGTTCTAGAAAAAGGTATGAACATTTAGGCACAAGGCAGAATACAGGGTATTACCTAAAGAGAAGGCAATAACCGGAGACTGAAAGTGTTCCTTACTGTCGTGAGCACTGCAGGCTTCTGCAACAAGCCGTAGAGCGTTTGGTTTCTAGGTTTCTCGGGCACCTGTGTTTACTAATTGTTGTCTTAACTAGAGTCGATAAGCCCTGTTCTTTCTCTTTAATCTTGTCAAGTTAATTGTGACTGGCACGGGTTGTCCGCATTCTGTGGTTAAGTATAGCAGACTCCTGATTAACGTTCATCGCAGGGTCCTTGTGTAGAGAAGGATTTGTCTCGTGGTGTTGCTCGGTTGAGCAACTGATGTTCTGTTGGAATTCCTGTGTTTAAACTCTTATTTCAGTCTCTGCTTGGGAGTCTGCCGTTCCTTCGCACTGGGTTCGGTCGTTGCCGGCATTCTCCGAGACCGTCACCCTCTTTCACCATCTTCCCTTGTATGGCCCCCACACACTTCTCTGCTCACGAAGAATTGCTGTGCATTTTGCTCCTGGTCACTGGGGTGATGAACAGGTTGGCTCAGACTTCAGGCTTCATGTATCTATTGCTTCAGATGCGAGCCCTTAGTGAATGCTGGTTGGACTTGTTAGAATCACTGAGTCCGTTGCCACAGATTGGCACACTTCCCATGACAAACTAACATGTAATATGTTTGGTTAAGATCAACTTTATTTGTCACGTGTGCATCAAAACATCAAAACATTCAGTGAAATGTATCCTTCGCTTCAGTAACCAACACAGTCCAACGCAGCTTGCAAGCATTGCCATGCTTCTGGCACCAGAGTAGCATGCCCACAAATTGCCAACCCGAATGGTTTATCTTCAGGATTCAAGATTCACTATTCAAGTTTAAAAATACAGTGAGAACTTTTATTTCATTGCAGTGAACATAAAGGGGAACTTTGGAATGTGGGAGGAAATCAAGCACCTGGATGAAGCCCATGTCGTCATGGGCAGAACACTTACAGGCAGCAGTGGGAATTGACACCTGATCTTCCAATTGCCGGCGTTGTAATGCATTGCCCTAACCACTACACTATCACGCCGCCCTGAACAGGAGGCATGATTTCACCAGGATCTTTACCAGAAGTATCCATTACATCCACATTGCCTAAGGCACTGCATCTGCATCTAGTTCTATGGAGTTTGGCGAATCCTGATACAGCCTTTCACTGTAGTCTCTGTCTGTACAATCTACTGAGTGATGTGCGTCACTTGGAAAATGTGTACTAACGAAGATCTGAACCATTCCCTGCTCTGTACGAGCCTTTGGTTCTTCAACTGTCATCGTCTGACCTACTGGGAGGCTCATCAGCATTTGGCAGCACCACCTGCAGCGAGATATTTAAAAGCTTCTGAAAGAGAACAATGGTATGATATGAATGAGACCTGTCAAGGTGAGAATGTTTGAGGTTATCATTATGCACATAACCATTTCTCACGCTGTTGGCCTGAAGCTGACATGACTAAGTGTCACAGGTGACACAGAATCCCCATATACCTATCACTCTTGTCCAGCCACTCAGCCATGTCAGTTATTTGACTCTCAGCCCCTCTCCTGTGCTCACTTCTCCTGGAAGAAGGAGGGCAAAAGCATACAGTCGGTGGATGGATAAAGATCTTTCACTGAGGGTGTCGCAAGAGGGAGAAGCAGAGTGTGGCATTTACAATGTGGCTGAGTGCTGCTGCAAAGTAAGTCAGACAATGTTATGCATGCTTGTATAGACAAAGTGGAATGAGCAGGATAGTGTGGGAGAGAGAATGTAGAATACAGAACCGTACAGCACAGCGCCGGCTCTTTGACCCACAATGTTGTGCCAATGCTTTAACCTACTGTAAGACCAATCTAACCCACCCCTCTGACGTAGCCCTTCATTTTCCTTTAATCCATGTGCCGATCTAAGAATCTCTTAGATGTCCCTAATGGATCTGCCGGATGGTGGAGTGAAGATATGCCTCCACCAAAAATGGTGTAAGGTGCTCCTTCCACCCATTAGCCTGCAGGTCACCCTTGGGCAAGGTGTGACACCTACTTAGCCTCTCTCCCCGATCAAGATCACATGAAGCCATGTGGTGGATGGTCGTATGAGCAGCTGTTGCATATCACAAGTCCTGGTTATGCGACCACTGACACCAGGCAGACAATCTATGAAGAGTATTGATAATGACTGAGGTCACCTGTCTTGCAAAGGTACTGCCCAGAAGAAGACAATGGCAAGCCATTTCTGGAGAAAAATTTGCCAAGAACAATCATAATCATGGAAAAACCATGATCGCCCACGTCATACAACACAGCACGTAACAAATAAACAAATGTATTTGGCTCTACCACCACCCCTGGCATCATGTTCCATGCAACTAGCAGACTCTGTGTAAAAAAAAACCTCTGATCTCCCTCTTAAACATTCCTCCAAATACCTTAAACATATATCCCCTTGTATTAGCTATTGGCGCCCTAAGAAAAAGGCTGAACACTCTCTCTATACTTCTTATTATAAGATCATTAGACATAGGAGCAGAATTAGGCCATTCAGCCTATCAAGTTTGCTCAGCCATTCAATCACGGTTGATTTATTATTCCTCTCAACCCCATCAGCTTGTACACTTCTATCTTCTGTGTCATTTCTCCATATCCCTCCATTCCTTGATTGAGCAAATATTTCTTTATCTCTCTAAGAGTCCTGATGAAGGGTCTTGGCCTGAAACAGCGACTGTTTATTTCCCTCCATAGTCACTGCCTGACCTGCTTGAGGTCCTCCAGCATTTTGTGTGTGTTGCTCAAGATTTACAGCATCTGCAGAATTTATTGTGTCATTTATTTACCTTTGTCTGAAACATTTCTATTGATCCATCTTCCATCACCTGCTGAGGCAAAGAATTCCATTGTGAGGAAATGTTTCCATGTATCTCAGGTTTAGCTCTGTAATACTGAATCAGGATTGTGGGTCTGGTAAGTGAGACAGAAAACACAGTCTGTGAATAAGTATATTAATCATTTATTTACAAACATTAAAAATTTGACTAAACGTTCATGTTCCCCAAGTTAGAAACTACAAAGCTGAAAATTCAACAAACATACTTAGCTAAAAGCCTGCGCAGAGCATGCCTTCCCAATGGTTATGTGTACTGCCTGCCTTAAACAAGGGAAGAGAGCAAGCCCCTTCCACGTGCAATTTTATACCTGGAACATTTGAAACTAGACACTAGGCTGCTAACCAATGGGAAAAACAGCTGCATTTCTAATCTAACCAATTACAACAAAGCAACTTTCGACACGCAAAATAAGCCCCAGGACAACCCCTTATCTTACTTTGGTGCTTTCTTGTTCAAAGCTCTCCTACTACTGAAAACTTCCTGGCATCTATCCCATCAAGGCCTTATATGTTTGAAAAAGTTCAACTTTCATTCTTCTGTACTTAAAGGATACAGGTCCAAATTATTTAGTTTCTCTTGGTAAGACAAGCCACAACCCTCTCATCCCAGGAACTAGCCTGGTGTATTTCCTTTATACTGCCATCAATATTACTGTATATTTCTTTTTTCAGTAAGAGGCCCAAACTGTACGTACTATGGCAGACAATGCTTCACTAACACCCTACACAATTGCAACAGAATCTCTCCAGTTTTAAACTCTATTCCATATTTAATGAAGGTTAAGATGCCATTTGTCTTCTTCACTACTTGTTAGACCTGCCTACAGATGTTTGTGATTATGCATTTGAAGTTTTAGATGAATATGCCACTGTATCCACTTCTGGACTCATGGTCAAAGTTCAAAATAAATTTATTATCAAGGTACTTATTTGCCACTATATACAACAATAAGATTCATTTCTTGCAGGCCTGCTCAATAAATCCATAACAGTACAATAACCTTAATAGAATCAATGAAAGACCATTAGTCCTTTTTGAACTAATGTGCAAAAGACAACAACTGTGTAAATCAAAAAGAAAGCAATAATAATAAATAAATAGGCAATAAATATCCAGAACATGAGATGAAGAGTCCTTGAAAGTGAGTCCATAGGTTGTGGGAACGTTTCAATGAGGGGCAAGAGAAATTGAGTGAAGTTATCCCCTTTGGTTCAAGAGCCTGATGGTTGAGGGGTAATAACTGTTCCTGAACCAGGTGGTGTGAGTCCTGAGGCTCCTGTACCTTCTTCCTGATGGCAGCAACAAGACGAGAGCATGTCCTGGGTGGTGGGGATCCCTGATGATGGATGCTGTTTTCCTGCAAAAATGCTCCATGTAGATGTGCTCAATGATGGGAGGCTTTACCCATGATTTAGTCTGAAACTGCAGAGGTATGTGATAGCTTCTAGCATGCCTTCTTGATGGCTCTCAAAACTTTCTTCCTCCCATTAGGAGGGAATATTATCTGTCCACATTTCACTTACAACTCCCACTTATTAAACAAGAGGTAGGCTGGGATCATCTGCAGTTCTTATTTTCTCCTTGCAGTTCGAGGGTCTATCCAATGCCCTGTTTGCAACATTCCTTCAAATTGTTTCCAGTTCAGAGAATGAAGAGATTACCTTTATTTGTGACAGGCACATTGAAACATACAGTGAATGGCGTCATTTGCAACAAATCAAATCAACAAGGATTGTGCTGGAGACAGCCCACAAGTGTCACCATGCTTACGGCGCCAACCTAGAATGCTCACAACCGTACGTCTTTGGAATGTGGAAGGAAACCTGAGCACCAAGAGGAAACTCATGTGGTCACATGGAGAACATACAAAACTCCTTACAGACAGTTCAAAGTAAACTTATTGTCAAAATACAGATATGTCACTATATACAACCCTGAGATTCATTTTATTGCAGGCAATCACAGCAACTACACAAAATCCATGAAACACAATATAAGTGACAGAATTGAATAGACAGCGGCAGGAATAGAACCCCGATGTTACAGCTGGCATGGTGGAGCACTGTGCTAACCGCTATACTACCATGACACTCAGTACATTTCCTGAGGAGTATTGCATCCCATCAATAATTATGAGAGATTGCAATTGTTGGATTAAAACAAGTATGCGAGTGGCCATTTCTGCCCCCATTCAGTCCTCCTACCCCATCCACTTGGTACATCATGTCGATTGTTTTCCAGTTCTGTATAATCTTTTCATAATGTAGTTCCAAACTGTTCATTGCGTTTCACAAGGTCTAACTGCCATACTGTATAGTCTAAAAGATAACCGCTTATCAATTTTGTGCTCAAGATATAAAGTACCATGCTTTCTTTAATAATTACTTCGAAATTTAAGTTTATTTATCATGAGTACATGGAAACCTACAGTGAAATATGTCGTTTGCATTAACAATAAGGTTGTGCTGGGGGCAACCCCAATTTGTATATTATTATGTGCTGACACAGATCACCGTGCACTGGAGCAAGTATTTATGCTATAATCAAATGACTATTAACTATTCAGAAGATTCAGGGACTGCCACCACTTAGGCCGTGCTCTCTTCTCACTGTTCCCATCAGGAAGGAGGTACAGGAGCCTCAGGACTCACACCACCAGCTACAGGAACAGTTATTACCCCTCAGCCATCAGGCTCCTGAAACAGAGGGGATAACTTCACTCACCACAACACCGAACTGATTCCACAACCTATGGATTCACTTTCAAGAACTCTAACTCATGTTCTCGCTATTTATTGCTTATTTATTTATTATTATTATTTCAATTTTTCTCTCTTTTTGTATTTGCACAATTTGATGTTATTTGCATATTGGTTGTTCGTCTTTGTTGTCTGCGGCTTTTCATTGATCCTCTTGCATTTACAGTGAATTCCTGCAAGCAAATGAATCTTAGGGTAGTATCTGGTGACATCTATGTACTATGATAATAAATTTACTTTGAACTTTAAAGCCATCTTCAGCACTATTTCTAAAAAAAGATTCATTTATTTATCACATGTAATGACCAACACAACCGAAGTACCCGTTGGGGGCAGCCTGGAAGTGTGGCCACACACTCGGGTGCTAACATAGCATTCCCACAATGCTCGGCAAAACAACAGAGAACACAAGTGACAAAGCAACAACAGCAAAAGAAGGCTTTGCTTTTAAAGGTTTAACTTTAAACCTATTGCTTATTTAAATGATTTGTGCATCAGTTGTCCAGGTTTCCTTCATTCTTCTAACTCATTTACATATTTTAATGAACCCCCACCCCCAGCAGTGCACAATTGTACATTGAAATCCATTGGTCAAGTGCTTGTGCATTTGCAAGCAGGCACAGATCTTTCTGTTCTTTGCTACAGTTCCCTTCTGTACTCTTCATTATCCCCTATTTGGTGTCATCTGTATATCTTGAAACCATGTTTCCTGCAAGTCTGGATCATATTTTTGCATCGTGATTCCTCTCTGTTCCTGTGGAGCATCACTTTGCACCTTCTGCCAGCTTTATCAACCACCTTTTATAATTCCTGTTTTCTACATGGAACACCAAGCGGTGTATGGCTCCACATGTACTGACATCTAATTCTCTGACTAAAGGCATTATGAAAATCAGAATAAATTGGACAGCTTCTGAAAATGGACACAGGGAGCATAATGTGTAATGACTTCGAGTGTCATTTCCTCAATGCAGACAGCACAGCAGTTCTCTGCTGTTTGCATGCTGTAACAAGGATCATTACTGTGTGAGAGAAGAATTGTTGCCGCACCCCTTCTACCTTACATCATTTCGACTCCACCAGCTACTTTCAATCCATGCCACCCACTGCAGAAGGAAACGAACCATTCCATTCCAGAGACCAAGCGGTTCACAGATGCTGGATATCTAGAGGAATACACATAAGGTGCTGGAGGAGATCAGCAGGTCAGGCAGTGTCTGTGGATGGGATGAACAGTCGACGTTTCGGGCCGAGACCCTTCAACAGGACTGGAAAGAAGGGGGAAAGAAGTCAGAATAAGAAGGTGGGGGAGGGGAAGACAAAGTAGAAGTTGCCAGGTGATAGGTGAAACCAGGAGAGGGGGAAGGGTGAAATAAACACCTGGGAAGTTGATTGGTGGAAGAGATAAAAGGCTGGAGAACGGGGAATCTGATAGAAGAGGAAGGGAAGGGGGAGGAGCACCACATGGAGGCGAAGGGCAGGTAAGAAGAGAAGGTTTGAGAGGGAAACAAGAATGGGGAATAGTGGAGGAAAGGAGGGGGGTAATTACCAGAAGTTTGAGAAATCAATGTTCATGCCATCTGGGTGGAGACTTCCAATCCATTCTTTCCAGGCCCCTCATAATTTTACACACCTCAGCCAAGTCTCCTCTCAGCTTTGTTCCAAAGTCAATAATCCCAGTTAACTATAAACACAAGAGATTCTGCAGATGCTGGAAATCTGGAGTAACACACAGAAAATGCTGGAGGAACTTTGCAGATCAGCCAGCAACTATTTCTGGCTGAGAGAAACATCAGGACTGATCCCAGCTCACCCAATGTTTCTTCTTAGCTGCAGTGTTTCAGTCCTGCAACATCCCACCCATCTTGCTCATGGACTGCTTGGGTTATTCCCATCAGGAGGGGGCTACATAGCATCTGTGCCAGGACCACCAGACCAGAAGCAGTTACTTTCCCTAAGCGGTAAGGTTGATCAACACCTCCACCCACTAACTCATCCCACCTCACCTGCAACCACCACTACGTTATCATTACTTGTCAGAGAAACAGCATGTACAGACTAGCAGGATTTTATGGACATACAATCAATCTATGTATGTAAGCTTTTGTATATATTTATTGTGTTTTTATTATTACTCTGTTTTTTTGTGTTGCATCAGATTCAGAATAACGGTTCTTTACACTTACTGTATGTGCTGGAAATGACATTTAACAATTTTGGATCTCCTCTGCATCCTCTCCAGTGCAACAATATCTTCCGTGTAATGCGGTGAGTGGAAATCTGTGCAGTTGTGGCTGTGAAATCAAAGGGGTTTGCAGGGTAACACAGCAGAACAGCACTCTAAAGCATCCCTGTGACTGCTGTAATGTAATGGTCATCGCTAAGTAATGTATAAATCAGTCCTTTCTCCATTTGACACTTCCTGAATTGCCATCCAAGCCACATTCACATTTGCCTGAGAGCCAGGCAGCTAGGAAACTAATACCACAAATATTTCTAGAAATGTTAATGAATCCCCAAACCAATAAATCTCAAGGAACTAACATGCCAGAGTTTTGAAAGAAATTGCTATAGAAATCATTGATACTCTTAATCAAATTCAAGTTCAAATATGTCATGACATTTGTTGTTTTGTTTCTAACTTTTAATTAAAAATTACGTAAGCAAAAGAAATAGTAAGATAGTGTCCAAGGTAGTGTCTCTGATGGCAGAGGGAAAGCAGCTGTTTCTAAAATACTGAGTGTGTGCCTTCAGGATCCTGCTCCTTTTCCTTGATTGTAGCAACGAGAAGAGGACATGTCCTGGGTAATGGGGGAACTTAATGATGGATGCTGCCTCTGCTCCTCATTTTGTAGATTCTGCGATACTGAATGTGAAAATAGTAAAGAACATCGGGGTGTTGGTCATGGATTGAGAATCAGTTGACAGACAAGAAACAGAGAGTAGGAATAACGAGCTAACCCACTCGCACCCCCCCTCCCAGGTGACAAGCAGTACCTAGTGGAATGCTGCAGGAATTCAGTGTATGGACCACCATGATTTGGACAAGTAACCAAGATACAAGCGATCAATGATTTGGACAAGCAACCAATATACAACACTACCATGCATGAAGATGACACAATATTGGGGGAATAGGAAGTTGTAGTGAGGCTCCAATGTGATTTAAACAAGTTGGGTGAGCAGGTAAATGCAGGTGCAGAAAATGTTTATACACATTGACTCTGAAAGCAGAAACAATGACTATTTTCTGAATGGTAATAGACTGAAAAAAGGAAAGTTCCAGAAGACGTGGATGCCAGTGAGTACGAGAGGTTGAAAGTAAACAATTAAGTGCAGCAGGCAAGGAGGAAGAAATGTCTGGTGTCTCATGGAAGGATTAAAGCTTAATGTTCAAAGTAAATCTATTTTCAAATTATGTAGAGGTCACCATATAAATGTGAAACAAGTCCTTTGATTAGCCAAACGAATATCACTGCCATGAAGTAAAAAAATACCCATTTTCTCAATTTGACAGTTAAGACCATAAGCCATAGGAGCAGAATTTGGCCATTTGGTCTATCAAGTCTGCTCCACCATTCCATCATGGTTGATTTAATTTCCCTCTCAACCTCATTCTCCTGCCTTCTCCCCATAACATTTGACACCCATACTAATTAAGAAACTATCAACCTCCACTTTAAATATACCCAATGACTTGGCCTCCAAAGCTGTCTGCGGCAATGAATTCCACAGATTCACTACCCTCTGGCTAAAGAAATTCCTCTTTAACCAGAAGTAGAGAAAAACTCACCCAGGACTGAATAGGGCAAAAGTGATGGGAGTTAGTGCTGATGTTCTGTGATGTTCTAGTAAGAGCTACAATCTTTCAACAACAAAGTCAATGGCAGTGGGAGGGGCAGCGAAATTATAGAAACTGCTTTTACCTGCAAAGGAGAGTAGAGACCACCACTTTTCACTAACCTCTGACACTTTGAATAATGACGACTAAGGAAGCTGCATCTCATACTTCACATTTCTGAAGGGGTGGTGGTGCTCTCTGAGTTTTTCTCTCTATGGGCTTTGTGAAGACAGGCCACTGACTAGGGATATCATCCAAGTGATGACAGAGGTATCACTCAAGTAGCCGCACTTAATTCTTACACCTTGACATACAACGGTGATAGTCTATGCAATTATCAAGGAAGTTGAAGAGAGAGAGGTATGTTAATAGCAATCAGTACCAGTTCTGTTTTGCCCTTCCTCAGAAAAGGATCCCAGGGCCATTCGGCTGTCCCAGGTGAGATCAGCTAATTCTGCACAGAAGAATATATTAGAGTGGAGACTTTCTAGAAGTGGGATTGTTCAATGATAAATTGGGTTATTGGTTCAAAGGTTCAAAGGTCCAATTTAATGTCAGAGAAATGTATGCAATATACATCCTGAAATGCTTTTGCTTCGCAAACATCCACGGAAAACAGAGGTGTGCCCCAAAGAGTGAATAACAGTGAGACATAAGAACCCCAAACCACCCCCCCAGCTCCCCTCCCTCTTGCGCATAAGCAGCAGCTAGCAACGATCCCCCCTCCCCCTACCAGCAGAAAGAAAGCATCAGTACTCACCACGAAGCACTCAATTGTGAACAAGGCAATAGCAAAGACACAGACCTTGATTCAACCATCCGTTTTACATCAGACACACAGGTAACTGTAAAGAAATTTCAGTATTATTTATTGACTTGTTTATTTATTATTATTATTTTTTGCATTTGCACATTGTCTTTGTTTATTTTTCATTGATTCTATTGTATTTCTTTATTGTACTGTAAATGCCTGTAAAAAAATGAATCTCAGGGTAGCGTATGGTGACATATATGTAATTTGATACTAAATTTATGTTGAACTTTGAACTTTGAGATCTGCCCTTTACACCGCATGCTGTTGGAGCAGTGCTGCCAGGATAATCAAGGACACGACCCACCCAGCCAACACACTTTTCGTCCCTCTTCCCTCCAGGAGAAGGCTCAGGAGCTTGAAAACTCATACAGCCAGATTTGGGAACAGCTTTTTTCCAACTGTGATAAGACTGCTGAACGGATCCTGACCCGGATCTGGGCCGTACCCTCCAAATATCCGGACCTACCTCTCGGTTTTTTTTGCACTACCTTACTTCCCATTTTTCTGTTTTCTATTTATGATTTATAATTTAAATTTTTAATATTTACTAATTTTAACTATTTTTACTATTTTTAATATTTAATATTTGTAATCCAGGGAGCAGGAAGCGCAGAATCAAATATCACTGTGATGATTGTACGTTCTAGTATCAATTGTTTGGCGACAATAAAGTATAAAGTAAGGTATAAGTATCTGCCTGTGAAATTAGCTGCTATTGTCTGCCCGGCATAATATTGGTATTGGGGTTTCAAGGTTGCTGATTGGCTGTGTGTGCATGTAGACTCCTGTCACACAGAAATAAGATTCACAGGTGGTGTAAAAGCTTGCTTCTGGATGAATGGTTCACAGGTGGGGAGTGCCACATACTGTATGTGCAACTGAAAGTTTCAGAACTGATGTCTACCTGCCACTGTCTATGTTTATATTCCCTCTATGCACTAGCACAGCAGATGTATAGAGAATCAAGTAAAAAAATCACAAACTTAAGCATATTTTCCCTTCTCCCTTTCTGGTCTCCTATGGTCCACTCTCCTCTCAGATTCCTTCCTCACCAGCCCTTTACATTTCCTACCCACCTGGCTTTACCTATCACCATCTAGCTTCCCCTCCACCCACCTTTTTACTCTGGCATCTTCCCCATTTCTTTCCAGTCCCGATGAAGGGACTCAGCCCAAAATGCTGACTGTTTATTCATTTCCAAGGATGCTGCCTAACTCTGCTGAGTTCCTCCAGCATTTTATGTGTACAACTTTAAGCAAGTTAATGTAATCCACAAATTTCAATTACATTTCATTTTTTCATTTAAATTGAACTGCATTGTGTACAAAAGCAGTATGCTATGCAGCTGTTTTAGCATCAAAGTTAGAGTTTGTTTTAAACAAGATCTTTTAATTGGACAACAATGCTGAAATATTTTTATTTTTGTGCAAAAGATGGTGGAATGTTTAATAGTTCGAACATTCTTGTATCAGACTGCAAGACCACGCAGAGGATAGTAAAAAAAAACTGCTGGGAATATTAAGGGGGGTTTCTCCAACCCCATCTGCAACATTTATTGGGAGTGTTGCATAGTCATAGTCATACTTTATTGATCTCGGGGGAAATTGGTTTTCATTACAGTTGCACCATAAATAATTAAACAGTACTAAAACCATAAATAGTTAAATAGTAATATGTAAATTATGCCAGGAAGTAAGTCCAGGACCAGCCCAAGGGAGGAGTTGTAAAGTGTGATGGCCACAGGCAGGAATGACTTCCTATGACGCTCTGTGTTGCATCTCGGTGGAATGAGTCTCCGGCTGAATGTACTCCTGTGCCCAACCAATACATTATGTAGTGGATGGGAGACATTGTCCAAGACGGCATGCAACTTGGACAGCATCCTCTTTTCAGACACCACCGTCAGAGAGTCCAGTTCCATCCCCACAACATCACTGGCCTTACGAATGAGTTTGTTGATTCTGTTGGTGTCTGCTACCCTCAGCCTGCTGTCCCAGCACACAACAGCAAACATGATAGCACTGGCCACCACAGACTCATAGAACATCCTTAGCATCGTCCGGCAGATGTTAAAGGACCTCAGTCTTCTCAGGAAATAGAGACGGCTCTGACCCTTCTTGTAGACAGCCTCAGTGTTCTTTGACCAGTCCAGTTTATTGTCAATTCGTATCCCCAGGTATTTGTGATCCTCCACCATGTCCACAAAGGGTCCAAAGCAGTATTGAGGATCCTACCACCAATCCCACAATCTTTGACCCACTACTATCAGGAGGAAGGTACAGGAGCAACATGACTTAGACTGCCAGACTGGGTAACAGTTTCTTCCCTCAGGCTCTGAGACTAATGAAAACCTTGCTGCCACCAAGGTCTCCTCAGTAAGTTAATGAGCGGTTTACTGCTTACATGTGCCAAGCACTTCACATGCATTTTGAATTACATTTTATTAACTTATTTGTACTGATATATTTTTTATGTGCTGTGTGTGATATATGTTTGCAGGTGCACCATGGCCTATTGCAATGTTTCGTTTGGTTGTATATATTGCAGTTAGATGGTAATGAACTCAAACTTGGCTTGATGGTCTTACCTCCACCTCTTATATCAACAATGGGTTACTTAGCAGTAGTACTGAGGAGGGACAGTACTGTTGAAAGCACCTCAGCTGTTTTTCATTAGAACATGAACCGAGGGACATCCTGTCCACTCAAGTGGCCTTGGACATTCTTCAATGTTTTTGTAGAAGTGTGGAGTTTTACTTAGCATCCTGGCCAATATTTACCCCAGATGCCATCTCTATTAACCATCTCACTACTCCTCACTGTCACACCCAATCAATGTGAGCAAAACAGACTACTCTGTCATTTGCTTCCTGCTCGATAGCTCGCTGTTCTCAGTGGTTTGACCATTTTTTTGAAACACAACATACATCAGGGGTCCAGCATGGATACAAGTATTTGCTTTAGTTTCCTAGTGAAGACTGTTTCGTCTTGAATCAGGACTGGAAAGGAAAGGGGAGGACTCCTTCCCCTTTCCTTTCCAGTCCTGATGAAGAGTCTTGGCCCAAAATATCGACTGTTTACTCTTCCCCGTAGGTGCTGCCTGGCCTGCTGAGTTCCTTCAGCATTTTGTGTGGGTTGCTTTGGATTTATAGTATCTGCAGTTGCTGGAAATCCAAAGCAACACACACAGAACAGTGTTCATCTTGAATGAGGCTTAATTGCATGAAAAATAATGTAGAATTACCATCTCAGAGCTCATTTTGCAAGGCAAACAGCTAGAAAAAAGAAACTATTTTATTTCAGCCTTAGGTTCAGTAGTAATACTCTGCCAGAATTGTTTTTCGTGTGTTTAAACAAATGTAACCATGAATGTAGACAGCATGCTGCCATCTCGAAGACTGATACACCTTGCAACTTATTTGTTCCTAATTGCTTTGATGCTTCTAAAATGTGGCAGGAGGTGTGTAAACCTGTTGTAATCCTATTAATGCTGACATTTGATTCTTTGTCACTCAGCCATACCCTGGAGCCATAGCTCAGATGCATCTCCAAACTTGTTCTAGTAGAACTGTCATCACTGGACAACTTCCACCAATGACATTTTCAGACATAGTCATGTGCTTAAGATGAGTTCTTATACTAAGAATATAAAATGGTATATGAGTTCCTCGTAAAATTAATGTATTTTCCTTCTCTCCAGTTTCCCTTACCCTTTTCTTTATGTATAACATCTTGTTGTATTCTTATGATTTGATATTGATTCAACCACAGCCAGGCATGGAAGAAATCAGTGGGTAATCTCCTATCAATCAGGATTTGTGCCCACACTACTTCATCAATTAAACTCTCTTTCTGCACTTTCTATTTTATTCTTAAGATTTGATGGTGACTTTATTACAGCCAGCTTTAGTGGAAATGATTGGATTATTCTTCTATCAATTCCGCTTGGTGACCAAACTATAGACCAAAAGAGCATAAGACCATAGGAGCAGAATTGGGTCATTTAGCCCAGTGAGTCTGCACTGCTATTCCATCATAGCTGATTTATTATCCCTTTCAACTCATTCTTCTGCCTTCTCCCCATAATCTTTAACATCCTTACTAAGGAGGAGGAGAAGTTGGCGGCACGACGCAGCGCGCAGCGGCCACTTCGGTGATGAATATCTGTTATCTGCCAAGTAGGGTGCCGTGCACAATCCTGATTTGATGGAGACAGACGTGAGAGCACGGAGGAACATCTGGTGAAACTTCTGAAATACCTGTTTCGCTACCGCTGCTACTGTGTGATCCAGAATCTCCGGAGGGGAAGGCCGCGAGTTCTCGGCTTTGCTTGTTGCTCGGCAGCCGGGGCGGGGTCAAAGCTCTCGGCAGAGATGGTGCTTGGTGCTCGGTGCTCGGTGTCGGAGGCTGCCCGTGGTCTGCTCTTTATCAAATTACGGTATTGCTTTGCACTGTTGTAACTATATGTTATAATTATGTGGTTTTTGTCAGTTTTAGTCTTGGTCTATCCTGTGTTTCTGTGATATCATACTGGAGGAACATTGTATCATTTCTTAATGCATGCATTTCTAAATGACAATAAACGAGGACTGAGTGTCCTCATAATCTAATCTAATCTAAATCTAATCTAATCAAGAATTTATTCCACTTAAAATATACCCAATGAGTGAGTGTCCCAGGTTCCACTGGCAACCACAATTTAAAACTTCAGTCAATAAATGGGGGCAAATGATCAGGTTGCATTCCTTTGTCCATCTTAACTGTCCCCACGCAGAAAGGTAAGTTAAAATTTCTCCACTGTCAGACTTCTGATGCCGACTGCATTTCTTCTTCAATTTTTAAAGTGCATGTGTGTTGTTTGACCCTTGACCATTAATTGTTTTTGTTCCATTCAATTTTTTAAAATATTGCTTTTACTTTATTTTAACAACACAACTATCCTCAATACTGGTGGCCCACAAGGCTCCATGCCCAGCCTCTTACTACAGTGTGGTCAGCAAGTGTTCCAACACCATCTTACAAGTTGCAGATGCCACCACTGTAGTGGGTCAGCTCTCAGATACAGATTTATTTATCGCATGTACATTGAAACGTAGTGAAATGCATCATTTTGTGTTAACAACCAACATACCCAAGGATGTGCTGGGTGTGTCCCACAAGGGTCTCCCTCATGACTCCTGTCTGTATGGATCACCAGCCTGGGGATCATTGCTCTCCTAGCCATCAGCTGACACAATCTCTAGGATCGCTAGTCTTAGATCACAGGGTGCTCCAAACTGGACATTGAACACCAGCTCCTGCCCCTGACTCTTCATTTACTTCCCTGATCTCTAACCCCTCATTACTGCTGTCACTAAACCCTAACCTGTCCCATGCTCCCTGCACTATACACTGAACATCCCTTACAATATAACTAAGTTCAAAGTAAATTTATTATCAAAGTATATATATGTCAGGGTGGAGATATGTCTCTACCAAAGGAGGTGTAAAGAGACAGGGGGGATCTTAAATGGATTTTTTGTGTCTGTATTTACTTGGGAGATTAACACAGAGTCTATAAAAGTGAGCCAAAGCAGCAGTGAGGTCATGGATCCTGCACAGATTATAGCAGAGGAGGTGTTTGCTGTCCCGAGGCAATTTAGAGTAGATAAATTGCCAGGACCTGACAAGGTGTTCCCTTGGGCCCTATGGGAGGTAAGTGCAGAAATTGCTGGGCCCCTAGCTGAGATATTTAAATCATCCTCAACAACAGGTGAGGTACTGGAGGATTGGAGGGTAGCTAATGTTGTCCTACTGTTTAAGAAAGGCTCTAAAAATAAACCAGGATATTATAGACCCATGACCCTGATATCAGGTAGTTAGTGGAAACTTATTGGATGGTATGGTAAGAGAGTAAATAAATGAGCATTTGGATAGACATGAGATGATTAAGGATATAGCCAGCATGGTTTTGTACGTGGTAGGTCGTGTATAACCAACCTTATAGAGTTTTTCTAGGAGGTTGCCAGGAAAGCGGATGAAGGCAAGGCAGTGGATATTGTCCACATGGACTTTAGTAAGGTATTTGACAAGGTCCCACATGGGAGGTTGACCAGGAAGATTCAATCACCTGGCATTTAAGATGAAGTAGTAAATTGGATTCAACAATGGCTTTGTGAGAGAAGCTAGAGAGTAGTAGTAGATTCTTGCCCCTCTGACTGGAGGAGTACCGTAGGGATCAGTGCTGGGTCAGTTGTTGTTTGTCATCTACATCAATGATCTGGATGATAATGTAGTTAACTGGATCATCAAATTTGTGGATGGTACCAAGACCGAAGGTATAGTGGACAGTGAGGAGAACTATCAGAACTTGCAGCAGGATCCAGACCAGCTGGAAAAACAGGCTGAGAAATGACAGATGGAATTCAATGGAGACAAGTGCGAGGTGTTGCACTTTGGTAGGACCAATCAGGGTAAGTCTTACCCCGTGAACGGTTGGGCACGGAGCAGTGTGGTAGAACAAAAGGATCTGGGAATCCGAGAATTCATTGAAAGTGGTGTTCCAGGTAGATAGGGTCATAAAGAAAGCTTTTGGCTCATTGACCTTTATAAACCAAATTATTGAGATGGGATGTTATGTTGAAGTTGTATAAGACTTTGGTGTGGCCTAATTTGGAGTATGGTGTGCAGTTCTGGTCACTTATCTACTGGAATGATGTCAATCATTCCTGTCAGTTGCTGAGTCTGGAGGACTTGAGTTATAAGGAAGGATTGAATAAGTTAAAACTTTATTCCCTTGAACGTAGAAGATTGAGAGCAGGTTTGATAGAGGTATATAAAATTATGAGGGGTATGAACAGGGTAAATGCAAACAACAGGAATTCTGCAGATGCTGGAAATTCAAGCAACACACATCAAAGTTGCTGGTGAATGCAGCAGGCCAGGCAGCATCTGTAGGGTAAATGCAAGCAGGCTTTTTCTACTGAAGTTGGGAGAAACTACAACTAGAGATCATGGGTTTAAGGGGAACTTGAGGGGAAACGTCTTCACTCAGAGGGTTGTAAGAGTGTGGAACGAGCTGCAAGTGCAAGTTGTGCATGGAAACTCAATCAACATTTAAGAGAAGTTTGGATAGGTACATGCATAGTAGGCTATGGCTCAGGTGCAGGTAGTTTAAATGGTTCAGCATGGACTAGATGGGCTGAAGGGTTTGTTTCTGTGTTGTACTTTTTTCTATGACAATGACTCTAAATGAAATTAGCATGGATTATGCTGGGCATCTGAAAATTTTGCCATGCCTCTGGCAGCTACATAGCATGTCCATGAAACTTGACGGTAGCTCTCTGTCATGTGGAAGGAAACCCGAGCACCAGGAGAAAACCCACATAGTCGGATAGAGAATGTACAAACTCCGTACAGGCAGTGTAGGGAATTGAACCCCAACTGGTGATCACTCAGTGGTGTAAAGCAATGCACTGACTGCAATGTCACCATGCCGCCCCATATTAACATGACTCCAACGACCCTCACCAAACTTTTTAGATGCACCATAGAAAGCACACTATCCAGATGTGCCACAGATAGGTATGGCATCTGCTCTGCAAGAAAATTCGGCCCTGTCCGTCATACAAAACAGCCTCCGCTACATTGACTCAGGACAGGGACCCCGATATAATCAAAGACCATTCCCACCCTGGATATTCTGTTTCTCCACCCCTCTTTTGTCAGGCAGAAAATACAAAAGGTTGTGAACACATGCCACTTGGCTGAAGATAGCTTCTATCCCACTGCTGTAAGACTTATTTATTTATTTATATTTATTGAGATACATTGCGGAATAGGCCCTTCTGGCACTTTGAGACACGCCGCCCAGCAACCCCTCGATTTAAACCTCGCATAATCATGGGATAATTTACAAAGACCAATTAACCCACCAATTGATATGTCTTTGAAAAGTGAGAGAAAGCCAGACTACCCAGAGGAAATGCATGCACTCGGGGGGAGAACTTACAAACACTTTACGGGCAGCAGTGGGAATTGAACCTGGATGGCCTGTACTGTAAAGCGTTGTGCTAGCAACTATACTACCGTGGCTCCTTTCTCTTCTTTCTTTCTCTCTCGTTTAAGCTGCTTTTGTAGCACCTCACCGTATTTATGTAATGGTCAGTTTGTACGACATGCCAACAAAAGGTTTTTCACTCTATTTCATTACATGTGACAATAATAAACCAACTACCAGTTATGAGTGAAAGTTGTGAACACCACAGCATGATCAGGGTCAGGTGACCAACAGACTTGGGGCTAAGAAAAAGACAGTTTTTCCAGATATTCCATTGACTTGAAATAAAAGGCAGAAAATAGCACATTTACAGCTGGTAGCCATAAAAATGTCATTGCCTTCTCTCTCTCACTCTCTCTCTCTCTTTCTCTCTTTCCCCCTCTTCCTCCTCTCTCTCCCTCTCTCCCTCTTTCTTCCTCTCTCCCCTTCCTCTCTTCCCTCTCTCCCCTTCTTATTTTTCTTTCTCTCTTCTTCCTTTCTCTCTCTCCTTCCCTCTCTCTCTCTCATCCTCTCCCCTCTCTCTGCCCTTTTCCTTTTCTCTGTCACCTCTTCCTCCTCTCTTTCTCCATTACCCCTCTCTTTCCCCTTCCCCACTCTCTCTTCCTCTTCCACCCCTCTCTTCTCTCCCTCCCTCACTCTCTTTCTCTACCCTTCTCCTGTCTTCCTCTTCTCTCTCACACTCTCTCCCTCTATTTATTTACACGGTTGCCATTTTTACACCAACTGTAAAATATACCGATAGGTGTATATAAAATGGGAGGGGAGGAGAAGATGGCAGCACGATGCAGCACACACGGCCGCTCTGAACTGATATCGTATTTGTTAAATAGGGACTGTGCACAATCCTGATTTGATGGAGACGGACGTGAGGAGCACGGAGGAACATCTGGAGAAACTTCTGAAATGCCTGCTTCGCTGCCGCTGTTACTGTGCGATCCAGAATCTCCGGAGGGGAAAGCCCCAAATCATCGGCTTTGTCTATTGCCTGTTGCCGGGGCTGGGGTCGAAGCACTCGGCAGAGATGGTGCTCGGTGCTCGGTGTTGGAGCGCTGGTCGGAGGCTCGAAGTTTTCGGACGGACTCAGAGTCGGACTGTGGTCGGGGTGCTTCCAGGATGCTGCATCGGCAAGATTGTGGCACTGGAAGCTCATGGCAGGGAGAGTTTTCTTCCTCCTACCGTCTGCATGAGATGATGGGACTTTCGAGAGACTTTGAGACTTTTTTTTACTGTGCCAATGGCCTGTAAATTACGGTATTGCTTTGCACTGTTGTAACTATATGTTATAATTATTTTGTCAGCTTTTTTTTAGTCTTGATTTGTCTTGTGTTTCTGTGATATAATTCTGGAGGAACAAATTGTATCATTTCTTAATGCATGCATTACTAACTGACAATAAAAGAGGACTGCATGTCCTCATAATCTAATCTAAAAAAAAATGCAAGCATCTGGTCTACTCCCAGAAAGGCAGACTTTTTCATTTTCATTTCATAGATGATTATAGAAACAGTGCACTAAATAAACCCTTTAAAACATATTCAATAGTCAGTCAAACTGGCTGCACGAATCTCTGAGCAGATAATTAGTCAGTAGCCAGTCCTGAAGTCATTCAGAGAGATAAACTGTCTATTCATCTGTGTCTTTCAAATGATAGAACTCAAGCCAAATCTTCAGCGGAATTCAGGGCAGTTGCAAGTCTGGAGCACAGCCCATATGACGCTTGGGTTAATGAAAAAAGCTGAATCCACATTCAGATGTACTTGCAAATGAATCCAACATTTTTTATATTTACCAAGCAAGAGGTAATTCTATCTGGTTCACCAACATCATGCTGCTGTCGAATTACAGAGCTTAAAGAAAATTAGAAAAACTATACTAAGATTGACACTGTAACAATTATAATTCTTTGAAGCATTTCATGTCATTTAAAAGGTTAGTTAAATGAAGGTTTTCTGATAATATTTCTTCAGATGATAAAGCTATACAGCATATTTTACCCTGTCACTGTTGCATTAAAATGTCTTTCTTTGAACATTCAATTTTCTGTAACTCTGCGGCACACTTCTCATAATTCTGCTGTTGGAAGCATAGCATCAAGGGAAGGTTCTCAGTCCTTACAGCCTCACTGTACAACACTGACCTTTGTCTTCATTTCTTTTATTTGTCTATTCTCCATGCTATTTTTCTTGCTTGGAGGTTTTATGAAAACTTAAGTTTCTGTTGAGATGCCTGACTATTGATCTATACAACTGATCCAGCCCATCAGAGATGAGAACAAACATTCAGAATCAGCTATGCCCCACCTCCCCCTCGTACCCCAACCGTTATTTATTTTTATACACACATTCTTTCTCTCACTCTCCTTTTTCTCCCTCTGTCTTTCTGAATATACCTCTTGCCCATCCTCTGGGTTTCCCACCCCGCCTTGTCTTTCTCCCAGGACCTCCCATCCCAGGATCCTCTCATATCCCTTTTGCCAATCACCTGTCCAGCTCTTGGCTCCATCCCTCCCCCTCCTGTCTTCTCCTATCATTTTGGATCTCCCCCTCCCCCTCCCACTTTCAAATCTCTTACTAACTCTTCCTTCAGTTAGTCCTGACGAAGGGTCTCGGCCCGAAACGTCGACTGTACATCCTCCTAGAGATGCTGCCTGGCCTGCTGCGTTCACCAGCAACTTTGATGTGTGTTGCTTGAATTTCCAGCATCTGCAGAATTCCTGTTGTTTGCGATTCAGAATCAGGTTTACTATCACCGGCGTTTGTCTTGAAACTAGTCTTTGTGGCAGCAGTACAATGCAATACAAACTAATACAGAAAAAAACTGTGAACTACAGTAAGTATTAAATGCATATATATAGTAATATTATATATTATATAGTTAAATCAAATAAGTAATGCAAAATACAAATGAAGAGTAGTGAGGTAGTGTTCATGGGTTCAATGTCCATTCAGAAATCGAATGACAGAGGGGAAGAAGCTGTTCCTGAATCCATTAGCCTAGTTCACTGTTTTTTTTAAACCTCATGATTTTTACACTTGGTCATCTTAAATCCCTTGGCCTCCACGTAGTTCCACTGAAAGCTTGGCTGCCAAAGGCACAAGTGTCAATGACAGAGTAATTAAATTTGGGGACAAGCAAGAGGGAAGAATTTCTGGAGTGATGTCAGAGGTTAATAACCCTGGAGCAAATATCAGATGAAGAGAATGAGATTGTGGATAGATTTGAAAATAGTGTGATAATTTTAAAATCAAGTTATAGCTTAACTGAGATCCAATGTAAGCCATCAAACACAAAGGTAACAGCTGAAGTGATCTTAAAAGCTTTACGTCAAAATATACAGTGAAAAGCATTGTTTGCATCAAATCAAATCAGCAAGGATCATGCTGGTCAGAACGCAAGTGTCACCAGCATCTCTTGTCAACATAACATAACTCACAAACCTAACCATACGTCTTTGGACTGTGGGAAGAAACCAGAGCACCCAGAGGAAACCCACATGGTCAGAGGGAGAACATACAAACTCCTTACAGACAGAAGTGGGAATCAGGTCCCAATCTTACAGCTAGCGTTGTAATAGCTTTACGCTAACCTCTACGATACCATGCCTCCCATCACCATGTTACTGAATGCAATGTATTTGAAGGTTACGGCGGAATGAGCAGCATTTTAAATGAGCATTTTTTTAGACATTGTTATTTCAACTATAAAAATAAAATTGCTTCAATAGATTGCTTTGCATATAAGAAAGTACAATATAAATGAGGGAGAAAAGGAATAAAGTAAATGTAATGTCAGAATAAAACAGTGGAAAAAAAGAGGAATACATTTGGAGATCTGAACACAGTCTTGAGGGAGTTTCTGAAAGGAAAAGCCAGCCACTGAGTTTGAATGAATAGTTACATGCAAATGCAGGAAACACGGAGCAACACACACAAAATACTGGAGGAACTCAGAAGTTTGGACAGTATCTAAGTAGGGGAATAAACAGCCAATATTTTAGGCCAAGACCCTCCATCAGGACTGGAAAGAAAGTGGAAGGAGGCAGTGGGGGTGGGGGGTGGAGGGAGAAGGAGTACAAGGTGGCAGGTGATAAGTGAATCCAAGTGAAAGGCGGTGGGTGGATGAAGTGAGAAGATGGCAGATGATAGTCATCAGTGATGGGTAAAAGAAAATAAGGTTTGAAAACATAGCAAATGTTGAAGAGTCATATTATGAGAGTGGTGAGTAGCTTGATGATGAAGTAATTTCAGAACACACTTTTGAACTAAAAAGATACTTTATACCATTTTTCAGGTGGGGTGGAGATACATCTCTACCAAAGGAGCTTCAAGCCTCCGCTAGCCTTCAGGTTACCTTGGGCAAGATATAGCACCTACTTAGCCCCCTGATTAGGGTCACGTAAAGTCATGGGGCCAGGTGGTGGATGGTCGTATGAGCAGCTGTTGCCCATCACAGGTCCTGGTGATGCGACCACTGGCACCAGGCAGACAAACTCTGAAGAGTATTGACAATAGCTGGTTGTCACCTGTCTTGTAAAGGCACTGCCCAGAAGAAGGCAACAGCAAACGACTTCTGTAGAAAAAAATTGCCAAGGACAATCATGGTCGAAGACACGTAATGATTATGATGATACCATCTTAATTTTTGGCTCTCAGTTTTTTGCTCAGGAAACAGGGTAGTATGTTTCAAAGGGTTAAGCTGTGTTGCATAACAAACGATGCAAATCCACAAAATATACAGTTGGATTAATGGAACATTGGAACACTATGGCAATGTGCCTATTTCTTTCACACCCTCTTTTTCTTGGCAAGTAATTCACCTAATACTGTTTCTGCTTGTTAACTAACCTAGATTATTTATGAGGAAAAAACTGTCAAAGCACGTGTTGCAAACATCTTCCAGAACAAGATCTTTCACTCAAGCAAAGAAAAGAAACTGATCTTCATCCAAATAAGATCTTGCATAAGAATACAGTACTGTGCAAAAGTCTTAAGCACCTTAGATTGTTTTTATATGGTTTCAGATAGCATGGCCTTCGCAGAGCCCTGATCTCAACATCATTGACGCTGGCTGCCTGGACAGACAAAAGCAAGTGAGGCTGCCAAAGTCTGCAGAACTGTAGCAAGTTTTCCAAGATGCTTGAAACAACCTACCAGCTGGTTTTCTAATAAAACTGCACGATAGTGAACGTAAGAGAATTGGTGCAGTTTTAAAGACAAAAGATAGTCACACCAAATATTGGTTTCATTTAGCTCTTAGACACAAGACATACTGCAGATGCTGGAAATCTAGAGCAATACAGAAAATGTGTTGGAGGAGCTCAGCAGGTCAGGCATAAACAGATGGATGAGAATAAACTGTCGATGTTTCAGGCCAAGACCCTTCATTGAGACTGGAGAGGAAGGGGGGAAGAAGCCAGGACAAGAAGGTGAGGGGAGGAGAGCAAGAAGTACAAGGTAGCAGATGATAGGTCAAGCTGGGAGAGGAGAGGAGGTGAAGTAAAGAGCCGGGGAGTTGATTGGTGGAAGAGATAAAGGGCTGGGGAAGGGGGAATCCGATAGCAGAGGACAGAAGACCATGGAAAAAAGGTAAGGACGAGGAACACCAAAGGAAGGTGATGGGCAGGTAATAAGCGAAGGCGTGAAAGGGGAAAAAAGTATGGGGAATGGAGAAGGAGAAGGGAGGGGTACATTTAACTGCTTTTTATAGCAATTTTTTTGATACTTAGAAACTTTTCATTTCATTATTATTGAAAGCATCTTTGCATTACAGAATTTTTTTTACATGTGCCTAAGGCTTTTGCACAGTACTGTAGGTATGCAGACTAAAATCTTCCAGCCACTACATGGAAAATAGAAATTAAAGGGAAGTCTGGTATCTTGAACAGGACAAATAAAGGAAATCATCAAGACTTAATATCGGACTTAATACCACTACTTTTCCTTGTAACATCATTTCATAAGACCATAAGACATAGGATCAGAACTAGGCCATTCAGCCCATTGAGTCTGTTTTTCCATCTCCATCCCATTCTCCTGTAATCTTCCTTTAACCTTTGAAACCCTTACTAATCAAGAACCTATCAACCTCTACTTTAAGTATACCCGATGACTTGGCCCCCACAGCTGTCTGTGGCAATGAATTCCACAGATTCATCATCCTCAGGTTAAAGAAATGTCTCCACATCTCTGTTCTAAACAGGTATATGGAGGAATCTAAGGTGGGGGCTTATATGGGAGGCAGGGTTTGAGGGTCGGCACAACACTGTGGGCCGAAGGGCCTGTACTGTGCTGTACTATTCTATGTTCTATGTTCTATGTTTAAAGGGACATCCTTCTATTCTGAGACTGTGTCCTCTGGTCCAAGACTCTCCAACTATTCCTTTAAAATTTGCTGCTTATTCAACTCTTATTCTCTCTTGTAACTGTTTATTTAATCACTATGATAATATCAGAGGTTAGTTGAAATAGAAGGACAGACTAATGAATGGTTGTGCCAAACTTTCTCTGCTCAATTCTTCTTTTTAATGTCAGTCAAGAAACACATTGTTCAATTAGTCTGAAGTGAAACCATTAATAAATATATTATGCCATTATATTAGGAGGCTTGTTTCAGTGTAAAGGAGCCTCACCAGCACACAAGCACCAGTTAGACGGTTTTGAGAACACATGATGTTGACAATATGTTTTGAAATTCTCACAGACCTGGTGTCTACATCAGTATTTTGATAATAAATGGTGAGACCTTATAAGGAATTGGTCAGACTCTACATGGAGTATTCTGAATAGTTTTAGGCCTCTCATCTCAGGATAGACATTATGCTGACGTTAGAGAGGGTCCAGAGAAGGTTTACAAGAATGGGAATGAAAGGGGTAGCCTATGAAGAGCATTTGATGGCTCTGGGCCTTTAAATCTCTGGTTAGACAGTACTTGGAGTATTGTGTTCAGTTCTGGTCACCTCATTATAGGAAGGATGTGGAAACTCTAGAGAAAGTGCAGAGGAGATTTACCACAGTGGTACCTGGATTAGAGCGAAAACTTGTGAGGATAGGTTGAGTGAGTTAGAACCTTTCTCTTTGGAGAGAAGGAAGATGAGATTAGAGAAATGAGTGGGTGGGGGATCTCAATGAAACTTATCAAATATTGAATGTCCTAGATAGAGTGGACATGGAGAGGATGTTTCTTGTCATGGGTGAGTCTAGGACCAGAGGGCACTGCCTCAGAATACAATGAACATAAATGAGGAGGAATTTCTTGAGCCAGAGCGTGACGAATTTGTGGAATTCACTGCTATAGATGGCAGTGGAGGCCAAGTCATTGGTTATATTCAAAGCAGAGGTTGATAAGTTCTTGATTAGTAAGGGCGTCAAAGCTTATGGGGAGAAGACAGGAAAATGGGGTTGAAAGGTATGATAAATCAGTTATGGCGAAATTGTGGAGCAGGCTCGATGGGCCAAAGAACCTCATTCTGCCTCTTTGTCTTACGGTCTGATACTATTTGATACCTTTTCCCCTCCCAACAACCTTTTTATTCCAGCATCGTCTACCTTCCTTCTCATTCCTTAAGAAAGGTCTCAGCCAGAAATATTGACTATCTATTCACTTCTATAAATGTTGCCTGACCTGCTGAATTTCTCCAGCATTTTGTGTGTGTTGCTTTGGACTTTACAGCATTTGCAGACTTTCTCCTATTTTATGTTGTTTCCTTACCCATTTAAGTAACAATAGTTTTAAGGCTAAATAGTATTCATGTAAAGTACAGTAAAAATAAATCTAGTGAATGACTGTACCCACCATGACATGAAGTGTCGAATCTTCAAATAGGCTGTTGCTAAACAGCTTACAATCATGCAAGTGGATAGGGTGGTTAAGAAGGCGTTTGGTGTGCTGTCCTTCATTAGTCAGGGGATTGAGTTCAAGAGCTAGGGGTAATGTTGCAGCTCTATAAATCTCTGGTTAGACTGCACATGGAGTATTGTGTTCAGTTCTGGTCACCTCATTATAAGGAGGATGTGGAAGCTTTAGAGAGGGTACGGAGGAGATTTAATCAGGTGGCGCCTGGATTAGAGAGCATGTCTTAACAGGATAGGTTGGGCGAGTTAGATTTTTTTTTCTTTGGAGAGAAGGAGAATGAGAGGTGACTTGATAGAGGTGTATAAGATGATGAGAGTCATTGATACAGTGGAAAACCAATGCCTTTTTTCCCCCCAGGGCAGTAATACCTAATATGAGGGTACATAACTTTAAGATGATTGGAGGAAAGTTTATGGGAGATATCAGAAGTAGTTTCTTTTTTAACACAAAGAGTGGTGGGTGCATGGAATGCACTTCCAGAAGTGGTGGTTTAAGGCAGGGACATTAGGAACATTTAAGAAACTCTTAGATAGGCACATGGATAATAGAACAGTGGAGGCTATGTTGGAGGGAAGCATTTGATTAATCTTGAAGTATGTTAAAAGGTTGGCACAACATCGTAGGCCAAAGAGCTTGTACGGTGCTCTACTGATCTATATTCCATACACTTAGATATGAATGTAATTAAAGTATACGTACTTTTTCACCCTTAATTTGCAGAGCGCTTCAAATAAAATTCACTACTGGAGTTTAATTTCATAAAAAGAAGATGGCATGGGACTGAATTCATGGGTGTGTTATTCAGCAAATCACTAGTTCTTAATTTGCTGCCTGCAGATAAACTCCACATTATTAACCTGAGCATTTTACATGGAGAAATTCAGAAGGACGAGGGAAAATATATTCAGTGGTCACATTATTAGGTACTGGAGGTACATAACAAAGTGGGCACTGAGCATATTTCTGTATGTCCATGATCTTCTGCTGCTGTAGCCCATCCACTTCAAGGTTCAATATGTTGTGCATTCAGAGATGCTCTTCTGACGCCTTCCTATCAGCTTGAACCAGATTGGGATTCTCCTCTGACCTCTTCTATTAACAAGGCATTTCTGCCACAGAACTGCCACTCACTGCATGTTTCTTTTTCTCCATCATTCTCTGTAAACTCTAGCGACTGTTGTGCATGACAATCCCATGAGATCAGCAGTTTCTGAGATACTCAAACCACCCCACCTGGCACCGACAGTCATTCCACAGTCAAAGTCACTTAGGTTATATTCCTTCCCCATTCACTGAGGAAAACAAGAGCACCAGTATAATGATAATACTGTCACCTAGTCCCCCTCCAACTCACACACTGCCATTGCTTGTTTGGAACTATTCTGTCTGGGTCACAAATATGGACTTCTGTCTGCACTACATACAACATTACTACAGAAACAGGACCTTCGTCCATCTGTTATTCTGCCCATAGCCCACTATACCCCTCCTATCCATGCACTTATCCAAATTTCTTATAAATATCCTCCACTTCCATTGGCAGTGCATTCCACAAATGCATCAACCTCTAAGTGATGAGGTCCCCCCTCTTCACTTAAAATGGAGTCCCCTTAAATATTCCACCTTTCACCCTTAACCTATGCCCTCTAGTTCTAGTTTCATCCAATTTCAGTGGCAAAACCTGTTTGCATTTCCATTGTCTATACTCTACATAATTTTGTATCCTCCAGCAAATGTCCCCTCATTCTCCTACGCTCTGTAGAATAAAGTCCCCACATATTCATCCTTTCCCTATAACTCAGGTCCTCAAGTCCTTGGAAATATTCTCTATTCTTTCAATTTTATTGATATCTTCCCTGTTGGTAAACGACCAGCACTGCACACTATACTCCAAATTTAGCCTCACCAACATATCATATAAATTCAATATTTATCAACATACTTCACAATGTTTTTTTTCATCTTAACCTACAGAGATACTGTGAAAGCATAGAAAATATTTAAAAATTCTTAATGTCATTCAATCTGAAATAATAAATACAAGAATTATACACTAGGTTCAACAGCATCTGGACTAGAACTTCCAGCCTGTGATACAGCTTCTTTGCTCAGGATGTGAGACAATTATATGTCCCACAACTACCGAGGTCTCATCACTCGGACAGTGAGCTGTTTACTGTTTATGGTTTACTGTTTACATGTGCTACACACTACATGCATTTTGAATTATATTTTATTAACTTACTTGTGGTAATACTTTGTTTTATATGCTGTGTGTGATATAAATTTTGCAGGTACATCGTGGTCCAGAGGAATGTTGTTTCATTTGGTTGCAGAGTCAGATGACAATAAACTTAAACTTGAATTTGGAAACACATATACATATAAATTTTAAGGATGTGCAAACTAATGTTTGGTCGTATTATTCATTGCTTGCAGGGGTCAGGCAAGATCACGGGCTTCAAAGATCTCTTCAGCAACTCCTCGCGAAGATCATTTTAAAACATGCAGCTGTACAGTGGAGACGAGCGCAAGGTCATGGTACTCACAAATTCTCTTTGATGATCAAGGTAAGATTACATTAAAGGATATATCCAACATGTAGTATTACAGTGCTGCCTCCCTATGGTAGTGATTACTCTAGCATAGAGAGAAAAAAGAGATTTTTACCCCTAGGAAGGGGTGGGATGTAGGAGAAAACAGATCACCTCCATGTTGTGTCTCTCCAAGTCTTGATGACTCTGGCAATAAATGACATCTTAGATAGTTTAATCGCTTGTGATCTGCTGTGTACTCTATGGGATGGTACGGAAATTGGCAAACAATGAAAAAAATGTGAAAAATTACTAAAATCTAAATGGCAAAAGCAAAATGAATGTTGTCAATTATTAGAATAAACAGCAGATTTGGTGACCATATGAGCAATACACTTGTCAATGGTGACTGTCAGTACTAATTCATGCATACAATGGTAGGCAATCATAGCAGATTATTTAACTTTTTAGCTGAACTATGCAATACAATAAACTTGCCTCTAATCTGAATGCTCTTGGACAGCATGTATAAAGATTTAACATTTCAGAGAACCATGCCACTTTAAATGTCAATAGCACCCAGACACCCAATGGCTACTGACCTCAGTTTTGCTATCCTGAGCATGCAAATTTATCAGAAGGAAGAGTTCGATCTTCTGGTCTTGCCTATAATTTGTGCAGCATAAATGCAGGCAGAAGTCAGCTGGGACTCTTTAACGACAGCACTGTCTATAATAGTATCATCAAACAGGACATTGGCATAAATCATTTGGCACTTTGCAAAGTGTCAGTCCTGTCAGCCTCCCAGTGATGTGATCTTTAGTCTTTCAGATCTATAGACTGGCATTTGGATCAGCTAATGCACCTTGCACAGCGCCTTGCATGTTAAAACCATTCCAGCCAATATGTAAAGCCGAATGTAAATATTTGCAAAGTGTTGACTTACATACTTACACAATTCAAACATTTACTCCAGCATATCAGTAAAACAAACTTCCAAAACCTTGCACACTAATAAGATTTATGTGCTTCCTTTAACATTTTTTCCCACCTGAACCTTATGCACTCATTTTTTCTTTCCGAAATAAAAAAGGTTTAACCCCTTAAATACTGAGTATCTGAAGCCTTTTAAAATATTTTGTTAGTTTATTAAGAAAGTGAATGTATAAGACCATACGACCGTAAAGCATAAGGACAGAATTAGGAATTTGGCCCATCGAGTCAGTTCCACTATTCTATTATGGCTGATTTATTATCCTCCTCAACCCCATTCTCCTGCCTTCTCCCCATAAACTTGACTCTCTTGCTAATCAAGAACCTATCAACCACCACTTTAAATACACTGAATAACTTGGCCTCCACAGCCGTCCGTGTCAATGAATTCCAGAGATTCACCACCTTCTGGTTAAAGAAATTCCTCCTCAACTCTATTGTAAGCACTGTATTATAACACTATACACTCTTTGAATTAATTGTAAATTGTAACTTGGTGCTTTTGTATTTGTATAATTGTATCCTTTGTTGTATTCTCCTTTCATTAACAGTGAAACACTTTGAAACATCTCCACTTTATAATTTGTTATGTGAGTACAAGTGTTTTTTATTAATAGGGAAGAAGTTTAATGCTGTTACTATGCATATAAAATAATTTTCAAGGTAATTTGGAAAACATTTTGCTTCCAATATGATGTGTTCATACTTTTATCCAAAATAGTACTTGGAATGCAAAAAAACATACAATACTTTATGAATTCTCACTTGCAAAGCTGACAATATTATGAATAAAATAAGCAGCTTGCATTTTTCCAAAAATTATACCCATGTAATCATACCAGAACTATATCAGAAAGTTCACATTATTTTTGTATATTCTACACCTTTATCAATTGACATGTATTGTGTTTTTGCACCTCTGGCAGTCCAGTGCCATTGTTCTACATCAGTAGCAGACTATTCACCTGAGTCTTCAACTCACTCCAATAGAAAGCTAATCATATTTCATGAAGGGAGGTATGAAAAAGGTACCTGTATCTGTGATCCACAGTAGCAGGTGCTCAGGGATAAATTGCAGACATGTAATTGCGTGCCTTGTTGGCAGGCAGTTCCTACGTGCATTGGGGCTGATTTGCCTGGGAATATTGCATGTGGATATCTGAAAGAAATTGTATGGTTGTAATGCAATCAACGGGGTAAAGTGTGTCACAGAGCAGAAGCCACCTAACTTTTAAAGATGAAAATTTCAATTAAGTTGTATTTTATCTTCCACCACAACTAATTGATCACAAGAAGACAAGAAAAGTGCAACGAGATTAGACCATGGGGCTCTTTAAGCCTGACCCAACTTTTAATTCAATCAAGGCTGAACTATGTTGGTCAATGCACAGGAGTTGTAAAGGCTACAGAAAGTGGTGAATACAACCCAGTCCATCACAGTCAAAGCCCTTCTCTCCACTGAACATATTTACATGGAGTGCTACCACAAGAAAGCTGAACCTATTGTCAAAGATCCTCATCATCCAGACTATGCTCTCTTTTGGCTACTGCCATGGGCAGGAGGTACAGAAGCCTTAGGTCCCACACAACCAGGTTCAGGGACAGTTATTACCCTACAACCTTCAGGCTCCTACACCAGCGTGGATAACTCCCCTCATCTCAATTCTGAACTGATTTCACAACCTTCAGACTCGCATTCAAGTACACTTTACAATTCATGTTCTTAGTATTATTTCATTTGCACAATTGTTGTCTTTTGCACATTGGTTGTTCATCATTCCTTGCTTATGCAGTTTGTTTTTAAATTCTCTTGTACTTCTTTGTTTTCATGTAAATGCCTGCAAGAAAATGAATCTCAAGTAGTATATGGTAATATATGTGTGTTTTGTAATAAATTTTACTTTGACTTTGACTTTGAATTCCTCTTCTGTGCCATTTCCCCATGTCCTCTTGTTATCAAATAGTTATCATCTCCACATGAAATACTTCTTATGATCCAGCAGAAATTGTAGAGATAGCTTAAGGATTCGTTTTATTCTTGTCTCGTACTCTCTATTCTGAGCTCTGTCATTAGATGAGACTGTCTGGAAAAATATTCAAGGATACACTCAAATATTCCTTGAAAAAGTGGAAAATCCCCACCAACTCTTGGCATTTCAGTTCTATGACAGCTCAAATTGGAGAAGCATCCATTATGGTTTGAAAACTCAGAGACCACACATTGGGCGCACACAGAAGACCAACCATTTAGCCAAAGTCTGCTTCATCTGCGTGCCTTCTGTTCCTACATTAGAACTATCCGAACACCCAGAAAACAAGAGTGAAAACAAATGTTCCTGAATCCACAGGAAATTCCTAAGAAGAAGGCAAAGAATGAGGAACACATTCATAGAATTTTAATGTTCAGAACAAGTTTTACTTTCAGCAGTAAAATGGCTATCTCATGTTCACATTTTCTTTATATCCAACTATACACATAATTGTCATAATTACTCACATTACTTAGTCCTAAGCAAGCTATGAAGATGTTAGGCAATTAATATTTAGGCAATGTTATATTGTTTGAGTTAGCATTCTTGTTTATTTAAATAATTCATAACAGGTTATATGCAAAAATACAACAATTGCATATTTCATCACACTACCATGTGTGATGAAAACTCAAAGTTAAACCTACATTTCAGACTTGCCTGTTTTCCTTTGAATTAGTTTAATGTTTTGAAGTTACAAAACATAACTCATCTCACTTCATTTTAAAGGTGGAAAGTTAGTACCAGAAACCATTTTAACAAATTGAATCCATATCACTCTTCATCCTCTTCTCAACCATGACTCATTGAAGCTCTTTATCAGCCTCATTTCTTCAAATCTCTCTTCCTTTATTCTTGTCTTTTGTCTTCCATGAATCATTCTCCCACCCATTGCAAACCAGATTCTAATTTTCACCATAAACTACTTGTTTAACATTTCTTTTTGATTCATCTTTCTTTTGCCCTTTAGATCCCCCTCCAATCATCTCAAAATTTCTTCTTCCATGTTTCTAATTTCATTCTTTTTTTTCTACTTTCCTCACTTTGTCATCCTTCGCTATTGTTCCTTCTGGATAAAATTTCATTCTACATCTCAAACAAGAGAAAATCTGCAGATGCTGGAAGTCCAAGCAATACACACAAAATGCTGGAGGAACTCAGCATCTATGGAAAAGAGTACGATCAACGTTTCAGGCTGAGACCCTTTAGTAGGACTGGAGAAAAATGAATGAGAGAGAATTCTGGAACTGGACTCCCTAAGGCAGTGCCATGTTGAGTTCAACGCTGACTGGCAACTCCTGCCATGCTGCTGGTACCAAACTGTATCGGTCTCTGCCATTCCTTTGAATTCATCAGATATGTGGGGAGGGGGAGCTTGCTACTTGGGCAACAGCTTGCCTTCCATATTGCACTGCCCTGGCTTTGTGTATCTAGACAGCTAGGACACAACATTCATGGTTGACCCTGACCAACAGAGGCCTCTCTCATCTTAATCCAAAATTGTTGTCGAAACATTAAACAGAGGAACGTGTTCTCGAATGTTCTGTCAATCATACATTTTTAAAAAAATCATTCTAACCTCAACTGTGGCCTGAACCCCATGACATTTGACACCAATTGTGTGAGGTATGAATTTCTGTAACCATATGTTCAGCTCAGCAAGTGAGTAGTGTTCCAGAGTTGGTACAGTTTGTTAGTTTTACTGACCTCCGAGAGGAGGATGAAAATGAGTTCCTAGGCAGCCTTTATTTATTCACTATACTTCCCCACTATCATTTATCACTTCCAATTTCCTATCAATGCAAAAAGCAGCCCACAGGCGATAGAAGCCACAGGAGCATAGGGAAACAGAACTATAGAATATGGCACCCTTTTCTTGATCATCGTCATGATCGTGACATCCCCCAGACGCGTGGCATGTTCTCTACTCGGATATGGAAGATAGAATCATAAATTTGAGCCAGAGGAAGCTCTCTGCCATTACTTCATATGAACATAGATGTTTAACTTGGCCGTTTTTCATCTGGTAGATGGCCTTCCAGCATCTTGTCAGGTTGCAAAAGAACGATGGTTGCAACAGATCATTATCTGTGGGGGCAGAGTGGGACTAGAGTTAAAGACGCTTGCATCATGGACAGGAGGAGAATAATTGAGGATATTTTTGAAGTGGTTCACTTAAACTTCTTCCATCCAGTGTATTCCATTTTGCATTCACAGTGTGGAGTCCTCTGTCTTGGAGAAACTAAACGCAGATTGGATGACAACTTCTGGTAACTCACGTTCCCTTTCAATATCTGAACTTGCCATTTCTGCTGTAAACCAGTTTATAGATTCACAGGTATACTCTTTCCTTTAGTCCAGACACCTGGGCTAGGTCACAGAGACCCATAATTTGCAACTTTTGAATGTTTTGGTGCGCTAACTCTTGAACTGCTCTCATTCTAGAGACTGTTCATTTTTCTTCTCTCTAAATGCCCCATTAACACATCAGCCAATTAAGCTCTATTAATTATCTCCATGGCAACTGAGGCCTCTTCTATTAGAGATACTCTTGTTCCATCCATCCCTTCCTGACACTTTCTGGAGCTTAGGACTTTGTTGTTTTCTCTCCTCCCCAGTACTGACGAAGGGTCTATAATTTCTTCTCTTCTCCAAACTGCTCAGTTTTCCATAGAACAGTACAGTGCAGGCTCTGCAACCCATGATGTTGAGTCAACCTCTTAACCTACTCCAAGATCAATCTAACCCTTCTCTCCCACTTAGCCCTGCATTTTTCTATCATCCATTTACCTATCTTAAGTGCCCCTAATGCATCTGCCTCTACCACCACCTGTGGCAGTGCGTTCCACACACTCACCACTGTCTGTGTAAAAAACTTACCATAAGACAAAGGAGCAGAAGTCAGTCATTCAGCCCATCAAGTCTGCTCTGCCATTTCATCATGAGCTAATCCATTCTCCCATTTAGTCCCACTCCCCTGCCTTCTCACCATAACCTTTGATGCCCTGGCTACTCAGGTACCTATCAATCTCTGCCTTAAATACACCCAATGACTTGGCCTCCACTGCCACCTGTGGCAACAAATTCCATAGATTCACCACGATCTGACTAAAAAAATTTCTTTGCATTTCTGTTCTGAATGGGTGCCCTTCAATCCTTAAGTCATGCCCTCTCGTACTAGACTCCCCAATCATGGGAAACAACTTTGCCACATCCACTCTGTCCATGCCTTTCAACATTCGAAATGTTTCCATGAGGTCTCCCCTCTCTTCTTCTAAACTCCAAGGAATACAGTCCAAGAGTGGACAAACGTTCCTCATATATTACCCCTCTCATTCCCGGAATTATTCTAGTGAATCTTCTCTGTACCCTCTCCAACGTCAGCACATCCTTTCTTAAATGAGGAGACCAAAATTGCCCACAGTACTCCAAGTGAGGTCTCACCAATGCCTTATAGAGCCTCAACATCACATCCCTGCTCCTATACTCTGTTCCTCTAGAAATGAATGCCAACATTGCATTCTCCTTCTTCACTACCGACTCAACCTGGAGGTTACCTCTGACATCCCTCTATACTTTTCTCCAGTCACTTTAATAATATTCCCTCTTGTATTAGCCATTTCAGCCCTGGGAAAAGGTCTCTGGCTCTCCACTCAATCTTTGTCTCTTATCATCTTGTACACCTCTATCAAGTCACCTCTCATCCTCCTTCACTCCAAAGAGAAAAGCCCTAGTTCACTTCATCTTTCCTCATAAGACATGCTCTTTAATCTAGGCAGCATCCTGGTAAATCTTCTCTGCACCCTCTCTAAAGCTTCCACATCCTTCCTATAATAAGGCAAAAGAACTGAACACAATATTCCAAGTGTGGACAACAGGAATTCTGCAGATGCTGGAAATTCAAGCAACACACATCAAAATTGCTGGTGAACGCAGCAGGCCAGGCAGCATCTCTAGGAAGAGATACAGTTGACACTTCAGGCCGAGACCCTTCGTCAGGAAAAAATAAAATGTGCTCGTGCCTTCCCTCATCCTTTACAGTCCTGACGAAGGGTTTCGGCCTGAAACATTGACTGCACCTCTTCCTAGAGATTCCAAGTGTGGTCTAACCAGGGCTTACAACATTTTTTTAACACAAGGAGATTAAGCAGATGCTGGAAATCCAGAGCGACACACACAAAATGCTGGTGGAATCCAGCAGGTCAGGGAACAGCCATGAAAGTGAATAAACTATCGACATTTCAGGCCAAGACCCTTCATCGGGGCTGTAAAGGATGAGGGAAGGCACCAGCGCATTTTATTTTTTTATTTTCTAGTGGTTCTCCAATCAATGTTGTCTCTATACCTGACACATTTACCACCCCTTTTGTTTTCCATGGAATGCATGTTTCATCCACTGATGATCAGCGGTGCTGCAGAAGCAGTGAATGTTGTAGATATTGCCTAATTAATGGATCTGCTGCACAATTTACTCTCTCCACCTTTGTCCCAACCATGGGAAGTGGTCAAGGCCAGTACAATAGCATTTAAAAGACATTTGGACAGGAAAGGTTTAAAGCAGGGGTTCCCAAACTTTTTTTATGTCATAGGCACTACCATTAACTGAGGGGTCTGTGCACCCCAGGTTGGGATCTCCAGGTTTAGAGGGATTTGGGACAAATGAGATTGGCTCAGATGGTTACCTTGGACAGCATGAACAAGTTGAGCTGAATCGCATTACGCTATGACTCTATTTGCTCCCTGAGTTCAGAGTTTTATTTGATGGAGATGCCTGTAGATCAATCTGTTTTACCCTCTTAAATTATATTTTTTACAGTACAAGTGTGCTGTGTTTTTACCATTACATAGTTCCTGATCTTTAGGTCAGTCTCATTCTACCAGGCCTGGTGTTTTCTGCAATAACGTAGGAGTGGCAAATCTTTTTGAGAGTGGGTGTCCAAATTCGCAAACACCTCCTCAAAAATTTTCTCACAGCCATGGTAACTTTGAGCCAAGATTATCATTGATTAATGAACTAGTAACAATAATTGTGGAATTTGTTAAGGATAAAGAATGAGTCCAGTTGCTTATCTATGTGTATTCATTGCTTTACTCTTCATCATCATCATTATGTGCCATTTCGTGTGAGGTGGGCGATCATGCTCTTATCCATGACCATGATTATTCTTGACAAATTTTTCTACAGAAGTGGTTTGTCATTGCTTTCTTCTGGGCAGTGTCATTACTAAATGGGTGACCCCAACCATTATTAATACTCCTCAAAGACTGTCTGCTTGGTGTCAGTGGTCACTAAACGTGGAATTGTGATAATCACCAGCTGCTCATGCAACCATTCACCACCTTCTCCCATGGCTTCATATTACCCCGATCAGGAGGCTACACCTTGCCCAAGGATGACCTGTAGGCTAACAGAGGGAAGGAGTGCCTTATAGCTCCTTTGGTAGAGACCTATCTCCACCCCACCACCCAGTTTTATTATTAATCAAGGCATAACAGAGACAAATTGAAATAGAAGAAGCAATCAAAAGAAAGGAGAGGAGGTACAGCATGTCGTGTAAGAACAAAATTGCAAAGTTTTTGCAGGTGCAATCTTGGGCACACATACCATAGGTTTACCAACCCTGGCCTAGAGTCACTATACAAATACTAATAATCGTTCACCAGGGTAGACCAGGAACCGAGCAATCTCTGTGGTTTCCAGGAGTTGTCAAGGTGCCTGATAGTCATGATGTAATCCTTAAAATTGGTTTCAGAGAACATCTTTAAATCCCAGAGATGAAAGAAATCAAGAAGCTGCTGTTTGGATTCACATGCAGTTTCTGTTCTGTGTACAATGGAAAACAACCCATGCTTGAATCTTTTGGCATTGGTATTCTCACAGCAGTGCTTCCATTGCCATTGCCATTTAGGTGCCAGACCGATCAGCTGGCACATTGAATTAGAATGTGGTTAATTCAGCAGGTTTTGCCACATGTGGTATCCTGGTCAATCCAGCTGATGTCAATGTTTGATGGGTGGGCAGAGGGAAGCGGGAGAGAGCATTGCAGTGAATATCCACCGAGGGTTTGATTGATCAGACACAGAGCTGGAGGAAATAGGCAACCAGCCAAGACTGCAATCTGGATAATTAGAAGACAATAAAGAATCAGCCATGTGGCCTAATCCTCTCTCTAAAGATAGATTAGCTTTAAAGATTTATTTTATTGTCACATGTCCATCAAAATATACAGTGAAATACATTTTTGTGACTGGGATGTGCTGGGGCCATGCTTCCGGTGGCAACATAGAATGCCCACAACTTACTCACCCAAACTCACGTGTCACTTTGAAATGTGGGAGGAAACCGGAGCACCTGTAGGAAACCCACATGGTTACAAGGAGAATGCAGAAATTCTTTACAAACAGAGCCCGGAATTGAACCCCAATCTTATATCTAGTACTATAAAGCGTTGTTGCTAACCACTATGCCCTCTTCCTTATGCTCTTATCCAGGAAGTTGGAGGAGAGGTTCAATTGGGTGCTGACAGCGTACCGTTGGAAACCAATCCCCATAGTCATGGGATAGTCTGGAGATGGTCCCATGACCTGTAAGATTACTGAGGAAGTGCTGACTACATTCTGAAAATTAGGAAATAAATCACAAAGTTGAGTCTGTAAAGCTGAATGAGAGAGGTAGGTATCTGAAGAGGGAAGCTTGGCACTCTTGATGTGAGACAACATAGGAAGGGTGGAAATCAGTTTTGGCAGAGTAAATTATTTACCCACGATAAAGAACCATTTTTTCCTTCACACTGGTGGATGTTTTGGTTACACAGTTAGCCTTTGATGGCCACAATTTGCCGATCAAGACTTGAATATGAAAGGGTCTTTGAATACTGTTCTCTCCTATCAGATTCCTTCCTCAGCACTCTACCTCGTCCATTTGAGAGCACCTTCAAAGGAATGAACTTATGGTCATCTGAGCATGAGCTGTGCTGCAGAGAACAAGCAGCAACTATGAAGGGAGAGACTGAACAACAAAAAGACCCAACCACTAACCACTTACTGTTGCCCACACTGCACTAGAATATGTGGACCCTGGATTGACGTCTACAGCCACTTGCAGACTCACCAATGAATAACTGTCTAGAACATCATTCTCAACTTGAGTGACTGCACTACTACTATGTCTTTGAACAATCACCTCCCAACTCCCTATTATCCTCCTCCCTCACCCACTCACCTACTCCCCTCAACTGATTTTACCTATCACATGCCAGCTTGTACTCGTTCCTCTTCCCCCCCCCCCCACCTACACACTCTAGCTCCCTCACCCTTCCTTTCCAGTCCTGATGAAGGGCCTTGGCCCGAAATGTTGACTGTCTATTCTTCTTCATTGGCACTGCCTGACCTGCTGAGCGCTTCCAGCATTTTGTGAGTGTTGTTCAAGATTTCCTGCATCTGCGGAATTGTCTCTGTATGAGTCTGGAATATAACCAATGAACCCAAAACTCATTTTTTAAATTGGGAATGAGAAGCAAGAAAAAGTACAAGAAACACTGAAGATAAAATTTCAGGTTAGGACCTTGTGTCAGAACAGAAGGGTGGTGTCTTCTGGAACTGTTGACAAAGATTAAGAATGTGCTCTGGGCTACTTTCCATTGTACACACAACAAAAACTGCATATAAATCCAAATAGCTGCTTCCTGAGCTTTTTGATCTCTGGGATTTAAAGATGTCCTCTTAAACCAATTATAAGGATTACACCCCGAATAACAAACAAATCTCTGTCTGTACAGAGTCACTGTAGTATTGTTTACTTGTCTTTCACTGCTGTTTGTTGACTTCAGCAAATGTTCTGAGAAAATTATACATTTTGCAACATCAGTAAATGATGACCGCACTTAATAAATGCTCAATTGCATGTAACAGGGAACAAGATTGGCCCTGGTTTCTGTTGCTGTTTCTCATTCATATGTAAAGTAGCATAACAACACACTTGTTTTAATCTTCTCGGTTTGTGATCTAAGCATGTCTTTAAGCTCCAATGCATTCAAAAGCAGTGAAACTCAAGCTGCTAAATCCCATGGGATTTCTGATCAGCCGTTAAAGAGTAACCATTTCCTGCAGAATGATTATTTCTCCTTGCGAGGAAGAACAGCAATCAGAATAGATATTGATTAAATGCACGTTGAAAGATCCAAACAGAAAAATAAATAAAATAAAAACAAACATCTTCTGCAGAATTTCACTTCACGCTCTTTGTTTATTCTCCCACTTTCACATTTTGACCATATTGAAATCTTGGCTCAAGTCTCTCAGGTTCAAGAGTCATTGATTGGCTGTCGACAGATAAGCCAGCATCTTTGGCTGACAGGCAGCCAGTTGCCCTGTCACTCAGCATGGACCCAGGCTGGTAGCAGTACTGCGATCGCTTGAGTTGAGTATGATGTTCTCCTAGGGGGTTGTTCTAATGATGCATTGCACAGTCTCTCCAAAATATGTACTCTTCAACTTAGCATAGCAATAATAAACAACACATGCAAAAAAACACTGGTGAACGCAGCAGGCCAGGCAGCATCCATAGGAAGAGGTGCAGTCGACGTTTCGGGCCAAGACCCGAAATAATAAAACTTGTTTTGGGGTATTTAACTACATTTCTTTTTAAGTGAAAGAAAAAGTCAATGAAAAAAATTTCATTGCATTGAAAATTACATTCAAGGAATTAAGCTAATATCAATTTTGCATGCTGGCCAGCACTGGACTTCGAGGTGAGTAGTCCAGCGTTCAAATCCAGCCAGCTACATTGCATGCTTTCCATCCGTGCTGGGTTGAGCGTCATAACAAACAGGCAACTGCTAAGGAAATGGCAAGGTTGCCGCCCGATACGGAAAGGAACAACAAAACAACAATCCTGCATAACTCTATGGACTCTGTCTATACTTCTCACTGCCTCTGTAAAGCAATCAGCACAATTAAAGATCCCACCCACCCCAGACATTCCCTCTTTCCCTCTCTCCCAGAGGGCAAAATCTTGAAAGCACATACGAGCACACATAAGGACACAAACACACGTAAAGGCAACTTCTATCTACCTGCATTGCACTTTCCCTATAGCTGCTGCATGATATTCTGAATTCTATTATTGTTTTACCTTGTAGTATAATAGTAGTAGTACGATCACTCGAGTCGAGTGATGTTCTGCTAAAGAGTTGTCTAATTCTAGATCCCATCTGGGATCCACATAACCACATAACCACATAACAATTACAGCACGGAAACAGGCCATCTCAGCCCTTCTAGTCCGTGCCGAACTCTTACTCTCACCTAGTCCCACCGACCTGCACTCAGCCCATAACCCTCCATTCCTTTCCTGTCCATATATCTATTCAATTTAACTTTAAATGACAACATCGAACCTGCCTCAACCACTTCTGCTGGAAGCTCATTCCACACAGCTACCACTCTCTCAGCTACCACATATTCTGGGGCCATTTGGGCAAGAGTAAGTGGTGGCTGTGGTTAATGGCTGGATCTTATTCTAAGCAACGAACATGGATTTTTGTTTAAATAATCCACTTTCATCCTAATCCACATTACCAAATTCCTTCTGAATTACATTTATCTACAAGTCTGTCTAGAACATATGTCTAGATCACCGAGTGATCACACATAAACAGCAGATATATATTAATAACAATAAACACAGTACCCCACTATTTATTTTCAAATATACATTTAATGATCATAATGTACTTAGCTCAGGTGTTGGTTTTCAGCTCTTGAGCATAAAATATTGATGGAGCATTTACTAAAAACAAAAATGAGGCATCAAAACCTGATGAGAAATTGCATTTTCACAATAAAGTCTTCTGAACAAAGATTGAACATAGAACAGTACAGCATAGTGATGTGCCCTTCGACCCACAATATTGTGTGTTCATTCACTCAGTGTCATTTTATTAGATACACCTGTACACCTATTGGTTAATGCAAATATCTAATCAGCCAATCAAGTGTCAGCAACTCAAGTCATAAAAGCCTGTAGACATGGTCAAGAGGTTCAGTTGCTGTTCAGACCAAACATCAGAATGGGGAAGAAAGAAATGTGATTTTTAAATTTATTAATTTTTTTTATTTTCGCGTCACAACAGAATTGGCCCTTTCCTGCCCTTTGAGCCACAACACACGAGCAACCCCTGACAAACCTGATCAACCCTAACCCAATCCCGTGACAATTTACAATGACCAATTAACCTACCCAGTACATCCTGGAACTGTGGGAGAACCTGGAGAAAACACACGCAATCCACAGACAGGACGTACAGAGACTTCTTATAGAATGGCACTGGAAATGAACTCTGAACTCTGGAGCGCCCTGAGCTGTAATAACATCGCGCTAACTACTTCACTACTGTGGCGTTAAGTGACTTTGACATGGAATTAATTTTGGTGCCAGATGGGGTGGTTTGAGTATCTCAGAAATCGATGATCCCTTGGGATTTTCACACACAACCGACTCCAGAGTTTACAGACAACGGAGGGAAAAACGCTCAGTGAGTGGCAGTTCTGAGTGCAAAAGCGCCTTGTTAATGAGAGAGAGGTCAGAGGGGAATGGCCAGACTGGTTCAAATTGACAGGAAGAGGACCATAGCTCAAGTAATCTCACGTTACAACAGTGGTGTGCAGAAGAGCATCTTTGAATACACAATATTTCGAATCTTGAAATAGCTAGAGCAGCAAATGACTACGAACATGCACATAGTGGCCTCTTCATTCGGCACAGGAGATAATAAGTAAATGGGCACTTAGCAGATGAGAAGGGAGAGGGTCCAAAGGTACAAGTTGAGCAAGGAGATGAACAATACTGAAAGGCAGAAAATCAGGGAGGACAGAGGGCAGTACTTTGGAAGCTAGAGAAAATCAGAGCAGAAGACAAAAAGAGTGAAGTGACATTGCAAATGGCAATTGGCAAGGGAAAGACAATTACAATTTACCATGATTGCTGCCATATAAGATTCATTCAAACATATTGCTGAATTAAAATTGCCGTGTGTGACAGCCATTTTATTGTGAAACCTTTAGCTACAGCCCTACAGGATTCTCAGTGTTAAAACATCTACAGGTAACTATGCTATTTACTTATCATATTGCAAGGAGCTGCGAAAGTAAAGGCCAAGGTATTGACATCCCCAGCTTTATTTTGATACTTGAATAATGTCTAACTAATGCTTTGTATTGAAATTGACTGCCCTCCAGCCTCCCCGAGCAACCGTTTTCCTTTTAATTCTTGATCATTTTCACCATTGTTTTAAGTCTGTGTTAGTTAGAGTCATAGTGTCATAGAACACTACAGTACAAAAACAGGCCCTTGTGTCCAGTCCATCCCAAACTATCAATCTATATAGTGTCATCGACCTGCATCTGAGCTTTAGCCTTCCATACCTCTCCCAACCATATACCTCTCCAAGTTTTTCTTAAATATTGAAATCAAACCCACATCCACCACTTCCACTGGCAGCTCGTTCCACACTCTCACTTCTCTCTGAGTGAAAAAGTTCTCCCTCATGTTCACTTTAGGCATCTCACCTTTCACCCTTAACACATGACCTCTAGTTCTAGTCTCATCCAACCTCAGTAGAAGAAGCCTGCTTGCATTTACCCTATTTATACCCATCTTAATTTTGTATACCTCTATCAAATCTCCCCTCATTCTCCTACGCTCTATGGAATAAAAGTCCGAACCTATTCAACCTTTCCCTATGACTCAGGTCCTCAAGTCCTGAAGTCCTGGCAACATCCTTATTAATCTTCTCTGCACTCTTTCAATGTTGTTGATAACTCTCCTGTAGGAAGGTGAACAGAACTACACACAATGGTCCAAATTCTGCCTCACCAATGTCTTATTCAACTTCAACATAACTTCCCAACTCTTGTACTCAATATTTTGATTCATGAAGGCCAATGTGCCAAAAGTGGCAGTGTTTTTGACATGTCTCTATTACATTATTTTCCTGTATTTGTTGTTCTCTCTCTCTGTACCTAATCTCTTTTATTTGGTGCTCTGAGGTCATTGGCTGTAAGGTGCAGATATTGCTCTAAGCCCCGGCCCCATGCTGAAAGTGTTTGACGTCCTTCTCCCTGGTCATGTCCTGACACCCTTCTCCTTTCCCTATGGGTCTTCTTCTCTGGGGATCATCACCTGCTTGTGGTGGAGAGGCTTGAGAGCTCCTGAGATCCCAACAGCGATGCTGTCTGGAACTTGGCCTTCTGGAGCTCAGATCCTGGTAGGGTGACTCATGGCAGTAAGGTCAAAGTACGATCCAACCTAAACTTCAACGATGGAGCTGGCGGAAGACGATGATGCATCACAACAGCAGTGAAGGCGGAGGAAAGGTGCAGCGCTGAAGGGTCCCCAGTTGTCTTGAATACCATACCACTGTCTAGGACCTTGTGATAGGTGCCTGTGGATCAGCCTCTCCACATTAAACTAAGTCATACACAGACATTCTCCGTTAAGGGAATTCATTCCAACATACCAGAAACCCTTTTGGAGAACATCATACCCAACTCGAGTGATCGCACTATGGACCCTCAAGTACACTACTTCCTACCTCTTCTCCTCCACTCTAAGCAGATCTATAACATCACCTAGTCCCCATCAATTCCATCATTTAAATCCTTTGAACATTCTTATGCAAAATAAGATCTCATCCTCATTGAGGCCTCTTCTCATAGCTGCCATCAGGGAGGAGATACAGGAGCCTGAAGACACACACTCAATATTTCATTAACAGCTGCTTCCCCTCCACCATTAGATTTCTGAATGGTCCATGAACCCATGTACACTACCTCACTATTTTTTTTTCTTTTTTTGCTCTCTTTATGCAGTACTTACTAACTTATTTTTTATATTTTTTTTCTTGTAGTTGATAGTTTTTATTTTGTATTGCACACAGCTGCTGCCACAAAAACAAATTTCACAACATCTGCCAATGATTAAACCTGATTCTGATTCTGTAAATGAACACTTTAGGTTTAAATAACACCATTCATTTTCACAGCACATCTTAAAATGCTTCAGTCAATGAAATCTTCCAGAACAAAGCCCTGGACCATAATTCTTCATTTGTAATGTCAGGAAAGATTAAATAATATATTAATTCTTGCATCTGGCATTACCTTCCTAATTTTCATTCTTCCTGTGGTATCAAGTTTCACCAGTGAGCCCATTGCTAAATTCTCTTGATTAGCTTAAATTAAAACAACATGAGGTGTTGCACACCCTTCTCTCATTTTCTTATTTGGACTTCAATGCCTTTCCTTTCCAGTCCTGATGAATGGCCTCAGCCTGAAATTTTGACTGTTTACTCCCCTCCATATATGTTGCCCGACCTGCCGAGTTGCTCCAGCGCTTTGTGTGTGTGTGAGTGTGTGTGTGTTGTTCAGTGTTTCCAGCACCCTCTCAGTCTCTTGTGTCTTGTGCTTACCGACGGGTAGCCGTCCTGCATAGTTATGAAGAGTTGACCAGGAGCCTCAGGTGGTACACTGGAAGAGGTCAGAGGCAAAGAAACTGGGGGTAATGGCAGTCTTGACAAGAAAGGCAACATCTTGCCACCAGCTTCAGCTGGAATGAGCAGCTGTAGGAGGCTGCAGATGTCAACAAGCTTCACCATTGACTGTCTGACGCCCATGGAGGTACCAGTCAGGAAATAGGGATGGAAAAACTATCTTCTCATTGAATATCCTCTCAGGTGCACCTCTTGCAATCTTGGGCATCTTATAAGACCATAAGATATAGGAGCAGTATTAGGCCACTTGGCCCATCAAGTCTGCTCCATCATGGCTGATTCATTCTCCCTCTCAGCTCCAATCTCTTCCCTTCTCCCCATATCCCTTCATCCCCTGATTAATCAGGAATCTCAACCCCTGCCTTAAATATGAATACCATAGGTTCATCACTCTCTGGCTACAGCAATTCCTCCTCTTCTCTATTCTAAAAGGAGATCCCTCTATATAGAGGCTATGTCCTCTGTTCTTAGACTCCCGCACCATAGGAAACATCCGCTCTATCTTGTCTGAATATCTCCCTTCCTGACCGTTTGACTCATCAATCTACTTCGCTGGTATATATCATTAATATGTAAACCTCTTCTCCCGGCATTTCTACACAATGCCCCAGCGATACACCCTTCTGATGTGAAACTCTCCCCGGTGCCAACTGTCTCCTGTGCAGCTCTCTCCTTTGCGTTAAACCTCTCCACCAAGAAGTTCATCCCCTGGTGTCTTCTCCCCTATTACATCTCCCCTGTACACCACTCCACTCGCGTCTCTCCCCTGCGTGACAACACAGCACATTATTGGCTGGCAACTGACACCTGCTATGATGAGATATAAAAAAGAATTTGAGGTGCCTTCCATTTGGCTGGCATCTACTAAAAGCTTTCCAAAACATGAGAGATTCTGCTGATGCTAGAAATCCAGAGCCACACACACGAAAGTGCTGGAGGAACACAGCAGGTCAGGCAGCATCTATGGAAGAGAACAAACAGTTGCCATTTTGGCCCAAGAGCCTTCTTCAGGAGTGAAAAAGAAGGGGGAAGAAGCTAAAATAAGAAGATGGGGTTTGGGGAAGGAGTACAAGCTAACTGGTGATAGGTGAAGCTAGGTAAGGCAAGATAGGTTGGGTGGGGGAGGGAGAGAAAGCTAGGATGTGATAGGTGAAGACTGTAAAAGGCTGAAGAAGAAGGATTCTGATAGAAGAGAAGACTGGGAGAAAGGGAAGAAGGAGGAGCATCAGAGGGAGGTGACGGGCAGATGAGAGGAAAAGAAGGGTAATAGGGAGGGCAGAATTGGGAATTGAAAAAGAGAGAAAGAGTCAGGGAAAATTATTGAAAGTTAGAGAAATCAATGCTCATGCCATCTGATTGAAGGCTAACCAGACAAAATATGAAATGTTGCTCCTTCAAGCTGAGACTGGCCTCATTGTGGTGGTAGAGGACGCCATGGGCCCACATGTTTGAATGGGAAACAACAGGAATTCTGCAGATGCTGGAAATTCAAGCAACACACATCAAAGTTGCTGGTGAACGCAACAGTTAGTCCTAACGAAGGGTCTCGGCCTGAAACGTCGACTGTACCTCTTCCCAGAGATGCTGCCTGGCCTGCTGTGTTCACCAGCAACTTTGATGCATGATGTTTGAATAGGAATGGGGAGAAGAATTAAAATCAGTGGCCAACAGGAAATCCCACCCGTTGTGGCGGATGAATCGAAGGTGCACGATGAAATGGTGCCCTGATCTACATCAGATTTCATCAGTGTAGAGGAGGCTGCATTGGGAGCACCAGATGCAGTAGACAACCACTACACATCTCACAGGCGAAGTGATGCCTTACCTGCAAGGACCATTTGGGATCCTGAAGGGTGTTGAGGAAGGAGGCGTAGGGGCTAGTCCCCCTTGCAGGCAAAGGAGCTAGGAGGAAGATCAGTGGGGAGGGACGATTGGACAAGGGAATCCTGAGAGTGATACCTGAGGAAAATGGAGACTGGAGGTGTCAGAGAAAGATGTCTAGTGGTAGGATTCTGTTGAGGACAGCAGAAATTACTGAGAATGGTATGCTGGATATGGAGGCTCATGAACAAGGAGGATCTCTATCCCTGCTATGGAGTTATAACTTACACTCAGTGACCACTTTATTAGGATCCATCTGTACAAAATGAATTGGCCACTGAATATACGTTCATGGTCTTCTGTTGTTGTAGCCCATCCATTTCAATTTTCGACGTGTTGTGCATTCAGAGATGCCCTTCTGCAGACCACTGTTGTAATGTGTGGTTATTTTGAGTTACTGTTGCCTTCCTGTTAGTTTGAATCAATCTGGCCATTCTCCTCTGACCTCTCTTGCTAACAGAGCATTATTGCCCTCAGAACTGCTACTCACTGGAAGATTTTATGTTTCTTGCATCATTCTCTGTAAATGTAGATACTGTTCTACATGGAATTCCCAGGAGATCAGCAGTTTCTGAGATACTCAAGCCACCCTGTCTGGCACCAACAATCATTCCGGAGTCAATGTCACTTAGTTCACATTTCTTCGTCTTTCTGATGTTTGATCTGAACAACAACTGAACCTATTGACCATGTCTGCATGCTTTTATGTATTGAGTTGCTGCCACATGATTGGCTGAATAAATATTTGCATTAACGAGCTGGTGTACCCAATAAAGTGGTCACTGAGTATACGTTGCAACTTCTGAACAACCCCTTTTGAAAATCTCCTTGAACTGTAGCTCCATCGGAGCCCAAACGTCCATTCAAATCAGTGGAAAATCCTCTCATTTCCATTCTAAGTAGTTAATTGATGATCCTCCTTGAGCTAATAATCGATCCAATGTTGGTGTGTAGATTATTCATATGGAGTTACATGCATCTCATTGAGAAGATAGGACATAGAACATAGACAACACAGCACAGAAACTGTCTCTTCAACCCACAATGTTGGAATGAACAAATTAAATTAGTAATCAAATAATTGAATCCTTTCTGCGTTCACAATGTCCATGTCCTGTATATTCATGTACCTATCTAAGAGCATCTTGGAAGCCACTGTCGTATTCACCTCCACCACCACAACCCCCAACAGCACTCTCCGTATACCCTCCAAGAGATTAAATGAGGTACAATTGACTCTCTGGAAAAAATCCATATTTTATATTTCTTCCATTTTTTTTTGCTGACAACCAGCGCATTTGCTTCTGAATGATAAAAAGTCGCCTGTGTAGGACTGTATGTGCATGTGTGGGTATGTCATTGTGAGACAGAAAGAGAGAAAGGGAGGACACATTTAAATATGACTAACTGTACTGATTACACACCCGTAGTAACTTCTGTTTATAGTCACTTTATAAACAACCTGTTAATCATTCTTTCAGTTGAAATGTCAGATTCTGTCGCTGTACATAACATTTCAGTTTGTTTTTGAAAAAGAAGTAAATACACATTGTGCAATGAAAGTGACTATTTTTCCAACTGAGCACTTAAACAAATTTACTTCAAAAGTCGCTAAGCTTGACTGGCTGAGATCTTCCAGCATTTTCTGTTCTTGTTTCACTTTCCAGCATCTGCTTGTTTTACTTGTTTTTTTTATATATAATTTTTGGCCATCAATATTGAGAACTGTTACCGAATTAATATCTCACACTCCAGGCACCTGGAAGTATTTTCAGTCAGCTTGATCTCTCAACCTTTATTCCCGTCCTAATTTAAAATTTTGGCTATGAGAAAAAGATAGATCGAGAGAGACAGAGAAGTAGTGATAGACAGAGAGAGGAAGAGAGAGATCTGGAACTGTAGTAGCACTGTTTTATTTGGTTGTATTCACGGACATTTGTTTGTGGTTGAATGACAATTAAACTTGGTGAACCTGAGATAGAGTGAGAGAGAGATAGAGAGAGAGGGAAAGAGAGAAAGAGTGAGATAGAGAGAGACACTGAGCTGGAATGGAGGAACATTGTTTTATTCAACTGTAATCATGGGAAATCATATGACAATTAAACTTGAATTTGAGATAGAAAAAGAAAGAGAGAGAGAATGCAGCAATGACTTTGAATATTGTCACGGTGATGACAAATGGAAGTAATACAGGATATCCTGTACATACCAAGGTGCAAGACAAGACAATCTTTGGACAGACAAAAAGAACACATTGTGCAAAGATAACACAAAATAACTTCCTGAAGTACAACACTAAACACCAAGCGATAGTGCTAGAAGATGTCTACTGACCTAACATTTGTGGTCACGGTCTTCAGGTGGATTGTCAAGTATCTGACCAGCTGTACCAATACCTAACAAATAAAAGAAAATCTGCAGATGCTGGAAATCTGAGCAACAGACACAAAATGTTGGAGGAACTCAGCAGGCCAGGCAGCATCTATGGAAAAGAGTACAGTTGACATTTCGGGCCGAAAACCTTCAACAGGACGTCGACTGTATTCTTTTCCATAAATGCTGTCTGGCCTGATGAGTTCCTCCAGCATTTTGTGTGTGCTGCTCCAATACAGGTTAACTTTCCACATCACGCTACTCACTAATTCATGCTCATACCGAATATTTGCATATTCCTCCACATTCTCACACACTCAGCACTTTTGCAGGTCTCATATGTGCATCTCATAGTCTGCACGTGTTGCCAGCTATTGAATCATAACAAGTTGCATGATACCTAATACAGCACTTCACTCTCTCCTGCAGAATGAGGCATTGAAACATTAGGAACAGAGGGAGGAAAGCATAGTTGAACTAAGAAGCAGCCAATCCTGACCAATGAAGGGAGGACCTTTCTGAGACCGGGGCATTCAGTGCGGCAGTGCCCATTGGAGATGACAATATCCTCGTTATTAATCATACTTACATTCCTCTCACCCAGCAACAGGTCAGCTGTAAGCATACAATTTTAAAAGAAATTTATCTTCCTCCTTTTCCCTTTCAGACACAGAACAATCTCGTGGGTGGTGGTGATGAAAACACACCATTACTCGCACAGCATGGTGGCGTAGTTGTTAGCGCAACTGTTTTACAGCGCCAGTGATCACCGATCGGGGTACAATTTCCGCCGCTGTCTTGACAACGCGAGTTTCCTCCAGGAGCTCCAGTTTCCAAAGATATATAGATAGGGCTAGGCTTACTAAATTGTGGGCATGTTATTTTGATGCCAGAAGTGTGGTGGCACTTGTGGGCTCCCCCCAGCACAATCCTTGCTGATCTGATTTACCGCAAATGACACATTTCACTATATAATGGTTGGATGTATATGTGACAAATAAATCTAATCTTACTCCCTTTCAATCTTTTTTCAATTGAACACACACACACATGAGCTCAACTACAGACACCACATTAAGTGGTATCACATGGATAGAGATACATGTGGCATAGGTTCCCGTTCTCTAGGTTGTATATACGTCCTTCTGTAGAATAATTTGACAGGCCTAGCTTCAAGTAAAAAAGCTGGTCTGTGCACATTAGTTATTTCCCAGAAAATCTGTGTTCTGAAAAATTCAATTTCCAGGAACACAGAGGAAACCAGCATGAATCTTGCACATATCTTTGGTCAGAACTTGATGATAACCAACCTCTTCAGCTCTTTCATGAAACCAAGAGTGATGTAGCACCTGAAGGCCATTTAAAACCTCAGTCCTACAATAGGGAGGATAGACATAAGATACAGGAGTGGAATTAGGTCCATTGAGTCTGCTCTGTCAATCCATCATGCCTGATTTTCTATGCATCTCACAGTTGAAGGTTCAAGTCATTCCCAGTCCACAAGTGTAATGGAGAATGAAATAATTGTTACTCCATATTTGATGCAAAGCAAAAAGAGGCACACTAAGATAAAGAACACAATAATAAAAAACACAATAAGTTTAAATACACAATATAGCTTATGTACATACCTGTAAATTGATTGTATGTCCATAAAGTGACGCTAGGCATCAGAGTGTCTGTACAAGAAGTGACCGACAGGAAATGATAAAATAATGGTGTTGTGGTGTGGATGGGTGGGTTAGTGGGTGAAGGTGTTGATCAGCCTTATTGCTTGGGAAGGTAATTGTTTTTAATCTCATTCTCCTGCCTTCTCCCCAAAACCTTTGAGATCCTTGCTAATCAAGAAACTATCAAGCTCTGCTTTAAATATACCCAATGACTTAACTTCCACAGCTGTCCTTGGCAATGAGTTCCACTCTCTTTCTAAAGAAATTTCTCCTCATTTACAGTATGTTCTAAAGAGACATCCAGTTCTGAAGCTGTACATTCTGGTCTGAGACTCTTCCATTACTGTATTGGAAACATCCTCTCCATGTCCACTCTACTAGGCCTTTCAGTATTCGATAAATTTCAGTGAGTTCCCCTTCATTCTTCTCAACCTCAGTGAGCATATGACCAGATCCAGCAAATACTTGTCATACTTTAACCCTTTCATTCCCAGGATCATCCTCGCAATCTTTCTCTGGACCCTTTCCAAGCCATCACATCCTTTCTTAGATATGGGACCCAAAACTGCTCATAATACTCCAGATTTGTCTGATCAATGCCTTATAAAGACTCAATACTACATCGTTGTTTTTCTTTTCTAGTCCTCCGGAAGTAAATGCTAACATTGCATTTCCCTTTCTTACCACAAACTCAGCCTGTAAGTTAACATTTAGGGAATCCTGCACTAGGATTCCCAAGTCCCTTTGCACTTCTGGTTTCTGAATTTGCTCCCCTTTTAGAAAATAGACTACGCCTTTATTTATTCTCCATAATGCATGACCATACGCATCCCTGCCATCTCTTTGTCATTCTCCTAATCTGTCCACGTCCTTCTGCAGACCCTCCGCTTCCTCAACACCACTATCTTTGTATCGTCTGCAGACTTGGTGTTTCTGAAATTCATGAATGATAATTGCTCTTCAACTACCTTGTGGCCTCCGGGCTAGAGACCTTCTCCTGATTCCATTCTTCCTTCAAACAACTTCCAGTAAAAATCTATCTGGTTGCTTTTGTCATTTTGGGGAGGCAATTGGCTATCCTTTTCTGGTCTGGCATATACCAGACTCCAGACCCACCTATGTATTTAGTAGTTAGCTTTATATTAGTTGGAGACACAGCACAGTTACAAGTCCTTCCAGTCTAACAAGCCCACCACGTCCAATTATGCCCATGTGACCAATTAACCTCTGAACCAGTACTTTTATAGCATATAGGAGGAAACCAGAGCACTCGGAGAAAATCCACGTAGTCATAGACAGAATGTACAAACTCCTTACAGACAGCAGCGGGAATTTAACCCAGGTCGCAGGCGCGGTAATAGCATTTCGCTTACTGCTGCACTACTATTGCCGCCCAGTTCAAGGGCGATAATATGGCATTAAATTTTAACATTGCTTATGCTCAAATCCTAAAAAATGAATAAATATTTCAAACAATTTTACCTCTTTGGGGTTGTTGGAGCAGATTCAGGAATTATGGGATATTGCAAATATTAATTTCAACAGCAACCAGTCTTCAGATCTGAATATGGATTGTAGAGTGAATTTAAAATGCAGCTCTAAACAATAGTCTTCCTAGAGCTGGGGATTGGGGTTGTTTGCAAACCAGAAAACACCCCATTGACCTGAGATGTCTGCATATTCAATTTAGGGTGCCTAAAGTGTTGGTGTGAAGATTTAGGTGCTTGAAAATTACATGTAACCCAAAGGAAGCATTGTGACAACGCATATCAAAGTTGCTGGTGAACGCAGCAGGCCAGGCAGCATCTCTAGGAAGAGGTACAGTCGACGTTTCGGGCCGAGACCCTTCGTCAGGACTGTGACTATAGAATTGTCCTGCTGTTATTTTGATCTTCAGCATCTAAAAATGTGATGTAACATCAAGTTAAGGAGCTTCTCTCCAGTGTGGCTCCAAACGCTGTCAGCTTGAGTGTACTGAATAAAGACTTTTATACTACCAGCAGTGTATTTCTCTGGTGGCTTTCGTTGACAGTCACAACAGAAATGCCATCCTCTCATTCTCCTGGACAAAAGGAAGGCCTACTAGCTATTAATTACCGGGAGTAACTGGCTTGTGAAGAACTCTGAAGACAATCACTAGCTACCCCATTTGCTGAATCATTCAGAGCTGTAATTAGCCAGAAGAAACTACCTTGCAAATACTTGATGGTGACTTTAAAAATAGGACCTGTATGCTGCTTACCTTTTATGTGCAGCCATGGACGCTGATGAGGGCATGGGCTCGAGCAACTAGACACTAGACAGCAATACGGGGGTGAAATCAACTGATTGATCAATCTGCGTGCTCTGTGCTTTCTGTCAACACTAAGAACATCCATGCCCTTAGCAATACGATGCCTTCTTCTCGTCGCTATCATCAGGGTGAGGATACAGGAGCCTGAAGACACACACTTAATGAATTCAGAAATAGCTTCTCCCCTCGCACCATCAGATTTCTAAACTGTCCCTGAACCCATAACCACCACCTTATTATTCCTTTTTTTTTTGCACTATTTATTTAGTAAATTTATAACAATTTTATGGCTTTGCACCGAACAGCTGCCACAAAACAACAAATTTCATGGCACATAATACAATATCATTAAACCCGATTCTGATTCAGTTGAGTAAGAGACACCACTTAGAACTACTGGGAACTTGATATTAAGTCCAGTGCCTAAACAGCGAAAAGAGAGAACTCTTTATTTTGCAACAAAAACATGATGTTTATCATAAACATTGTATATGCATATGAGACAATATAGTTTAGTGTAAGCAAAATGTGTGTTGATAAATAGGCAATCTTCAAAATCCACTGTAAACACTTAAGACTTAGAACACTGTTTAACAGGGTGGCCTTCGTAGCATCCTTTAACTCTTTCTACTATCTTTCACTTATGGTAAATTACTGAAGCTGACACAACTAATTATATTAACTTAAAGCTACACGTTGGTGCATTAAAAGGACACAGATACCATAATAGTGGTCATTTATTTTTGTAAGGCAGCTTTAGATAAATACTATTACATGACATCTTTTTTCATGCCCTGTAACAATTATATTGTTCAAGTCAAGACTTCATTAATTGACCTTGATTAAATAAGGTCAACTGGTCAACTTTTGATTACAGCAGCAGATTTGGGGCTTGTTACAGTCCTACAGCTGTGACAGGTCAATGGAAAATTGTTCTTCAAACAGCTAAGTGTCTGATCATGCAATACCTAAATCAGTCTCATTGATTATTCACACACCAATGGGCTGCTCGGAGCTGGTGAAGTAATTAGGTTTTTTTTTGTGTGGATTATCCACCGAGGAAAGGTCAAATAACTACAAATTGTGGCAGGAAACAAGACTCGCCAAGGACTTCAGCATTCCTGATCAGTTAAGAAGTGCTGGAAGCAGGGGCTGATAATAATGTGCTTATGCCAGGTTCTCAGGAGTTTGATTGCTCTGTCATAGAAATCCAATGAAACATGAGTGATGGTTACTTCTTTCTGCAGCTTTCACTAAGTCCCATATGTCTTTTGAGTGGAGAGGTTTGTCTATGAATGCAAATTCCTATTGCAACTAGCAAATGAACACAGAAATGTAGTTGGTTTGTCACAAGGCTTCATTGCAGTGCAGAATTCACACCAATTAACCAAAAATATAATGACTGGAGATGTGCCTGATGCCTGAAACTTACACAAGTCACAGAATCATACAGCACTACGGCATAGAAACAGGTCCTTTGGCAAATTTAGTCTGTACCGAACTGTGACTCTGACGAGCCCCAAGAACCCACACCTGAACTGATCCAAACTTCATTTACATGTTAAAAGTGAACACATATCCTCGAGTTCCACTGTCAGCTCATTCCTTATTCACACTGCCCTCTAAGCGAAGAAGTTCCCCCTCAAGTTCCCGTTAAATATTTCACCTTTCACTCTTAACCCATATCTTATAGGTCTAGTCTCACCCGTCCACGGTGGAAAAAGTCTGCTTTTATTTACCCTATCTATAGCCCTCATAATTGTCTGTGTTAGTTATAGCCATAGTCTCGTAGAACACTACAGTACAAAAACAAGCCCTTTGGCCCATCCAGTCCATCCCGAACTATCAATCTGCATAGTCTCATTGACCTGCATCTGGGCTTTAGCCTTCCATATGTCTCCAAACCATGTACCTCTCCAAGTTTCTCTTAAATTTTGCAATCAAACCCGCATCCACCACTTCTGCTGGCAACTCGTTCCACACTCTCACCTCTGTCCAAGTGAAAAAGTTCTCCCTCGTGTTCCCTTTAAGTATTTCACCTTTCTCCCTTAACCCATGACCTGTAATTCTAGTCTCATCCAACCTCAGTGGAAAAAGCCTGCTTGCATTTTCCCAATCTATAATAAAGGCATCCATTAGTCTTGTGAGACCATGGATCTGCACCTGGAAAATCTTCACTCTCCAGGGCGCAAGCCTGGGCAAGGTTGTATGGAAGACAGGCAGTTGCCCATACTGCAAGTCTCCCCTCTCCACAACACCGATGTTGACCAAGGGAAGGGCAAGGGCCGATACAGCTTGGCACCAGTGTCGTCGCAGAGCACTGTGTGGTTAAGTGCCTTGCTCAAGGTCACAACACACTGCCTTGACTGGGGCTCGAACTCACGACCTTCAGGTCACTAGTCGAATGCCTTTAACCACTTGGCCACATGCCCGCACAACCCAATCTATACCCTTCATTATTTTGTCTACCTCTATCAAATCTTCCCTCATTCTCCTACACTCGAGGGAATAAAGCCCTCACCAATTTGTCCTTTCCCTATAACTCAGGTCCTCAGGTCCTGGCAACGTCCTTGTAAATTTGCTTTGTATTCGTTCAATCTTATTAATACCTTTTCTGTAGGTAGGAGACCACAACTGCACACAATACTCCCAAATGTGGCCTCACCAATGTCTTATAATAGAACTCAGGAAATACCAAAATCAGTTATCATGGTAGTTTTAATCCTGTGAAATATTTCAGGAATGCATCTGCGAAGAATGTGAGGAATAGTCTTCTTAAACTGTTATATGATTCTTTCCTATCTCAGGTATGATGTGAAGATTAATATTGATTTTTTGTTCAAGTGTATTGGTGTTTCCATACCAGGCCATGATGCAACCTGTCAATAAACTCGCCACCTCACATCTTTAGAAGTTCGTCAGAGTTTTAGATGTCATGCTGAATCATTACAAACTTCTAAGAAAGTAGAGGCACTGCCCTGCTTTCACTGAAGATTGATTAAATAACACCGAATATCATTGTCCCCTTTCCATTTTAGAATATCACGCAGTCCACACCTGCAGGAAGCAAGACCAAGACAATATTCAGGCTCGAAATAGTAAGTGGAAAATAACACTTGTATCACTCAAGTGTCAGACGATAGCAATCTCCATTGAGGAAAGGTCAAACCACCTGTCCCTGATATTCAACAGCATGATCAGCACTCATTGCCTTACCATCACCACTAATGAAAGTTCAAAGTTCAAAGTAAATTTATTATTGAAGTAAATATATGTCATTATATACAACCCTGAGATTCGTTTCCTCACGGGCATACACAGTAAATCCAAGAAATAGAATAGAATCAATGAAAGACCACACCCAAAAGGGTGGACGAACAACCAATGTGCAAAGGACAACAAATTCTGTAAATGCAAAACAGAAATAATAATAATAATAATAAATAACTAAGAAATAAATATTGAAAACAGGGTGGTCTGGGTCCTGTGGCTCCTGTGCCTTCTTCCTAATGACAGCAGTGAGAAGAAAGCATGGCCTGGGTGATGGGGTCCTTGACAATGGATGGTCCTTTCCCGCAACAACGTTTCATGTAGATGAGCTCAACGGTCGGGTGGGTTTTACCCATGATTGATTGGGCTGTATCCACTACTTTTTATAGGATTTTATAGGATTTCCCTTTCAAGGACATTGGTGTTTCCACACCAGGCCATGATGCAACCAGTCATATACTCTCCACTGCAAATCTATAGAAGCTTGCCAAAGTTTTAGATGTTGTGCTGAATCATCACAAACTTCTAAGAAAGTAGAGGCACTGCCATGCTTTCTTCATAATTGCACTTATGTGCTGGGGCCTGGGCAGATCATCTGAAGTGATAACAGTGAGGAATTTAAAGTTGCTGACCCTCTCCACCTCTGTTCCCCCAGTGAGGACTGGCTCATGGACCTCCGGTTTCCTCCTCCTGAAGTCAATAATTAGCTCCTTGGTCTTGCTGATGTTGAGTGAGAGAATGTGATTGAAGCACCACTCAAGCAGATTTTCAATCTCCCTCCTACATGCTGATTTGTCACCACTTTGATTCAGCCAATAACAGTGGTGTCATTGGCAAATTTAAACATGGCATTGGAGCTGTGCTCAGACCCACAGTCGTAAGTATAAAGTGAGTAGAGCAGGGGGCTGAGCACACAGCCTTGTGGTGCACCTGTGCTGATGGAGATCGTGAAGGAAGTGTTGTTGCCAGTCCAAACTGAATGGGATCTACAAGTGAGGAAATCAAGGATTCACGGAGGTATTGATGCCAAGACTTGAAGTTTATTGATTAGTTTTGAGGGATGTCCATATTGAATGCCAAGCTGTAGTCAATGAGAAGGATTCCGATGCAAACATCCTCACTCTCCATATGTTCCGGGGTTGAGTAAAGAGCCAATGAAATGGCACGTGCTGTGGACCTGATATAAGTAGTACTGGACGATAGTCATTGAGGCAGGTTATCACGAGATGTAATTGGACTAAATCAGAGATTTATTTGGACCAATCACATAAATACTCAATTCCCCAAAGCCTTTTCACCTCTTCTAGGGAAAAACATTGGTAATGCTGCAATGCTCTTCACTTGCCAACTTCACCAACAAAAAGCTTAACATCACTTTTGGATAAGCAGCCCACGACAAAATGTGTTGTTATAATTTGCCTGGGTTCCTCTAACAGCAGCTACGAAATGCACAACCTCCGATACATTCTTCCAAGTGTGCAGACCCTTTAGTACATGATTCAAGATTCTAGATTGTTAAATATCATTTCCGGAACTCGTGTAAAGGAGGAAAAAATAATTGTTACTTTGGATCCAATGCAGCACAAAAAAAACACAGTAAAATACAGATCCAAAGATTCAAAGTACATTTATTATCAAAGTATGTTTGCAGTACACAACCCTGAGATTTTTCTTCCCACAGACATCCACAAAATGAAGAAAACCATGGATCCCGTTCAAAGAAAAACATCAAACCCCTAACATGCAAAGGACAAATTGCACAAGTGGCACAAAATAACAAGCAAAGAACACAGAATATAAACCATCAAACCATAAGTCATCAAAACAATCCGGGAATATTCAGCTCAGCTCAGTTTGTTTCAATCCAGCACCGTGTCATTTATTGACTGCCGATCAGAGCGCCAGAACCGATCAAAACCGTGCAAAATAGCAACAAAACAGGAGCAACCGGAAAGCAGAAACACATCATAGCAGGAACTATAGAGTTCAATCTACGAACCACATCAACTGAAGCTTGCCCAAGACCCAGGACTCTGGCAGCATCAAGCGAGAGGGAGGGAAAACCAATCGGACATAGGCACCTTCCTCCAAGAGCAGTGAGCGAGAGTGAGAGAGAGACTGGGTCACCTGCAGGCAGACAGCACTGAACACCCACTCGTCTTCTGCTCTCATCCTTGATTATTCCAATTTTCCTCGATGCTTTAACCAGCGGTTTCAGCAAGAAATGGAATCGATCACAGACTCATGCCCTGTCTCTGGGCTTATTGGTGCCGAGGCCACACATTTCACTCAAAACCTCACCAAACCCCCTCAGAGACTGCTGAGCACCAAATCGCTCAACCACTCTGAAAACACACCATGAGAATATAGATCACAGGCTCCAATAGTAACAGAATCACATTTGAAAGAAGAAAAGAAGCAAAAGAAGGTAGTTTCACGAACTATCTGAAGGATGCTGCATTTGGCCACTTTGTTCATTGGCACTATCCTCTTCAAATCAAGGCACTATTTGCTAACGGAAGAAAGTGTCCCAAGTCTGGAAGATGACTGACGAGGCTTGCCTGAAGAGGGCAAATATGGAGATACTGGTGGATCTGGCAGTGATGATGCAGAATGAAAAGATTAAATCAATCCTGGAAACACCCCTCCCCCAAAAAAAAGCTCAATAAATATATATACAATAGCTTATTTACATAAATTAATTGTATGTCCATGAAGTTATCTAGGCACAGGAGTGTGTGTACATAAGATGGCACTAACAGGAAATGATAAAGTAGTGGTGGTGGGGTGGGTTAGTGGGTGGAGATGTTCATCAGCCTTACTGCTTATGGAAAGCAACTGTTCCTGAGTCTCATGGTCCTGGTATACATAAGGTATATTGTATTCCTTATTTAAAAATGAAAGATAAAATGGAAAAAATAAACTGACATTCAAATTGAGTGAGGAGACTGCAGGCGCTGGAAATGTGAAGCAACACACAAAGAAGATGGGGAGCTCAGAATCAGACAGCATCTGTGGAGGGAAATGGACAGTTGATGTTTTGGATCGAGGCCCTTCACCAAGATTAATGGAGCTTCAACTTAGTGAATAGTTGTGAAAGTCTTCCTGAATTGATGGGCTGTCCTTTGACATCTGGTCCACACTGGGTTTTCCAGGGTTGTTTTAATCTTTTCATTCCGCATCATCAACTGCCGGATCCTCCAGTATCTCCGTATCTACTTCTTTCGGGCAGGTGTCTTCAGTGACCTTCCAGACTTGGGATGCTCTCCTCCATTAGGAGATGCTGCCTGTATTAGAGAGCATGTCTAATTCGTCTAATTTATAATTTAAATTTTTAATGTTCACTATCGATTTGTAATCCAGGGAGCGGGAAGTGCAGAATCAAATATCGCTGTGATGATTGTACGTTCTAGTATCAATTGTTTGGCGACAATAAAGTATAAAGTATAAAGTATAATGAGAAAAGGTTGAGAGAGCTAGGACTTTTTTCTTTGAAGTGAGGCAGAATAAGAGAAGACTTGATGGAGGTGCATAACGTGATATGATGTACAGATAGAGCGGACAGCCAGGGCATTTTTCCACAGAATGTCAACAGCTAATACAAGAAGACGTACTGTGCTTTTAAGGTTTTGGAGGAAAGCATGGGGGGATATTAGAGTTAAGATTTTTACACAGAGAGTAGTAAGTGCATGGAATGCACTGTCGATGATGGTGGTGGAGACAGATACTTTTAGGTAGGCACGTGGATGAAAGAAAAATTGACGGCTATGAAGGAGGGAAGGGTTAGATTGATCTCAGAGTAAGTTAAATATCAGCATAACATCAAGGGCTAAAGAGCCTGTATGGTACTGTACTGTTCTACATTCTATGGTTTATTATGACCCTGAATGATCTAATAATCTAAATTCAAAGTAGATTTATTATCGAAGTACTATATATTACCTCGAGATTAATTTTCTTGCAGGCATTTCCAGGGAAAAATAAATACAATAGAATTTATGAAAAAGCTATGCATAAGCAATGACTGACAACCAATCATTCCACAAAAGACGACAAATCGTGCAGATAAAAATAATACTGAGAACATGAGTTGTGAAGGGTCCTCGAAAGTGAATCTGTACGTCGTAGAATCAGTTTGGAGTGGTCTAGAAGGATCTAATGATCTAATGTTTGTCAAGTCACCATTGCCTGCCAGTTTGGTGTTGGTCTCATAATGTTGTCATCCTCACTGTGTGACTGCCTGTAACTGGCCACTTAATTTTTGCATCCCTTGTGTAGCGTCCCTTCTGTCATTGGTGCTGGGGGTCAGGTGCATCTACACAAGTTTCTGTAGCAGACTCATCGTCCTTTGAATACTCTAGGTACTGCATGTGCTGGAACCTGTACCAACACACAATGTAATGGAAAACTTCAGTGGGTCAAGCAGTACCTGAGTGGGGGGTTCGGGGTGGGGGTGGGAGAAGAAAGGAAATTTTGGCGTTTTATGTCAAAATCCTGTCAGTCCTGATGTCAATCCATAACATTGACGATTCCTTCCCACTGCCCAGCACCCCTCCATAGATGCGTTTGACCTTCTGAGTTCCTCCAGCAGAGTGTTGCTTACTTGTCATTCCATGATAAAGTACATAGAGGAAGGAACACACATCAAAGTTGCTGGTGAACACAGCAGGTCAGGCAGCATCTGTAGGAAGAGGTGCAGTCGACGTTTCAGGCCGAGACCCTTCGTCAGGTCTCGGCCTGAAACGTCGACTGCACCTCTTCCTACAGATGCTGCCTGGCCTGCTGCGTTCACCAGCAACTTTGATGTGTGTTGCTTGAATTTCCAGCATCTGCAGAATTCCTGTTGTGTACATAGAGGAAGCTGTGGATTCTGAAATAGGGTACAACTTTAGCGATTTCTTGGCTGTCTTCATAATATTTCTTGCCTTTCTTTTAATTTGTGAAAAATGGGGAACTGATATCAGGACTATACACAATCCAACTCATCTTTTTTTCTCCAGTCCTGATGAAGGGTCTCGGCCTGAAACGTCGACTGTACTCTTTTCCATAGATGCTGCCAGCTTGCTGAGTTCCTCCAGCATTTTGTGTATGTTGTCAGGACTATATTGTTAGTTCTCAGAGATCTCGCAAAATGGTCTGTAGTGAACAGTGGTCTGTAATCAGGAATGTCATCTCCAGTAAACTCGCCTTTGAGTTTAGAACTTCGTTCCCTAGAACACAAGAGAATGAGGGCAGATCTTGTAGAAGTAGATAAAATAATAAGGGATATTGATAGGAAGAAGGCTTTTCCCCTCAGGTTGGGTGAGACTAGAACAAGAGGTCATACGTTTAGCAGGGAAAGGCGAAATATTTAAGGGCAATATGAAGGGGAACTACTTCACTTAGAAGGTGGTGTGACTGTGGAATGAGCTGCCAGAGGAAGGGGTAGACGAGGGTTCAGTTGTAAAATTGAGTAGACGTTTAGATAGGTATATGGATGAGAGAGTTATGGAGGACTAAGGTCTGGATGCAGGTCGATGGGTCTAGGCAGAAACCCAATCTGTTGTGGACTGGATGGGCCAGATTCTACACTCTAGTACTCTGTGGCTGTACCTCAATGCACTGTGTAATGACCTTCATCTGTATGAATGGTAGGCAAGAAAAACTTTTCACTGTATCTTAGTACATGTGACAATAATAAACCAATTCCAATTTCAGTACTAAAATTCAGACTGGTCATATATGTTCTGAGTTGGCTTTCTCAATGTCCCTTCCCCCAATTTCCCTTTTCTTGATGCCTCTATGATAAACCCAACACACAAGTCCCTATTCAAGTTCCGATCCTCCTCAATAGTAAAAGAGCCATGAAGCTTGCCTTTTCATTCAGGCCAGGCACAAAATGTTAGGCCTTCCCTCAGACTGAATATTGCTTGAAAGTGGTGTCACAGATAGATAGGGTTGTAAAGAGAGCTTCTGGCACATTGGCTTTCATGAATCAAAGTAGTGAATACAGAAGTTGGGATGTTATGTTAATGTTTTATAAGATGTTGCTGAGGTGTAATTTGGAGTATTGTGTCCAGTTCAGGTCACCCACCTACGGGAAAGATCAATGAAATTGAAAGAGTGAAGAGAAAATTTACAAGGATGTTGCTGGGACTTGAGGACCTGAGTCATAGGTAAAGGTTGAATAGGTTAGGACATTATTCCCTGGAGCATAGGAAAATGAAGGGAAATTTGATAGAGGCGTACAAAATTGTGAGGGGGTACAGATAGGATTAATACAAGCAGACTTTTTCTACTGTGTTTGGGTGAAACTAGAGCTATAGATCGTGAGGTGAAAGGTGAAAGGTGAAATGCTTAAGGGGAACATGGCGCCACAGTATTGTAGTGGTTAGCATGATGCCATTACAGCTCGAAGCGTTCCGGAGTTAGGAGTTAATTTCTAGTGCTGTTCTGTCTCTATCCGTCCTCCCTGCAGAACACGGGGTTTTCTCCAGGTGCTCCAGGTTTCCTTTTGCAGGTAAGTTGATTGGCCATTGTAAATTGCCCCCGATTAGGTTTGGGTTAATTGTGCTTGTCAGAGGTTACCGGGGTGCCGTGGCTCGAAGGGGCGGTCCGGCCTACTCCGCACTGTATCACTAAGTAAGTAAATAAACGAACAAACATGAAGGGGAACTTCTTCACTCAGAGGGTCATTAGAGTGTGGAATGAGTTGCCAGCAGAAGAGTTGGACATGGGTTCAATTTCAGAGAATCTTGTTTCGGTAAATGAATGGGAGGAGTATGGTCTAAGGGACCAAGCAAAGTAGTAGTTCAACATGGACTAGATAAACCTCTTTCTGTGTTGTAGTGGCCTTTAACTCTATCTATGACTCTAATCTGCACTAAACTTCAGACAATCAACCTTCTACCACATCGCTGGCATCTAGAGGATATCTGGTGTATTCATTGTGCATAAAGATTGCTTTGCTTTTCAATTACAAAGTAGATGTGAAATGTACTACCTGATGTACAAGATATTTAAAGATATACTGCCTGGGAAGGGAAATTAGTTTAATTATATATTCACTCATTTACCTGCAGTGTCTTTTACCAATTTACTCTCTTTCATCCTCCTTCTTCAGCTTTGCTGAGGATAGGCCGACATCAGTAGCTCACCAGTCCTCTGTCCTGTCCTGGGTAGATAGAAGGCTGATCAGCCTTATGGCTTCAGTTTTCACCACGCTACTCCATGTGCTTCCTAAGCAAAGATCCTTCCTCTCCCAGGCACGAGGTCTTCGGAGCTTCTGTCAGCATTTCCGTAGCTCTGGGGTTTTATGTGATGGGGTTGTTAGCCCCACAACCAACTCTCCTCCTTTCGTACCTGAGCTTGGGACAGTCCATAGCAGAGTCTTCACCCTCCTATAACTTTTATTTTCTTTTGAATCCTCAACTGTGGGCATGCTATGTTGGTGCCAGAATGCGTGGCAACACTTGCAGGTTGCCCCCAGCACATGCTTGGGTGTGTTGGTTGTTAACGCAATTCATTGTACCTTCCAATGTACATCTGATATATCTGAATCCATTCTGATTGCCTCTGCTTCCTTAGTAAAACAAGTGTTCCATTACATAGTCACTCACACACCTTCCTGAATTTATATTAGAAGCGTAGAAACAACAGTGGAAGCCTCTTGGGTTGAAAGTACTGCAAGTGGGGTTGCTGTACAGCACTTACAATTGTCAAGGAAGCTGAAAAATACCCAGGACGGGGGTGATATGGGCTGAAGAAGGTGGGGGAAGGGCAGGAAAAGCAAGTCATTGCTATTAAATATCTTGGAGATATAATGCCAAGTAACAGGACAAAAAACTGTAAAGCTGCAAAGAAAACATTTTATTCAGCATAAATAGTACTATATTGGATATTCACATGCTCATATAAAAGAGGGCACAGAGAACATTTCTTTACTGATGAACCAGGAAACACAAAGTCACTCCTTCCTTGATTACTCCCACAAAACTTCACTTCGATAATCTGATCAGGAATGACAAACTCGCCCCCTGGGGGAAGTTCATGTGCGAATGTCAAGAAAGATTAGGATTCAATTTAATGTGGTTTCCCGGTTGACAGGCCAGTCTCTGATGTTGAAACTGTCAGGGGTTGCAATATTTTCCAAGACAATTAGTTCATATTCACTTTGTTTAATTTTGCATTACTTACAAAATATAAAATATTGATTTAGAAAATTAAAAGTGCACTTAATATTATATGGAAGGAACCCTAAGCATTCTGCAGAGGAAATACTAAGTGTCAGCCAAACTAATGGTTACAAAAGACTGCTGTGAGGGACATCAAACAACGATTTCCGTTACGTGCGCGGCATTCATCAGAATCCTGATGCACACGAACAAATTAAAGAGGCCTGTGATGCAGTACTAATGATCTCTCCTGGGATCGACTTTTCAGTGATACCATTCAAACTGCAAACAGGCCTAAGGCTGGTCAGTTACACATTCAGAAAATAATCTGTACAGGTAGCAGAAATTTTTTTATTAGGCTGCCACAGACTTGGGGGCCTTACATCATTTTTTGTGCATTGCGATGGAAGAGTCTTGATATATTGTTCCAGGAAAGCTTTAGCAAAAGGCGAACTGGTTCCTACAGTCAGCAGCCAAGGCAGGAAACCAAATGCTGAGCGAAATGGTCAAACCCTGCCAAGGATCACTGGACTGATTAATGAAGCAACACAAAGAAAAGTGGCCCTTATTATATGACCTTACACATTTCAATTAAATGGATTGCACACTTGAAAAATGGCAGAATGAGTAAAACAGTCCCTTACAGCTAATTACATGAAAAATACTTTGTGTATGGCCTTGCAGACTATTCTAGCTTCAGCAATAAGACCCTGTCAAGTACAAATCTTTTTCCTTGCTTCTGGCCTGAGGCAATGAATGAGTCAAATGACTGTTAGTGTAGATCAAGAAAATGGGATTTCAAAAGTGACTGAATCAATTTCTTTCTTTCATATATTCAGTTACAACATTTTAACAGTCACAAACAATTTAGAATGAAATGTTTGGTAATATTTCATTGAAAGAAGTGGGGCAAATAGGAGAAGCAATGACAGTAAATGACTAGTTTCAAAAATAATGTTTTCATATTGTGTAAAAATGTGTGAAAATTTAACGCATGACACAAATTATTATTGTATGGATGGAAAACCCAAAGTAGCTTTACAATGAATAATGACTATAAAATTGATTAGTTCTCTGGTGAGCTTCAAATTTTGTGGAGTATTTTTCCTTTCTGATACCAACCAGCTCTCCATCTACAATTTTTTCTTCATTTTCAATTTTTTTTGGATACATATTATTAAAGTTACAATATTTTCATTCTCATGACATTGTGAATATGTTTCATATTCAGTCCATTTTCTCATGCTTGGATTCAGTCAAACAGTGAATGTCATGCATTTAGACTGAGTTAGAATAGATTTCAGAATCGGGTTTGAAGTAAGTTATAGAAGTCTAATTATTAACAGGAAACACCACTGCTCTTTAAAATATTTTTATGTAAGCCATTGAAGGATTCTTTTGAGCTTAACAAATCTACACATTTGATTGCTCATCAGAATCAGAATCAGGTTTAATATCACCAGCATATGTCATAAAATTTGTTATTATGCAGAGAACATTGCAATACATAATAATAAAAACTGTGAATTACAGTAAATATATATATAGCCATATAACCATATAACAATTAAAGCATGGAAACAGGCCATCTCGGCCCTTCTAGTCCATGCCGAACTCTTACTCTCTCCTAGTCCCACTGACCTGCACTCAGCCCATAACCCTCCATTCCTTTCCTGTCCATATATCTATCCAATTTAACTTTAAACAACAACATTGAACCTGCCTCAACCACTTCTGCTGGAAGCTCGTTCCACACAGCTACCACTCTCTGAGTAAAGAAGTTCCCCCTCATGTTACCCCTGAACTTTTGTCCTTTAACTCTCAACTCATGTCCTCTTGTTTTAATCTTCCCCACTCTCAATGGAAAAAGCCTATCCACTTCAACTCTATCAATCCCCCTCATAATTTTAAACACCTCTATCAAGTCCTCCCTCAAGCTTCTACACTCCAAAGAATAAAGACCTAACTTGTTCAATATATACATATATACACACACATACACATGTGTGTGTGTGTGTGTGTGTGTAATAGGTTAAATTAAGTAAGTAGTGCAAAAAAATCTTTATCTTCCAATCTCTGTCCCAGATTGTAAAATCGGTCAAAACTATTCAAATGTTGCAGGGAAATCATGTACTCAAAAAACAAATAATGCATTTCAAAATAGGTAAGACCACAAAAGTACTAATAGACTGATTTTTCTGTGTACTTCATGTTTAAACCGGTGCTTAATAAATTCAAATAAATCCCAGGTTCTTTTAGTTCAGAATGAAAGTATCAGTTATCATAGACACATCTTTTCAATCTTGATGTTATATTTTTATTTTTTTATTTAGAGCTTTTAGAACTATCAGTTTATGTTTGCTGTTCATTTTTCTAGTTTATTTTTGTCATTCTGAAACCACTGATGTTCTTTCCCCAGATCTTTGCTGTATCTTTCAGATGAGCACAGTACCTCTATTGAAAGATGTAAATTTATCTAGTTTCTCTTAATCTGTAGAACGAATTAAGTACAATTAAAGTAGTGAAGTTGGAAATACATAGGCTATGGGAGCATAGCAAACTCCCACATGTAGCAACATGATAATGGCCAGAATATTGGCTGGATTACCAAAAAGAATTCATGAGATGTTTTATCTCAGTTTTAGGGGCAAGTACAACCAAGAATTAACCTTAAAAATATAACTTTCCAACAAAATATAACCAACAAAATGCAGTGGATACAGCCCATTCCATCACGGGTAAAGCCCTCCACACCATTGAGTACATCTATATGAAATGCTGTTGCAGGAAAGCAGCATCCATCATCAGAGACCCCCACCACCCAGGCCATGCTCTATTCTCGCTGCTGCCATCAGGAGGAATGTACAGGAGCCTCAGGACTCACACCACCAGGTTCAGGAACAGTTATTACCCTTCAATCATCAGGCTCCTGAACCAAAGGGAATAACTTCACTCAACTTCACTTGTCCCATCATATCAAGGACTCTTCATCTCATGTTCTCATTATTTATTGTTTATTTATTTATTATTGTTATTTCTTCCTTTTGTATTTGCACAGTTTGTTGTCTTCTGCACTCTGGTTGAATGTCCTAGTTGGGTGGTCTTACATTGATTCTATAGATACCTTCAAGAAAATGATTCTCAGGGTTGTATAGGGCAATGTGTGTGTACTTTGATAATACATTTACTTTGATCTTTGACTTTGAACTTTACTGTAAAACATGAGCTCAGTTTCTGAAGTGTGACCAACAATCTTGTGACTATCAATTGTGCGATACCTGTCACTTTCTTGTTCTGAGCCATTTTTATAGGTCAGATGCCCTTTACAGCATTGCCTCATTTCAGGCATATGTACACCCACACACCAGTAATGGCCATATTGGCCTCTAGGGACAGTGTTATTGATGGATACTAAGCCAGTGTAGATCTGTAAATTGATCTACCATGAATCCATGAACGCCAATGTTTCCATGACATACAACAGCGATAGTAAAGCTTATTCTGATTCTCCAGACAACCCAATACCTTTATGTAAATCTAGGACTACCACTTCCTGCTCTGCCTCTACCTCTAGTGCAGACTCATTTATCTAAAGCTGTGGCAGGCTTGGAACGTTAGAAGACCTGCCTGTGCTACGATAATCTCCATTGGACCATAAGATCATAAGACATAGGAGCACAATTAGGCTACTCAGCCCATTGAGTCTGCTTTGACATTCCATCATGGCTGATTTATTAACCCTCTCAAACTAATTCTCCTGCCTTTCCCCCGTAACCTTTGGTGCCTTTACTAATCAAGGATCTATCAACCATCCTCAAGTCTGCAAATGAAGTTGGCCACCACTTCCATATTAATTGCTGCACAAACTGTTATGACTATGAATGAAGTCACCAGAGAGACACTGAAGCTGGTTGGTATAAAATTCTTTATTCAGCAAAATAAGCAGCAGGAATCATACAGGAGACGCTCTTGGACACTATTACATGACATTTTATATGCGGGAGATCAAAGGTAATAACAGGTCAATTCTATAGTTCTAATGTATCTACAATGCTTCCTTTGAATTACCTATAATTTTCAAACACCTCCATCATCACACCAACACTCTAGACACTCAAAATGAATGCTAATCACCTCTGACTCGGGGCTGCATTCATGCATATGCAGATATTAAAGGTCAAATGGAGTGTTCCTTCATTTGCAATGATTCCCGGTCTGTAGCTCCAAGAGCACCATTGTTCTGTGCGCACTTTAAACTCAATCTGCAATCCATGTTCATGTCTGAAGAAAGGTTACTGCGAAAATTAATATTTGCTATATACCATAACTTCAGAACACACACAGAAACTGTGTGCTAAGTTGGCAGCAAACCATTTCTTGCTATTGAATACAGCTTCTCTGGTAGGCTTCCCAATGCAACAATAATTTTGTCATATACATTAACCTTCTTCCACTTGCCACTTCAAAAAAAAACACGTATGATTCTTCTGTACCAGAATTGTTTAATGACCTCACTTCTGGTGAATGAACGCCTATTCCATCCTGTTACTCTGCCTAGGCTGCAGGCAATTTGTGTTCAATGACTCACCACATGTAGTTACAACCTCCAGGGTGTCTGTTAAAAGATGCACTTTTAGCATTTAGGCTGATTCCTGAAGGTGCTTCACTGAGTGACAGTGTTCCTTTGATGTTCTTGGTCAACTTTGCCAGTGTGGAAACAAGAATAAAATAACACTGGTAACATTGCTGTGCAAGGAGCTGAAATTAAGAGTTGTATATACTGTACTTACAGAGGTGGCAGGGTGGAGGGATGGTTCTTACCAAAGAAAGTGTAAGGCATCCCTTCCCTCCGCCAGCCTGCAGTTCACCCTTAGGCAAGGTGTAACATCTGCTTAGCCCCTCCTCCACAATCAGGGTCACATGAAGCCACAGGAGCAGGTGATGGATGACCATATGAGAAGCTGGTGCAAATCACAAGTCCTGGTTACGCGACCACTAATGCCAGGCCGGCAATCTCTGAAGAATATTGATAATGGCTGGAGTGACCTGCCTTGTAAAGACACTGCCCAGAAGAAGGCAACGCCAAGAACAATCATGATCATGGAAAGGCAATATTATATGACTCGACACATAATGATGATGATGGTGTTGATGTGTGTACTTGCATAGTTTGCACCTTGCATAAGATTAGTGAGTGAGCTGAGGGTGAAGTGAGATGTAAGAATTGTCAGACGTTCGGGTACTGTCAAGCATGATGTGCTTAGCCCCAGTGTTGGAGTTTTCTAGTGGTACCTGAATAATAAACAACACTGTCTTTTCCAGGGATTTAGAAGTTGCAGGAGAATTTTCTTCAAGTTAATTCCTGTTGCCTCTGGTAAAATGCTATCTGATCATACAATCAGTGGCAACTTTATTAGGTACCCCTGTACACCTGATCATTAATGCCAATATCTGATCAGCCAATCCTGTGGCAGCAGCTCAATGCATAGAAGCATGGTCAAGAGGTTCAGTTGTTGTTCAGATCAAACATCAGAATGTGGGAGCAATATGATCTAAGTGACCTTGACCATGGAATGATTGTGGGTGCCAGACTAGGTGGTTTGAGTACCTCTGAACATGCTGACTTTCCTGTGATTTTTATGCACAACAGTTTCTAGAGTTTACACTGAATGGTGCGGAAAACAAAATATGCCAATTGAGCAGCAGTTCTGTGGGTGAAGATGCCTTGTTAATGAGAGAGGTCAAAGTTGAATGGCCAGGCTGATTCACATGGCAGGAAGACAACAGTAACTCAAGTAACCACGCGTTACAACAGTTTGTGCAGAAGAGCATCTCTACACGCACATCATGTCAAACCTTGATGTGGATGGGCTACAGCAGCAGTACACCACGAACATACCCTCCATGGTTGCTTCTGAGTGTATAGAACCGAGTATAACATATATTCATTGAATGTTATATAAAATGTGCAGGCGATGTGGCTGTCATGGTTGAAGAGGTAACAAGGTGTATGAGCTAGGAAGTATGATAGATAAGCCTGCAAAATTACCAAGTACATGAGGATAAAATGTAACTGAGGAATGGCTCTTGATTGATGTTGACGATAATCCTGCAATGAATTACATACTCTCTGAAGCAGACTCTCCCATTTGACGGTATATCTGTTTGAAGATGAGTACATCTTAAGGCAAAAAATAATAATTTGATAGCATTCTGTTCTTCTCTCTCTTGGTCACTTTCCTGCCTTTGCAGGTATGATTGATCGCATTGTTAGTTTTTTGAATTGCATATTTTAAAGAAGTGAGTTGTATTTTAGTAAACTTGTGTTTCCTTTAAGCACAATGAACTTTATATTTAATCTCATAAAAACAGTAGTTCTCAAATTATTTGATTAATATACAGTATTAGCACATGTGTGGATGGAGCAATATTCTGTAATCTGATGTCACATTACAACTGCACTATCAATACTATTACTGACTGATCATGGTCAGGTTATCAGGAGAGCATGTTAGATACGTATTGGGATGGCATGGTGGTGTAGTGATTATTACAACGCTTTACAGTAAAGGTGACCCAGTTTCATTTTCTGCCGCTGCCTGTGAAGAGTTTGTATGTTCTCCCTGTGACTGCATAAATTTTCCCCAGGTGATCCAGTTCACTCCCACAGGTCGGTTCCTAGGTTAATCAGTCATTGTAAATTGTCCCATGGTTTGGCTAGGATTAAGTCAGGGAAGGTCTGGGCGGTGTGGCTCGAAGGTCTGGAAGGGCCTATTCCGTGCTGTATAAACAAATATTTACAACATTTAACTCCTTTAAAATACGTAATTTTCAAAACTAACACCATGATGAATATTACCTGACTGAGTAAGAAAATGCCGCAAAAAAGTTCAAAGTTCAGAGTGGAATTTATAATCAGAGTACATAAATGTCACCACATACAACCCTGAGACTTTTTTTCTGTGGGCATACTTGGCAAGTCTATAGATCAGTAACTGTAAACAGGATGGATGGACAACAAGCTGTGCAAATGCAAATATAAATAAATAACAATAAATAATGAGCATGCAATAACAAGATAAAGAGTCCTTAAAGTGTGACCATCTGTAGTGTGAACACCAGAAGTAGAAAGAATGTACTTATGTTCAAGAGCCTGTTAGTTGAAGAGTAGTAGTTTTTCTTGAACCTGGTGGTGTGAGTCCTGAGGCACCTGTACCTTCTACCTGATGACAGCAGTGAGGAAAGAGCATGGCCTGGGTGGTGAGGATCTCTGATGATGGATTCTGCTTTTCTACCGCAGCATTTCATGTAGATGTGCTCAATGGTTGGGAGGGTTTTACCCGTGATGTACTGGGCTGAATCCACTAGCTTTTGTAGGATTTTCTGCTCAAAGGCATTAATGTTCCCATACCAGGCAGAAGACAGAAAAACAGAGTCGAGGCAAATTAGTTTTATGTTTTAAGGCATATGTTCAATGGCTACTGATCTTTCTTATTACATTCATGTTTTGGGGAACATCAACTCAGACCATGAGAGGCCTGTGTCGGGCATTTTCATGCCTTACAAGGCACAGATTGGAAGTCTGTGTGGGGCGCCACTCCTCGCACAGACACTAGAGCAATGTGTGATTAAGTGCCTTGCTCAAGGACACAAACACGCTGCCACAGCTGAGGCTCGAACCAGTGACCTTGAGATCACTAGACGAATGCCTTAACCACTTGGCCATGTGCCCAACACAATGATTTGGTCTTGAATAAATGGAATAATTTTAATATTACAAAATGTCATGAAAGCCAACAGTATATCAAGCAGTTGTACAATGTTAAGGAGAATGGAGACAATGTAAAAACATATGGAGACAGTCTGGTTCAATTCATGCATCTTCCAGAGTATATACAGTATAATGAAGTTCAAAGTTTAAAAAAATCATTATCAAAGTACATATATGTCACCATATTCTATCTTGCAGGCATTCATAAAGAAATACAATAGAATCAATGAAAAACAACACACAAACAATGACTGACAAGCAGCCAATGTACAAAAGAAGACTAACAGTGCAAATAATAAAAAAAGTAAATAAATAATACTGAGAACATAAGTTGTAGTCTGTACTTTGTGGAAGGAGTTCAGAGTTGAGGTGAGTGGGTGAGTGAAGTTATCAATGCTGGTTCAGGAGCCTGATGATAATAACTGTTCCTGAACCTGGTGATGTGGGACCTAGCAGATATAACAGAACGCCATTGGAAGAGACTTCAAATATAGTTGCTTGACCCTACATATTCCCGAATGATGAAGAAATATTTCACTTAAAGAATGAAGAATGAAGATGAACTATCTTAGACAATTTAAGAAAGATGGTGATAGCTTCTTGATCGGTCAGGGCATGAAGGAATATGGGGAGGAGACAGGAGATTGGGGCTGAGAGGGAAATGGATCAGCCATGATGAAATGATGGAGCAGACTCATTGGGCCAAAATGGCCTAATTCTACTCCTATATCTTATGGTCTAAAATATTTTCACCACCTGTGAATTACATTTTCGCCATCATTTCCTTCAACTTCCACACATCTGACTATTCCTGATGATCATTTCCTCCACCAGAACAGATATTGAAGCTGTTGGGTTCCTCCAGCAGGTTGTTTCTTGCTCCAGATTCTAGTAGCTGCACTCTATTATTCTTTATGCCCCTGTGGGGCAATGTTGTTTAGACTATTTGAGGTCACTACCAGAAATACACTATGAAAGGTGATGTAGGGTCAGGAATAATGATGTAGTTGCTATGGTTATTTCAGTATCTGGTATTATTTGCATGTGGTTTCAATGCACAAAAACGTGGCTCCAGGACAACATCCCATGCACCATCAATCTTCAGGGACTTGTGCTAATATCTTCTCACCTGCCTATCACCTCCCCCTGGGCACCTTCTCCTTCCCTTTCTCCTATGGCCCACTCTGCTCTCCAGTCAGATTCCTCCCTCTCCAGCCCTTTACCTTTACTACCCACTCGGCTTCATCCGTCACCTTCTACCTAGCCTTCTTCCACTCCCCCTTCCTCTCACCTTTTTATTCTGGCATCTTCCCCCTTCCTTTCCAGTCCTGAAGAATGGTTTCCGCCCAAAACGTTGACTGTTTATTCATTTCAATGGATGTGAAGTTCCTTCAGCATTTTGTGCTTCTTGCTTTGTGCAAATATTATTTCGTGACTGCATTGTGCTTTAACATAACTACATGTGCTATGTCGTAACTATATGTGTTCTACTATAACTGTATGTGCTCTGTGTGACTATATGTGCTGTGTTTTTCACCTTGGCCCCAGAGTAACAAAGTTTTGTTTAGCACGTGGTTGAATGACAATAAGTTTGAACATGAATATTCCCATTCTACAATGTTGCATTTCTCTATCCCACGCACCCCTCATATAAGCTCTTCTCCCTCCTGCCATATGGAAAAAGGCACCGAAGCATTCGGACTCTCACGACCAGACTATGTAACAGTTTCTTCCCCCAAGCCATCAGACTCCTCAATACCCAGAGCCTGGACTGACACCAACCTATTGCCCTCTACTGTGCCTATTGTCTTGTTTATTATTTATTATTATTTATCGTAGTGCCTGCACTGTTTTGTGTATTTTATGCAGTCCTGGATATGTCTGTAGTCTAGTGTAGTTTTTGTGTTTTTTCTTACGTAGTTCAGTGTAGTTTTTGTATTGTTTCATGTAGCACCATGGTCTTGGAAAACGTTGTCTCATTTTTACTATGTTCTGTACCAGCAGTTATGGTTGAAATGACAATAAAAAGTGGCTTGACTTGATCAATTATATCCCGTATTATCTTCATTGTACCTTTATTTTCTGAATGTTGTTATAGCTGGGGCTGGTAATGGAGGCAAGCTTCCACTACCTATTAAATGCATGCACCTCTGACAACCAAGTCCAGCTCCTGGGCTTCACGTGTGCTCAGCTGCTAAGCCTGGTGGAACCGTTTCTCCTGACAGGAGAAGGGGCAAAGGCAGGTTACTGGTATCTTAAAAGCAGTGGCTTTGGGCAGATGGGGCTTATCAGCCATAGTTGGCAGCTCACCTAGGAGAAAGAAAACTCTGATCTCAAACCTCCACTGCCTTGTGGCTATACCCATGCATGGGGAAGGCTTCAGGAGTAAACCCCGAGGGAAAAATCCAGAGCTGGATTCCCTAAGGCAGTCCTACATTGAGTTCAGTGCTGACTGGCAACCCCTATATTGCTGCTGGTGCCAAACTGTATCAGTCTCTGCCATTACTTTGGGTTCATCAGATGTGTGGAGCTTGCTACATAGGCAAAAGGGTGCTCTCCATGTACTGCCCAGGCTTGCATATCTAGACAACTAGGACACAACATCTATGGTTGACCCTGACCAATGGAGGCCTCTACCCAGCATAGTTCCCTAAATTGACTTCTGTTATATTGAATGGAACATCAGCAAGAAGTTCTACTGTTCCACTATTTCACAAACTGGAAGTTTCCCTTCTACTATACTGTAAATATGCATTTGCAGCAACTGACTTTCATTACTCAGAAACACTCAGAAATACCCCGGGGCTGCTTTCCATATCAATGGGAGTGGAAAGTTGATTAAAGATAATCAGCTTAATTTTGAACATCTTGTCCTGTTCCAAATTCAGCAAAAGTGTTTACTGAATGCTCCAAATGTTATTATTTCTGAACTGTGGAACTGAAAATTACCCACCATTATTTTCGCTGCCCGCAAGACCTTGTATGGAATTTGCATCATTCAAGCAACAGCCCGAGCGAAGATGAGTAGTGTGGAAATTCAGAGCATTTGGGACTAGTGTCATATTATCCTATGCTAACTTTGCTGAATACATAGTTAAAATTGCTAAGAGAATTGTATTGTTTTAGTCAGTAACTATGATTATTACTGGTATGTCTCAGGGTGCCAGTAAAGTTATGGCAAGAGACTGGGCAAACATTTGGCTGTCAAGCTGTGATCACACTTCGGAAATAACTCACAAAGAGAATTTAGGTTCCGGTTTACTAATCACCTGTACATCAAAACATACAGTGAAATGCGTAGCTTGTGTTAACAACCAACACAACCTAATAATGTGCTGGGGGCAGCCTGCAAGTGTCGCCATATATTCCAGTGGCCACAATGTTCAGCAGAACAACACAAGTAATAAAATAACAACAGCAAAACAAACACCCCTCCTCCATCCCACACACACACACACACACACACACACACACACAAAGCACAAACAGTTCTCCAATGCCAGGACAGAGCACCTCCGGACCTCCAATTTCACATTTACTGTTGCCTGACTGGTATTTCCATGAATTGTTTCACTGCAGTTGGTTTACTTGTAAGAGGTACGATGAAGTATAATAATCCTATGGCACTGTCTGGCAGTTCACTCTGCTGGTCACCACACCGAGAGCTGTGCCACATTGGGCAACTTATCGAATCAAACTTTTACCTTGTGACCAATGTTTCAGACCATCTGCTCGACAGATTTAGTTTTTGGAACTGACTGGATTAGGGATCGGTAGTATAAATAGGTACTATTTTCAAAATGAGAAAAACCGATCGATTACTGACTGTGCCTTTGTCATGCAACCTTACATTGTTTCATGTACAGTACGGTGAAAAAGCCTTGGGCACATACTATTGCCACAAAAAAAAACAAATGTCAGAATCAGGTTAACCATCACTCACACATGTCATAAAATTTGTTTATTTGCAGCAGCAGCAGTACAGTGCAATACATAAAACTACTACAGAACTGTGCAAAACTCTTAGGCACCCTGTATATATATATTGTGTATGTGTGTGCCTAAGACTTTTGCACTGAAGATAATTCTAAGCTACAGTGCATTGAGACCTATCCAATGCATCAATGGGATGGGTCTCCTCAAACTGCACAACATGGACCACTTTTCAAAAACCACTGACTTTGTGATACAGGATGGCAAGAATTCTCAGCTGGAATACCGCATCATCTCTGACTTTTCAGTCAGCCAATCAGGATTTAGCCGCAGCACCATGATTGGATACTTCCCAGTCACCTTTTGAACTGGACAGGTCAATGTGCTCCAAGCCTGTACATTCTCCCCGTAACTGTGTGGGTTTCCTCCCACATTCCAAAGACAAGTTCCAAAGAGTTAGTAGGTTAATTGGTCACAGGGGTGTAATCAGAATGACCTGTTACCATGCTGTATCTCTAAATAAAAATAAAGCAACTAGAATCTACTGTTAATTTCATGACCTAATAAACCAGATTCTCATTGAATGAGAACAGACAGTCCTGTGGACCTTCAATTCATATACCACCCTTCTGACAGTGTGCATTTATTAAGCTACTGAATTACATAATAGCTACTTTATTTACTTATCTATTTATTTACTTATTTATTATTTAGAGGTACAGCATGAAACAGGCCCTTCCAGACCTACTGAGCTGTGCTGCCTACCCTAATCACAGGAAAATTTACAGATAATGAATGGCACAGTGCTAGATTGAAATGAATTGAGCTGAGCTGAATACACCTGGACTCTTTCAATTTTGTTTTTTTTTCTTACATATTCTGTGCTTTTTTTTGCTCTTTTTTTTGCTGTTTGCACTTTTTTTTTGTGTGTTGAGGTGGTTGATGCTTTTCTTTGAACGGTTTTCTTCGTTTCTTGGCTGTCTGTGGGAAGGCAAATCTCAGAGTTGTATACTGCATATATATTTTGATAATAAATGTACTTTGAATCTTTAACCTACTAATTGGTGTGCCTTTGGACTGTGGGAGGAAACCTACGCACAGACAAGATGGATGTACAAACTTCTTTACAGAGGTCACCAGAATTGAACCCTGAATTCCGACGCTTTGAGCAGTAGTAACATCATAGAACATAGGTAGCTACAACACATTACAGGCCCTTAGGCCCACAATGTTGTGCTGACCATGTAGTCTACTCAAGAAACTGCCTAGACTTTCCCTACATTTCTAAGCTCCGTGTACCTATCTAAGAGTCTCTTAAAAGACACTAACGTATCGGCCTCCATGACTGTTGCTGGCAGTGCATTCCACGCACCCACAACTCTCTGTGTGAAAAACTTACCCCTGACATCCCCTCTGTACCTACTCCCATGCACCTTAAAACTATGCCCCCTCGTGTTAGCCATTTCAGCCCTGGGAAAAAGCCTTTGGCGCTCCACACCATCAATGCCTCTCATCATCTTATACACCTCTGTCAGGTCACCTCTCATCCTCCGTCACTTGAAGGAGAAAAGGACAAGTTCACTCAACCTACTTTCATAATGCACACTCTCCAGTCCAGGCAACATCCTCGTAATCTCCTCTGCACTCTCTCTACAGTATCCGCATCCTTCCTGAAATGAGGCGACCAGAACTGAGCACAGTACTCCAAGTGGGGTCTGACCAGGGTCTTATATAACTGTAACATTACCTCACAGCTCTTGAACTCAATTCCACGGTTGATGAATACCAACACACCATACGCCTTCTTAACAACACTGTCAACCTGCGCAGCAGCTTTGAGTGTCCCATTGACATGGAGCCCAAGATCTCTCTGATCCTCCACACTGCCAGGAGTCTTACCATTAATATTATATTCTGCCTTCAAATTTAACCTTCCAAAATGAACCACTTCACACTTATCTGGGTTGAACTCCATCTGCCACTTCTCAGCCCAGTTCTGCCTCCTAATAATGTCCCACTGTAACCCCCTCCAGACTATCTACAACATCTCCAACCTTCGTGTCATCACCAAACTTACTAACCCATCCTTCTACTTCTTCATCCAGGTCATTTATAAAAATCACAAAGAGGAGGGGTCCCGGACAGATCCCTGCAGAACACCACTGATCACTGACCCCCATACAGAAAACGAACCATCTACAACTACACTTTGCCTTCTGTGGGCAATCCAATTCTGGATCCACAAAGCAAGGTCTCCTTGTATCCCATGCCGCCTCCTTACTTTCTGAATGAGCCAATCATACTAATCACCATCTCCCATATCTTATTACCTTACTACTTACCTTATTATTTAAGGTAACCTCCATGCATTTGGCTCTGATAAAGACATTGCCATAAAATTTCTGAAACTGCAAGACATATCTGCCTAAGCTGAAGAAATACATTAACCATGCATCAAGCTCAAGTGATTCTTGGTGGTGCATTAGGATTGCTACATATGTTGTTAAATGAGACACACTTTATTCCACAGCAGGGATTTTATAGATCATGAGGAAAATACAGTAGTTATCTAGCTGCTGTAACCCAGCAGGAGTCCTGATCCATTTTGAGGCAAGGCTTTATTAACATCAAATTTCAAATTCCAAAGTAAATTTATTACCAAAGTATGCATATGTCACCATCTACAACCTTGAGATTCATTTTCTTGCAGGCATTCACAATAGAACAGAGAAGTACAGAGAAAAATCGGTGAAAAACTGCACACTAACAAAGACTGAAAACCAATGTGCAAAAATACAAACTGTACTAGATAAAAATATATAAGTAAATAAATCATTCTGAGAATATGAGTTGTCGACTTCTTGAAAGGGAGTGCAATCAATTAAGAGTAGAGGTGAGTGAAGTTATCCACACTGATTCAGAAGACTCTTGGTTGAAGGACTGCTCCTGAACCTGATGGTGTTGGACCCAAGGCTCATTTACCTTCTTCCTGATGGCAGAAGCGAGAAGAGAGCATGGCCGGGATGGTGTGGGTCAATGACGATGGATGCTGCTCTCTTGTGGCAGCATTTCTTGTAGATCTGCCCAGTGGTGGGGAGGACTTTGCCTGTGATGGGCTGGGCTGTGCACACCATTTTTTGCAGGCTTTTCTGTTCCTGGATATTGATGTTTCCACACCAAACCATGAGGCAACTCGTAAGGATACTCTGCACGGTGCATCCACGGAAGCTCATCAAACTTTCAGATGACATGCTGGATCTCCACAAACTTCTAAGAAGGTGGCTACCAGCTGCCAGAGACTGAGTATTCTGGCAGATTTACAATTACATATCAGCAAGTAGCTAATGTTGTAGATAACCTCTGGGTCACATGGACAGAACACAAGATGTGGGGCTGTGGTGGGGCTCATCAGGAAATTGGGCTGGACTCCTATCAGTGTCAAACATAGACAGCATTCCTGTGACCCTAGTCACAGGAAAGTACAGAAAACCTTTGGGCTTATAACATGAAAATCTGTCTTCAATGCAGTCAAAGAAGAACATTCATGATCAATGCAAATCAGAAAGAGATTGGCCCTGCAGATTTATCACAGAAACAATCCTTGCCTCCACATACAGTCAACTCATCAGCTCTGGTAATCACCAAAGAATAGAAGTGTTACAATTTCAGCGAAAGTGCAGTGAGAGCAGACAACAAGGTTGCACATCATCATGAGGTAGACCGTGAGGTCAAGAGTCATCTTGTCATACTAAAGACTTAAACATCACTTTCCTACTCTCACCTCATAGTCCCTTGAAATTTAAATGTCTCTTAATCTCTCCATTCAATACTGTTCTCTATCTGCATTGTATTCTGTGTTGCCCATATATTATGTTTATTATAGTAACTAGTCACATGAGTGGCGGGGGGGGCGTGGTAAAAGCAAAGGAATAAGTTACGTCTTCATGCATTGTTCTTTGCAGTTTGTAGTAGCTGAGGGCTAAAGGAGGTTGTATCTTTTGCTGATCACTCAATTACACTTGTTGGCTGGTGGCGCAGTGACATCAGCGCCGGACTCCGGAACAGAGGTTCCCGGGTTCGAATCCAGTTGGGCCACTCTCGAGTGCGCTTTCCATTCGTGCCGATTGAGTGTTGAGCTCACAACTCCACCTCGTAAAATAAAGAAACATACTGTACTGCGAAATGTCTGTGTGAGGGGTGGCGTGCCACACAGTCTTTTGTTCCGCACCTCGTAAGGCATGAAAATGCCTGACGCTAGCCTGACGTCATCATCATCATCATCAATTACACAGCTTATATTTGGGTGTGTGAGCATGTGGTTAAGTGGTTAAGGCATTCGACTAGCGACCTGAAGGTCGTGACTTCGAGCCCCAGCCGAGGGAACGTGTTGTGTCCTTGAGCAAGGCACTTAATCACACATTGCTCTGCGACGACACTGGTGCCAAGCTGTGTGGGTCCTAATGCCCTTCCCTTGGACAACATTGGTGTCGTGGAGAGGGGAGACTTGCAGCATGGGCAACTGCTGGTCTTCCATACAAACTTGCCCAGGCCTGCGCCCTGGAGAGTGAAGACTTTCCAGGCGCAGATCCACGGTCTCGCAAGACTAATGGATGCCTTAAATATTTGGGTATGCTTAAGTTTCATTGCTTCGAGATTGTATGTTTACTAATTGCTAATAAAGGATAGCATAAAGGAGTTGGCTTTTGAAACAATCATCATTGGAACTGGGGGCGCGTCATGCAAGTATACCAAGTCTGTAGGGTCGCTGGCAGCAGCTATTGTTTTGGTTTTGGTTTTGCAAATACATTTAATGCCTTTGCCAGCAATTAACCCACTAATTGCCAACCTGAAAGCAAAGAAAAATGGCATTCATCCTTCTTCCATCATTCAATACGTTTATGGTTGTTGATCCATCTCTACACTGTATACCAACCAACACAACCTCCACCATCCCCGTCCCCAAGTCATGGAGGGTTTGCATTCCTAGTTTGTATTGCAGTTTTGTATAACTTGAACCACTTGTTCCCCATTTTATAAATGGAGATGCATTTCCTACAGGAAGTTTCTCTCTCAATGGTAATGGCCCTGTGAAGGCTAGTGAAGGGAAGGAGCGCTTTACACCAACTTTGGTACAGATGTGTCTGCACCCTGCCACCCAAGAGTATGTACTTCATAGTGTACATAGTCTTAAAAGCAACAGAATAATGGTGAGAGGGCAGGACCACTCAAGGACAAAGGAGAAATCTTCTGCCTGGAGCCTGAGGAAGTAGACAAGATACTAAACAAATATTTCACATCATATTCATCAATAGCAAGTTCAAGGAGGGTTGTAATATCAATGTAACATGTTACTGAAACCATCTTCAGCCAGTAGTCACTCCAATCACAGAAATCAGTCTTCAATCAGTTTGGTTCACTCTGTGTTATTTCAGGAAATGCCTGATCACTCTGCAATCAACCCCCAAGAACTATAGATTTGGGCAGCATTTTGGATTTCTTCCTTCTGTGTTAGCTGTATCTTTACCCAAGATATTCTAGTGCAGCCAGAACAACAGTAATTACGGATGATGCGGAACATGCCGTCCATGTATGCACTCAGCACTGTTATCAGGATGAATCCAATCCAGATCAATACACATCAACCCACTGTCAATTATCTGCAAATGTGATGGACAGATGTCTGCTTCAGCAGTACCATAAATGCCACTTTCTTATCAGTAATCCCTGACCTCCTGTGATCCATTACCCTTTCTAAACCACTCCAGTTCTATCCACCCTCAACCCAGTTCTGCCCACCTGCCACCCATGTTTTCCCCAATGAATCCCATCCTCTCCATCTAATTCCATCCGACATTCGTCTCTCCCCCAGAGGTTCCCGTTGTTCCTTTCCTTACACGTTGCAGCACTGGTAGCCTTTCTGCCCCCACTTATCACCCTCTTGGGTGTTTGCACTTTCACCCTCTCCTTCTCCCCCACGTGGCTCCACCTGCCCAATGTCGTGTACCCATCCTTGATCCACCAGTCACCTACTGGTCCCTGACTCATGCTTCCTCCTTTCCTCTTTATGATTGTTATTTCCCCTCTCCACTCTCAGTCCTGATGCAAAGTGTTGACAGTTCTTTCCTAATCTCTCCCCCCACCCCGCCCCAACAAATGCTGAGTTCCTGAAGCAGATGTTTGTTAATCTCCATCCTGTCTTCACCAGATGGCCTACTGTGGATTTTTAAACAGGTATTATTTGACACAGACAAGGTGTGCATTCCTATGTGACACTTGCCTCTCTTTTTAAATCTGAAACTGCATGCGTTCTGTCTTGCAATACTCAATTCAGGATGTAAAATAAGCCTGAAAAGTTCCTGGTTTTTATGCATAGTAGCTCTCTTGTTGACAAATCTTACTGAGCCAATAAGACAGAAACTAGGCTGAACTTAATCAAAGAAATCTGTTTTTCTATGGTAAACAGTAATGTAGAAGTTCAGAAAAATATCTTTTTGGAGATTTTAAATTAGACTTTATTCAATTGGTTGTGTACGGCTTGATAAATCAAAACCTAGCATGGTGTTACATAACAACCTGATTAGATCTTTGGAAACTCTTGAGACCGAGACTTCCTGCATGTGTTCTCACTGGGTAAAAGCACATCTAAAAGAAGCAATGACTTCCTTTAAATGGAAATGAAGTCAGCACTTCAATACATGCATATCACCAGCACAAATAGCACTCATGGTTGCTTTTTGCGGTTGTACTTGAGCCAGAACATAATATGGGATATTTTTTGGAGAGATAAGTGTAATTGTAACAGCTCTGGGCTGAACAGGCACAGTAAAAGATGCCATAAATTTAAATTCTCATGAAAGGTGACTATATTGAATGCAAGGAAATGTCTGATAGCAAGCCGGTTAAAAAAAAACAAATTACTGATACTAAAGAATGAGAGCAAGGAAAATTGCTCTAAACATGCCTAATATAGCAAAGTGTCTAATTCATATACTCTTTTGTTGCAGATTCATTGTAATCTTGATGAAACGATGTAATCCTGATGAAGTGTCTTGGCCCAAAATGTCAACTGGTTATTCCTCTCAGTAGGTGCTGCTTGACCTGCTGAGTTCCACCAGAAGTCTTCCTTTTAAGAAGTCTCTGTGATATTATATCAATAACTCGAATGTCCCTTTTGACTGCAGAGAAAATCAGTTTGATAACGTAAGAGATAAGAGTGAGATTCGGCCATTTGGCCCCCACCCCCCACTCAGTTTAGCTGATTAACAAGGCCATAGCTGCTCTTTTGACAGCACCATTTTCCCCTCCCGCCATTTAAAATTCAGAAACTTACCTATCTCTGTTTTGAACTATTCCAGTAACTGAAGATTTCACTCTTGCTCTCCTTACCTCAGATGTAAATGTCTTTCTCCCATGTGCTTCTGATCACTCAGAGATGTTGGTATCCTACAATGATATCACCTCTCATTCTTCTAAACTGTGGATAATAGAGGCGTAACCTATTAGATAGATAGATAGATAGATAGATAGATGTACTTTATTGATCCTGAGGGAAATTGGGTTTCGTTACAGCCACACCAACCAAGGATAGAGCATAAATATAGCAATACAAAAACCACAAACAATCAAACAACAAAATGCAAAACGTGCCAGATGGAAAATAAGTCCAGGACCAGTCTATTGGGTCAGGGTGTCTGACCCTCCATGGGAGTAGCTGTAAGTTTGATGGCCACAGGCAGGAACGACCTCCCATGCCGCCCAGTATTGTATCTCGGTGGAACATGGCCGAAGTCCAACAGTAACCGGATTAGGAAAAGGGGAGGTGCAACGAGACCTGGGTGTCATTATACACCAGTCATTGAAAGTGGGCATGCAGGTACAGCAGGCAGTGAAAAAGGCGAATGGTATGTTGGCATTCATAGCAAGAGGATTCGAGTACAGGAGCAGGGAGGTACTACTGCAGTTGTACAAGGCCTTGGTGAGACCACACCTGGAGTATTGTGTGCAGTTTTGGTCCCCTAATCTGAGGAAAGACATCCTTGCCATAGAGGGAGTACAAAGAAGGTTCACCAGATTGATTCCTGGGATGGCAGGACTTTCATATGAAGAAAGACTGGATGAACTGGGCTTGTACTCGTTGGAATTTAGAAGATTGAGGGGGGATCTGATTGAAACGTATAAGATCCTAAAGGGATTGGACAGGCTAGATGCAGGAAGATTGTTCCCGATGTTGGGGAAGTCCAGAATGAGGGGTCACAGTTTGAGGATAGAGGGGAAGCCTTTTAGGACCGAGATTAGGAAAAACTTCTTCACACAGAGAGTGGTGAATCTGTGGAATTCTCTGCCACAGGAAACAGTTGAGGCCAGTTCATTGGCTATATTTAAGAGGGAGTTAGATATGGCCCTTGTGGCTACGGGGGTCAGGGGGTATGGAGGGAAGGCTGGGGCGGGGTTCTGAGTTGGATGATCAGCCATGATCATAATAAATGGTGGTGCAGGCTCGAAGGACTGAATGGCCTACTCCTGCACCTATTTTCTATGTTTCTATGTTTCTATAATATGACCCGGATTGCACCATCTGTTGTTAACCAGAACAGTAAGCACCCAACTCCTTTACGCTTACCGCTCTCAGTGCACTTCCAGTCAGCTCGAACGGTCTGGAAGCCATCCATGGAAAAGTTTTGATCGGGTATGTCCTTGTGCAGCCCCATTCCAGTGAAACACATAACACTGCACTCCCGAAATGTTCTCTGACGCCTGGCTAGCGATGTGAACTTGTCCATTTTATTACCCACCGAACTTTGAGACACCTAATGAGACACCGAATTAGGTCTCATTATGACCACCTTCTTATCCCATGATTCAATCTGGTGAATCTTCACTGCACTCCCTGAATGGCACCTATATCCTTCCTTGGGAAAGGGCACCAAGATTGTAAGAGCACACTCTATTAGCCAGTTCACAATGATACATACCAGAATATCAAAACCACATGTCATTTTGGCTCTAGTTACCTGTTTATAGAATCGTAGGAATTACCGCAAAGAGGAAGCATTCAGACAGTGTTAGATTTTCAGTACAATAGTCATGCTTGGTCCATGCTCTAATAGTGTGTTTCTTTTGCTCTGCCAGACCAAATCCCATTTAAAATTAATAATGGAATCAGTTTCCATCATTTCTTTTCATCATATTTCAAATCCCAACAATTTCCTCATCTTCCCTTCAGCTAATGTTCCAAACTTTGATCTAGTTTTTAATCTATTTTTGATCTATCTGATGATTTATAATCAGTGGCCACTTCAGTAGGTAAACCTGTAGGCCTACTTGCTAATACAAATATCTAATCAGCCAATCATAAGGGAGGAACTCAATACATAAAATCATGCAGACATGGGGAAGAAGTGAGATCTAAATGACTTTGGCTGTGGAATGATCGCTAGTGCTAGACAGGGTGGCTTGAGTATCTCAGAAAATGCTGAACTCCTGAGATTTTCACACACAACAGTCTCTAGAGTTTACACAAAATGGTGTGAAATAAAGCATTCAGTGAGCAGCAGTTCTGTAGGTGAACGATATCTGAACCATGTTGTGTATTTAATATTTTGATAATATTTGAGTAATCTTATATATATTGAATAAACTTTGCTGTTTGTTTAAATAATTCATTAGGGGTTATATGTATAATTATGTGAATTGCATAAGTCATCAGGCATGACAAGTGAGTGCCTTGCTTAAAGTAAAGACTAAGTGAGACCCGCATTGTGAGACTTTTGTATCTTCTTTTGAATTAATTTGATGTTTTGAAGTTACAAAATATTACAAGCCATATAATCCACAATGCTTTAGAGTACAGGAGATCCGGGTTCGATTTCCACCACTGCCTGTAAGTAGTTCGTACGTTCTCCCTGTGACCACATGGGTTTCCTCCTGATATTCTGGTTTCCTCCCACAGTCCAAAGATGTACCTGTTGGAAGGTTAATTGGTCACAGAAATCTGTCCTGTGATAAGGCTAGGATTAAATCAGGGGATTAGTAGGCAGTGTCGCTCAAAGGGCTAGAATAGCCTATTCCGCATTGTATCTCAATAAATAGTTACAAATAAAACATAAGTAAATCCTGACTTGTCCTACAAACCTAAGAAATAAATGTGCCATAAACACAAGAGATTCTGCAGATGCTGGAAATCCAGAATAACATGCACAAAATGCTGGAGGCACTCAGCAGGCCAGGCAGCATCTCAGGAGAGGAATGAACAGTTGATGTTTCAGGCTGAGACGCTACAGGAAATGAATCCTCTTAATAGGAAAAACTGAATTTAACTAATTAAGTGGTGACTTTAATCAAAAGTCTGAACTCACGTTCAATTATAATTCTGCTTTTTTACTGTTTTCTATAATATATACAGGTATGTTAGAAGCTAATTTAAAATGAAATAATTTATAACATTTTCAGTTAATATTTGATGCCTATTTTGATGGTAAATATTGGAATAACTGCCATTGTTGTAAGTAGCTGAATCAGAATCAGGTATTATACATCATTGGCATATGTAGTGAAATTTGTTGTTTTGCAGGAGCAATACAGTGCAATACATAATAAAAAAAACTATGAATTACAATAAGAAATACACATAGAAAATTATATTAAAGAAGTACTACAAAGAGAACAAAAACACAATAGTGAGGTAGAGTACATGAGTTCATCGTCATTCAGAAATCTGATGGTGGTGGGGGAAAAAGCTCTCACTGAAAAGTTGAGTGTGTGTCTACAGATTCCTGTACCTGTTCTTTGATTAGTTATGATTTAATTTATCTTAGCGTCTTCTTGCTGAAAAATACTGAAATCAAAAACCTTTGATGTAACAGTCCAATTCCTCAGATCAACTTTGCTCCCTATCTTACTTTATCATAACGGAATTCCACCATTTCAAAATGTTGTTGCATAAATACGCCTTCAGCTCAACTCATTCAGGGTAAAAAAAAATTCCACTCTACAAGTTAAAGCACAAGCTGTAACACATCATTAAATTCGGCATTAAACCATGTGCTGTTGGTATTAAAATGTTCCCTGACCATCTATTATTAGTGCTGATAATTGATATAAGGTCTCAAAGGTTAAAAGTTATTTCTATAAAATCATTTTAATTCTTTCAGATTAAAGCACACTAAAGGCATAAAGGGTACTTAAAGATCTAGTCAATAATGCACTTTAATTTATTGCATTATTCTTCAGTTTGCATATATCCTTTTTCTAATTAGGAAATATGCCCAATGCCCAAGAGTGACATAACCTTCAGAGCAGGGTGTAGAGATTGATTAGCTCCATGAAGCCTGCACAGGAATGCATTATAAGGATCGACCCCTACACACAATCCACCGACTGCTTTGACGAGCACAGTAACCATTTTTTTGCGAGCTAAACTTTCTTTAGATGTTTAAAGGCTAGTCTTAAAGCATCACCCTCCCAAATCAAATGTACAGTAAAAGTATACTACACACGAAATGCTGGAGGAATACAGAAGATCAGCTGGCATCTATGGATCAGTCCCGACCAAAAGGTCTTGGCCTGAAACGTTGACTGTTCACTCCCTCCATAGATGCTGCCTGACCTGTTGAGTTCCTCCAGTATTTCATGTGTTTTGCTCTGGATCTGCAGAGTCAGTATGGCACAGGAACACACTCTTCAGCCCATCATGTCTGTGTCAACGTGATACCGATCTAATTAATCCATTCTGCCTGCACATGGTCCATACCCTTCAATCTCCTCGCTGATCATTTGCCTGTCAAATGCCTCTTAAAACTTTACAATCATATTCTCCATGGTAACGTAACAGTTAACTCTACACCATTACAGCTTGGGTCGTTGGAGTTCAATTCTGGTGCCATCTGTGAGGACTTTGTACGTTGCTCTGGTTTTTCCCCACAGTCCAAAGACATACCGGATAGTAGGTTAATGTATTCCTTCATTATATGTCATGTTGTATGACATGAGCGATCATGGTCTTGGCAATTTTTTCTGCAGAAGTGGTTTACCATTGCCTTCTTCAGGGCAGTGTCTTTGCAAGATGGGTGACCCCAACCATTATCAATATTCTTCAGAGATCGTTTGCCTGGCCTCAGTGGGCATATGACCAGGATTTGTGATATGCACCAGCTGCTCATACGACCATCCACCACCTGCTCCCATGGCTTTATCTGACCCTGACTGGAGGGCTAAGCAGGTGCTACACCTAGCCCAAAGGTGACCTGCAGGCTAGTGGAGGGATGGAGCGTCTTACACATCCTTTGGTAGAGACATATCTCCGCCCTGTCACCTGATCTCCATTGTAAATTGTCCTGTGATTTGGTTAGGGTTAAATAGATGGGTTGCTGGGCAGTGCGGCTTGTTGGGCTGAAACGGCCTGTTACGCATTGTATCGCTAAATAAAAAAATAAAATAAAATGCTCCTCACAACCACCTCCCCAGCACTTCTACATAACACAAAACTTGTTTTACACTACCTCGGATTGCACTATCATCTTTGCACTTGTTGCTATATGTATTGTTCCCATGATTACTAGTTACTCTGTGCACCCTGATGTTACATCAATAAATTCATTTCAATCTGAACCTTGTCTTCACTCCCCTCTCATTTTAAACGCACCTCCTCCAGTATTTGATATTTCCACCATGGGAAAGAGATTCTATCTATGACACGTGATTTTCTATCCATCAATCAAGTCACTCTCAGCTTCCAGCACTCTGAGGAAAACAACCTATGCTTGACCAACCTTGCCTTGTAGCTATACTCTCCAATCTAGACAAAACACTGTTCCTGCTCCACAGACTCCCCAAATTTTCTATTATGTGGCAACCAGAACTGCATACAATGCTCCAAAAGTGACTTAAATTGCCCTCACCCCATCCTCCCGCCTCCATGCCAGGAATAGAGTTCCTCTTATCCTCACCTACCACTCCACGAGCCTTCATATCCAGCACATAATTCTCCGTAACTTCTGCCATCTCCAACAGGATACCACCACCAAGCACACCCTTCCTTCCCCCTCCTTTCTGCTTTCTGCAAAGATCACTCCCTACACAACTGCCTGGTCCACTTGTCCCTCCCCACTGATCTCCCTCTTGGCACTTATTCTTGCAAATGGAACGAGTGCTACACCTGTCCCTACACCTCCTTCCTGACTACCATTCAGGGCCCCAAACAGTCTTTCCAAGTGAGGCAACACTTCACCTGTGAGTTTGAGTCTGTTGGGGTCATCTACTGTATCCAGTGCTCCCGGTGTAGCCTCCTGTATACTGACGAGACCTGGCGTAGATTGGGAGACCGCTTTGCTGAGCACCTACGCTCCGTCCACCAGAAAAAGTGGGATCTTCCAATAACCACCCATTTCAATTCCACTTCCCACTCCCATTCCAACATGTCAATCCATGACTTCCTCTACTGCTGTGATGAGGCCACACTCAAGATGGAGGAGCAAAACCTTATATTCTGTCTGGACATCCTCCAAACCAAATAGCATGAACATCGATTTCTCGAAATTCCAGTAACTGCTCGCCCCCACTCCTTTTCCATTCCCCATTCTTGCTTCCCTCTCTCTCCTATTTCCTTACCTGCCCTCTGGTGATCCTCCTCCTTTCCTCTCTTCCATGGTCTTCCACCCTCTCCTATCTCTCCTATCAGATTCCCCCTTCTCCAGCCTCTCAGTTCCTTCACCAATCAACTCCCTAGCTCTTTACTTCACCCCCCCACCCCCCTCACCTGCCACCTTGTGCTTCTTCTTCCCCTCCCCCCACCTTCTTGCTCTGACGTCTCATCTTTTTTTCCAGTCCTGATGAAGGGTCTTGGCCTGAAATGTCGACTGTTTATTCATTTCCATAGATGCTGCCTGACCTGCTAAGTTCCTCCAGCATTTTGTGTGTTTTAACTAAATTTTTCCACAGTTGCTGCATGACTCCCAAACACTCCAACTGACAAAGTTACTTTAGTTTTCCTTTGAGGACTTCAGGATTCAGTATGACAAAAGGTTTCATAACCTTGCATGCATGTTTCAGGAGATTCGGAATGTCAGCAAAAACTCTTGTAAATTTCTGTAGATGTTATGGTTGAATTCAATCCATGGAGGCTCAATGCACAGAACTGTCGGAGGCTACAGAGGGTTGTAGACTTAGACAGCTCCACCATGGGTACAATGTTCCCCATCATCGAGGGCATCTTCGAGAGGCAGTGCCTCCGGAATGAGCATCCAGCACTAAGGTCCCTCACTGTCTAGGACATGCCACATTCTCGTTGATACCACCAGGGAGGGGGTACAGGAGTCAGAAGATACACATTTAATGATTCAGGAAAATATTCTTCTCCCCTGTGATCAGATTTCCAAATGGTCTATGAACACATGAACACTAACTTTTTTCCCCCTTTTTGTACGATTTACGTATTTTGTAATTTGTAGTAATTTTATGAATTTGCTATACTACTTCCACAAAACAATTACACATCAAAACAGTGAATATAAATCTGATTCTCAAAGTACATTTATGATTAAAGTATGCGTACACTATACAACCTTGAGATTTGGCTCCTTACAGGCAGCCAAAAAACAACAAAACTTCAAAAGAACCCATTAAAAAAAGACTGTCCAACACCCATACACAGAGAAAGAGAAAACAAATCATGCAAACAATAGAAGTAAGAAAGTAGCTTCAAAACTGAAGTTTTACAAAACTTCACTGCAGCTGCAGCAGGCCGCAGCCTCAATTCAGTGCAGAGCTGAGTAATCGTTGCAGACCAAAGAGCAGAGCCAGCAGTTCTGATTCTGACCGTGTCTCTTTATACTTTATTCTCGCCAAACAATTGTTACTAGAATGTACAATCATCACAGCGATATTTGATTCTGCACTTCCTGCTCCCTGGATTACAAATACTAAATATTAAAAATAGTAAAAATCAGTAAATATTAAAAATTTAAATTATAAATCATAAATAGAAAATAGAAAAATGGAAAGTATGGTAGTGCAAAAAAACCGAGAGGCAGGTCCGGATGCTTGAAGGGTACGGCCCAGATCCGGGTCAGGATCCGATCAGCAGCCTTATCACAGTTGGAAAGAAGCTGTGCCCAAATCTGGCCGTACCAGTCTTCAAGCTCCTGAGCCTTCTCCCGGAGGGAAGAGGGACGAAAAGTGTGTTGGGTGGGTCGTGTCCTTGATTATCCTGGCAGCACTGCTCCGACATATTTAGAAACCTAAAAAAAAAACTGAAAGGGTCTAACTCTTGAAGAATTGAGCTAAACATAAAGAATTGCGAGACATCTTGTTGCTTTATGTACATACGTTCTTTATGTTTCCTACAGGATGCCTTCCTATATTTTAAACATGCTCACAATTCCTTATGTTTGGCTCAATTCTTCAAGAGTCAGACTCTTTAAGTTATCTTTTTAGGTTTCTGGAGATGGTTTTGAGGAGCGAGGGGAGTTAGGGATCAAACAAGGGTTTAGGGTCAGGGTTGTGGTGGAATTAGAGGACAGGTGAGTATTTAAGCCTACACTCTGCATTCAATGGTCAGTGGCATGGATGCGGATGTGGTTGGATGTGGGCCTGCAGTCCAGCGGGGATGAGGGTGGGAGTCATTAGTGTGTCCTAGGATTGGATTTTTGTGCGGACAGAACAAACAAGGGCAGGTGACCCCATTCCCATCGATATGCAAGTCCCTAGTCCAGCATTGCTGAAGAGATAATGGATACATTGGTTACGATCTTTCAAGAATCAGTTGATCTGGCATGGTCCCACAGGACTGAAAGATTGCAAATGTCACTCTGCTCTTTAAGAAGGGAGGAAGGCAAAAGAAATGAAATTATAGGTCAGTTAGTCTCACCTCAGTGGTTGGGAAAATGTTGGAGTCTATTATTAAGGAAGAGGTTTCAGGGTACTTGGAGACTGATGATAAAATAAGTCAAAGTCAGCATGGTTTCTGTAAAAGGAAATCTTGCCTGACAAATCCGTTAGAGTGCTTCAAGGAAGTAACAAGCAGGGTGGACAAAGGAAAGGCAGTGAATGTCATTTACTTTGATTTTTAGGAGGCATTTGATAAAATGCCACACATGAGGCTGCTTAACAAGATATAATCCCATGTCATTACAGGAAAGGTACTGGCATGGATAGAGGAATGGCTGACAGGCAGGAGGCAACAAGTGGGAATAAAACAGACCCTTTCTGGTTGGCTGCCGGAACTAGTGGTGTTCCTCAGAGGTCGGTATTGGGACCACTACCTTTCACATTGTTTGTCAATGATTTGGATAATGGAATTGACGGCTTTGTGGCAAAGTTTGCAGATGATACGAAGATAGGTGGAGGTGTAGGTAGTGCTGAGGAAGCAAGGTGATTGCAGCAGGTGTTAAACAAATTGGAAGAATGGGCAAAAATGTGGCAGATGGAATGCAGTGTAGGAAAATTTATGATAGTACATTTTGGTAAAACGAACAACAGTGCAGACTATTATCTAAATGGGGAGAAGGTTTAAACATCAGAGGTGCAGAGGGACTTAGGAGTCCTCATGTAAAACTTCCAGAAGGTTAATTTACAGGCTGAGTCTGTGGTAAAGAAGACAAATGCAATATTGGCGTTTAGTTTAAGGAGAATAGAATGTAAAAGCAATGAGATAATGCAGAGGCTTTATAAGACACCCTTCAGGCTGCACTTGAAGTATTGTCAACAGTTTTGGGCCCCATATCTCAGAAAGAATGTGTTGTCATTGGAGAGAGTCCAGAGGAGGTTCACGAGGATGATTCCAGGAATGAGGGGGTTAACATATGAGGAGTGTTTGGCAGTTTTGAACCTGTACTCCCTGGAATTTAGAAGAATGCGGGGGATCTCATTGAAACCTACCAAATGTTGAAAGGACTGGATAGGGTGGATGTGGAGAGGATGTTTCCTATGGTGGGGGTATCCAGAACTAGAGGGCACAGCTGTAAAATTAAGGGGCTACCTTTTAGAACAGAGAGAAGGAGGAACTTTTTTAGCCAGAGAGTAGTAAATCTGTGGAATGCTCTGAGGCCAAATCCGTGGGTATATTTAAGGCAGAAGTTGATCATTTACTGATCAGTCAGGGCATCAAAGGATATGGTGAGAAGGTAGGTGTACGGGTTTGAGTGCGATTCGGGATCAGCTATGAGGAGCAGACGATTGCTGAATGGCCTAATTCTGCTCCTATGTCTTATGGTCTAATTCAAGGCCTGAAGGCTGGAGCCCAAGGCTGCAGGTTTCAGCAAGCCTGCTGGGGAAGTCAAAGGCACAGTGTCTGCAAATCCACAAGTTCGCAGGAAGCTGAAGAAGATGGCCAGTTTTGGGGTTATGTGTGTGGATGGGGGGGGGCGGGGGAAGAACAGGGCTCGTTTTGCTGTTGTGCTTTATCATTTGATTATGCTCTTTGGTCATGCTCTGTGGTTCTGCTGAGCATTGTTGGCATACTATGTCGGCATCAGAATGTGCAATGACACTTGTACACAGTGACCCCCAGCACCTCTTCAAAAGGTAGTTCTTCAAGAAGACACCATTCATCACTAGGTACCTCCACCTGTCTGGACATGTCCTCTTTTCATTACTACCACCAGGGAGAGGCTACAGGACCCTGAAGATCCACGCTCAATAATTCAGGAACAGTTTCTTCCCTCTGCCATCCTGAATGTTTATTCTGCACTATTTACTTATTTTTTGTAATGTTTAGATTTTTTGTCTTTGCATTGTACTGCCCTGCAAAACAACACATTTCATGGGGGAATAATCAATTTCCCCTGGGATCAATAAAGTATGACTATGATATGTTCTTGATAATAAATCTGATTCTGATTTCAATGAATGCTATTTCGTTATTCTATTTTCCTGCACTATTTTGTAATTTATTGTGAGTTTGCCCCGTGCAGCTACAGCAGATTACTCCTCCTTCCCCCCCACCCCACCAAAACCCGGCAGACGGCGAGCGGCGGGCGCGCGCCTCATTCACCCATGGCGACCTTTGCTCCAATCAGCGACGCCGGCCGCAACGTCAGCTCCAGCCCTGGCCGCGCGCGTGCTCGCTCCCGCCCCACCGTCCGGCCGCGCGCGTTGGGAGCGGCACTTCCGCGTGGAGCGAGCGCTCGCCGGTAACACCGAAGGGACGGCGGGTGAAGATGCAGCAACTCCCAGAGGACGTAAAGAGCCTGGTTGCAGGTAAAATTCAAACCCCCTCCCCACCAGCCCCCGGCCACGGTCCCCTCTCCTTTACTCATCGATTTTCCGTGAACAAAAATACAAGAGAGTCAAGTTGGTGAGAACTCGGCTGAATTGGCCGGAGTTGGGGAAAGTGAAAAAGGGGAAGTTGCAGCGACGCTTGGAGAAGTTGAACCCGGCACAGGGCTTCTACCCCTCGCGGTAGTTTTACACCAGCGTCGAGTTGGATCGGCTCCTGCCGGGGCCAGATGGATGGTTCACTGCGTGGCTGAAACAGGTGGCAAGTGTTCGGCGAGGATTAAAGCTGCGCGCAGCCTGTGCCGGCTCTTCCCCACCTGTGCCCATCGGCCTGTCAACTTCCCAGCGTCAGGTTTGCCAGCTGAAGTTCACCCTCAGTTGACAGCTCTGTAAGTCAAGCGGAGAAGAAATACAGGTCGCCAAGCGTTATTTAATCCTCTGTGAAAGTTGACCAAAAGTAACTAGGAACTCTGGAAAACAAATAAAACTGCGGATTCAACTATCGAAAGCCAAACGCTGGAAAAAATCAGTCAGTCAAGCAGTACCGTAAAAAGAGAAAGTAGTTAATATTTCGGTCCTCGAAACTTTTTTGTATCCCCTTTAATGCTGTCTGAGTTCTTCCTGCATTTTCTGCTTTCCTACGAAGGCGCCCTTCTGTTCCGCTCATTTGACGATTTATGTCTTTCACCCATCTACATTGACGCCACCATTCCCGGCGCCAAGCAAGAGCCTCAACGTTAGACCCGATACGTGCACCCACAGAGAAAAAATAATTCCCGAAACTCTTAGCATCTTATGGAAATAGGAAATTGTGTTTTTTATTTGTGGAAGTGGCTCAGATATGTTACTTTTTAACATTATGTGACGCTTATTAAAAATACTTCCTCTGGTGAAAAGTGCAGTTTTGGGGTAAATTACAGACTTTTGGCTGAAGATTTGCTTAGGTAATATTGTACTCATTATTATTTCATAGGGCTTATAAGAGAAAAATTTTTAATTTCTGTAAAGTAGCTAAGTTTGAATTTTAGGTTTTGAATGGCACATTGCAATGCTTTTGTTCCTCAAAAACATCTGGGAATGTGTCTACATTGGGAAAGCAGTTCATTAATTTGGTTAAGCAACAGCTTCACACCCCATCAAACTTCACAATGTTCAGACGACAGTCCTTGGGCACCTACCACCCCTCTGCTAGGACAGATCCACTACAGAGGTTAGGAACACAAAATAATCTGCAGATGCTGGGGTCAAAGCGACACTCACAACACGCTGGAGGAACTCAGCAGGTCGGGCAGCATCCGTGGAAACGATGAGTTGACGTTATGGGCCGGAAGCCTTCGTCAGGACTGAAGAGGGAAGGGGCAGAGGCCCTATAAAGAAGGTGGGGGGAGGGTGGGAAGGAGAAGACTGGTAGGTTCCAGGTGAAAAACCAGTAAGGGGAAAGATAAAGGGGTGGGGAGGGGAAGCAGGGAGGTGATAGGCAGGAAAGGTGAAGAAGGAATAGGGGAAAGTACAATGGGTAGTAGAAGGAGGCAGAATCTTGAGGGAGGTGATAGGCAGCTGGGGGAGGGGGAGGGAATTACCGGAAGTTGGAGAATTCAATGTTCATACCAAGGAGCTGGAGAGAGGTTAGGAATGTCGGACAGACCCACCACAGGTTAGGAATAGGGGAGTAGTCCTTGAAGTTTAAAATTTAGCTCTAGTTCAGGGGTTCCCAACCTTTTTTATGCCATGGACCAATAACATATCAAGGGGTCTGTGGTCCCCAGACTGGGAATTCCTGCTCGAGTCCCAATTTCAGGCATTAGATTAAATTTGAGCAAGGGCTGATTATTATTGATTATGCTCCCTCAGCAGATTAATTACTGTTCATCCACGTTGATGGAAGAAGCATTGGATGTATTAAGGGTACAAAATTTACTCTACATGGCTACTGTCAACAAGAATAGCTTGATTGCATCTTTGAGATGGCCAAGACTGGAAGGAAATAAAAATCAAACAAAAATGCAGATGCTGGAAATCTGAAAGCAAGTTAGGAAAAGGTCAGTTTTTGGAGCAGAGGAGATGGCCAATGGATTGATAGGACAAAGGAAATATCTCTGATAGGTGAGACCAAATGATGCAAATTGGCAGTGGGGAGCACATATCGCTGCTTTGTGCTCGTTATGTGCCATAGATAGCAAGGCTTTGGGACATGTGCTGTATAGCTCTGTTTGTGCTGTACTGTTGCCACAAAACAACAAATTTCGCAACATAGTTCAGAGATAATGAGCTGATTCTGATTGTGACGTCTTGCAGGCCTGACTGTGCAAATAGAAAAAAAGACAAATTAGCCAAAATAGTGCCAGTTCTGATCTAGACAGGCAGAAAGAAAGAATGAACTATCTAATGTTATATAATTCAATAATTGATCTGGAAGGCTGTAATGTACTCACTCACGAGGTGAGTTGATGTTCTTCAAACTTACATTGGAGGATCTTTTTTTTTTGAAGAGCAGGAGGCCACAAGCAGAGATCACAGTGCGAATGGGGTTGGGAATTAAAGTGGCAGGCTACCCTGAGGGTCATGGTCACTTCTGTGGATGGAAGGCAAGAGCTCTGCAGTCCTATCACCCAAAATGCATTTGATTTCTCTACTGGAGAGGAGATGATGCGGAGGAAGGGCGTAATGCTGGATTGAGTCTGTAGTATGTGGTGACTGAACCAGCGTGACTGTGGCATGTTCATCTGTCTCAGACGGCGTGGGTAGTAATGACTGCCCAGGTTCACCCAAATGTCAAGTTCATTGTGTGTTCATGCAGACTGGCGGAGGCGGCTCATACTTGGATTATTGTGTCCAGTTCTGGTTACCTCATTATAGGAAGGAAGCAGGAGCTTTAGAGAGGGTGCAGCGGTGACTTACCAGGGTGCTGACTGGATTGGAGAGTACGTCTTATGAGGATGGGTTGATCGAGCAAAGAAGTTTTCTCTTTGGAATGAAGAAGGATGAGCGGTGACTTGATAGAGGTGTACAAGATGATAAGAGGCATAAGCAGTGTAGATAGCCAGAGACATTTTCCCAGGGTGAAAATAGCTAACTCTAGGAGGCACAATTTTAAGATGATTCATGGGAAGTTTTTTTTTACATAGAAATGGTGAATGTGTGCAGTGGGCTGCCAGGGGTGGTGATAAAGGCAGATACATTAGGGACAGTTTAGAGACTCTTAGGTAGGGGCATATGGATGATAGAAAAATGGAGTGCTTTGTGGGAGGGAAGGGTTGGAGTAGGCTAAAGGGTAGACAAAACATCATGGGTTTAAAGGGCCTATAGTGTTCTGAAAATGGGTACCCATGAGGTACTGTAGATCATTAGGAGAAACATATGTGTCTACAATCATAATCTGTGAGCTTGTGGCAAAACCTTCACTCAGCTATTACAATCAAACTGGGTTATGAACCCATGCTGAGATGTGTGTTGAAGGGATACCAAAAAAATGAGATGCCAAGCATGTGAAGCTGCAACACGGAACAACATATGTGTTAAGCAACATGCAGTAGGCAAAGCTGAGCAGCCTTGCGGCAAACAGGACGGATTACTTTTCTTGTGAATAGGTCAGATTGCAACTTTTCAATCTGATAAATCAAGGAAAGCAGTTAAATAGCAAAGTGGAGGGAAGGTTGCAAGAATATCCCAATCCTTAATAACGGCAGGGTCTAGCATGCAAATGTTAAAGATCAGGCTGGAGCAAATTGCCACAGTGTTTAGCCAGAAGTGCTGAGTCTGTCGTCCATCCTGCATTGGTCCTGAGCCCTTTCCCCAGTCAACAAAGCCAGCTGACAGCCATTTAGCTGAGATACAGCAAAGGTTGTGGCACCACATAGCATCCCAACTGTTGTACTGAAGGCTGCTTCACCCGGCTGTT